>NW_020955343.1:40595-186815 GCF_003031625.1 Empidonax traillii | reverse complement strand
TATTCCACAGTGGACTGCCTTAGGGTCAGGCTCAGAGAGCTATGGGAGCAAAAGGTACCTTTGGGAAGAGCTGTGGCCATGCTCCTGGATAAAGCAGATCCCCAGAAAATTTCTTTTTCACTGCGTGGCTCTGGTATCCCACTGGGAGACCTGGAAAATCCACAGGATCAAGAGGCTTCTGCAGGGGCTCACTTTTCCTGTTTCTTTTAACATTTTCCTGCCCACAATTAAATGAAAGTTCTGCTGTAAAACAGATGTAGGAACAACACTGGGAGGCTTTGAAATCCACCTGAAATGCCTTGGAGAAGATCCCTGAGGAAAACAACAATCTCAGAATGGTTTCAGTCAGAAGGGGCCTTAAAGCCCATATCATTCTATCCCCTGCCATGGGCAGGGACACCTTCCACAATCCCAGGTTGCTCCAAGCCCCGTCTAACCTGGCCTTGGACACTTCCAGGGATGGGGCAGCCACAGCTTCTCTGGGCAACCTGTGCCAGGGCCTCACCACCCTCACAGCCAAGAATTCTTTTCCAATATCTCATCTATCCCTGCCCTCTGGCAGTGGGAAGCCATTTCCCCTTGTCCTGTCCCTCCAGGCCCTTGCCCAGAGTCCCTCTCCAGCTTTCCTGGAGCCCCTTTAAGGTCTAGAAGGGGCTCTCAGGTCTCCCTGGAGCCTTCTCTTCTCCAGGAGAACACCCCCAGCTCTCCCAGTCTGGCTCCAGAGCAGGGGGGCTCCATCCCTTGGAGCATCTCATGGCCTACTCTGGACTTGATCCAGCAGCTCCATGTCCTTGTGCTGTTGAGGCTCCAGTTCTGGATGCAGGGCTCAGGGTAGGACAAACAGAGTAATTTACAGAACAAACCTTACCCGTGCATTACATGGAAGCCATTTGCAGGATATTCCTGCTCTTCATTTCCACAATGGAATTTGTAGTTTGTTTTGTTTTTTAAATGAAAAGTGAAAATAAATATTTTGAAAAAAAAAATTTCCCAAAGGAAATCCTTTCATTTTTAAGCAGCTCAGGACTCTGCTTTCCCCAAGGCATCCCAGGCAATAGAGTTTTTGGTGTAGCAATTCCAGGAGCTGACATGGAGCAAACTCTCTTGGTTCATGGCAGCTACAGCGTCTCCAGTGAGATGAAGAAGTGGCAGAAATTGGAAGAATTTACTCATTTTTAACTAGTGAAAAGCCAAAGCTTCCATCACTACTTCAACTTTGCTTCTCCTCTCTCACTGTCAGAGCAGAGAGACCATCAGTGCTGCTTTGCTGAGACCTTTCATTGCTCATCAACATGGGTCATTCATTTCTGACTCAACCAACACCCACCAGTGACTGGAATACAAAGGAATTACTTTTAGGTCAGCAGCACTAAGGTGCTGCAGGTTATCAGGTGTAAAGCCCAGAACAGGCTGCAGGAGAAGCAGCCCCCAGTGCCTGCACTCCAGACATTTTCTCACCTAAAACAGAGTGGGGTGTTCCACAGCTGAGACCACGGGATGTGGTCCCGCTCCAGGTGAGCAGATCCCGCTCCAAGGCCACCGGAGATCAATGGAAAGGCTCAGGGGTGAATCCAGATCTGCTGAGCACCCACGTTGCCTTGCAAAGGCAAGTGCAGAGCAGATCCCCCACACGTACAGCCCTGAACCAGCACATCCTGGGGGTCATGGAATGGGAATTATCCCAAGGGAAAAAAGTTACAGCATCCCTTTCAAGCAACTGCTTTGAGGCCAGAACAGTACATGGAGATTGTCAGGGCTGAGAGCGAGGTCTGCTTAGAATCAGGGAGTAACAGATACCTGAGGCTGGAAAAGTCCTCTGAGAACGAGTACCACCGTTCCCAGCACTGTCAAGGCCACCACTGACTTGTGTCCCCAAGTGCCACATGCACATGGCTTTTAAACCCCTCCAGGGACGGGACTCCACCACCAAAACACCCAGATGTATTTCCTTTAACCATGGACAAGTTTTGGCAGAGCTCCCTCCATGTCTTTGTCCCTGTTCCCCCACCCTGAGCTCTCCTCAGTCTGAAATCTCCATCAGGTTCTGCAGGGAAGATTTCCCCTGGTTTTGGAACATCACAACTGCTCTGGATATTTTTTGAGAATGCATGAGCAGCCTTTTTTAAAAAATAAAAACATACAGTGGCAATTTGTAAGATCTGTGTGGAAGATCCAGACAGATCAACCTCCAGTTAACTGGGTTTGAGTTATTAAATCAATATTTTATTCTTTTAGGAGGAATAACATCACATCTGAGGGAAAAATTATTTTTAATACAAACAAAACATGAGTCTTGAAAGTCTCAGCCTCCCGTGCTTACAATTACAGCCTTCTCAGATGGAGAAGGTCTTTATTAAAAATGCTCTTTAAAGTTAAACATATTCTTGTTTTTCAGCTTCTGTTCCAAACAGAAGCACTGCTTTCCTGTGAGTCCAGGGAAAGGTTTTCTCTTCAAAGTAGAAAAAAAAAGGGGAAATATATTAAAATGACATTTTGTTTCATTGGGTAAAGCCTGATTTAAGAATCCCAGACTGGTTTGGTCGGAAGGGACCTTAAAGCTCATCCAGTCCTACCCTCTGCCGTGGGCAGAGACACCTTCCACTAGACCAGGTTGCTCCACTTGGAGACTTCTAGGGATAGGGCAGCCACAACTGCTCTGGGTATTTTGTCTGATTAAACCCAGAATGGTTTCATTGGTTCAAACCCAGTGATGGCCAAGGCAAAATCGATTCCAACAGGTAAATGTGGAAAAATTAATTTAGAATGGCTTAGACCAGTCCTTACAGCTCAGAAACTCGTATGTGCAGTGGAACTGGAGACTCCAATTCCATTGAAAACCTGCCTGAAATTTGCATCTCAGGCATGAACAAGAACTTCCAAGAACAGGACTTTTTTTTTTTCTCTCCAGATAAATAACAAGCTCAGAAAGGAGGGGAGGTGTTTAGAGAGTGTTTAGGGATTTGGCAAAGATTTTTTTGCCCTTTTTTTATCAGTGCCTTTATTTTTACCAGATGGTAACTCAAAAATAATCAGCAGAAGACTTTGTGATATTTATAGTGAAAATCATTCTGAGTTAAATATTGGCAAATTATGCAGTTCTGTTACCAGGAAGAGAAGAAAAGGGGATGCTTAGTGGTCTGCAGGGAAGATGAGAGGACAGGACCAGCTCTCTAACTGTGGTTTATAAAAACCAACAAAAAATATCCTTCACTTTTCTGCCCAAAGCTAAACCTGGTATGGAAATACAGTGGATCAGGAATGAGTTGTGAGCTCCCCCCTCACGTCCAGTACAGGATGCCTGAGGAAAATAAAGTCCAATTTACAGCAATTTTGACAAACTCTAAAGCATTCCTAGGGCTACAGCAAGTGCCCAGTTTACCATCTTAGAGGAACTTCTCACAAACTCTTCCATAGCAAATTACTCCAAGTCACCTCCTGATCTCCCTCTGCTGAAAGGGGTGAAACTCAGTTCCCTGTCCAAGAGAAACCAATATTTCTGCATTTCCAGTTGCTGCTCTGTTTTCCTTCCAAAAGGCTTTAAAAACCACCACCTCAAGACAAGGAGGTGGAAGAAAACCATGAAAACCTCTCAGGTTACAACCCAAGCAAACCTGCCAGGAGTGAATTCATCAGGAAAAGCAAGAGGAGAGACACCAATACTGGGTGTCTCCACCAGGGCTGGAGAAATACAATACATAGAGATTTCATTGGTGCTTGGAGGGATAAATCAAGTTGAATTGCTCACAGAAGCAAACCCAAAGCATCTCGTCGTGAATCCAGAAAAGCCAATTCCGAGTCTCCTGGGAACGTTGCCATCATTTGTTTTCATTGCTCTGACTTCTCTTCATTTAGGCTCGAGATGAGCTCTCCCAACAATGATCACAGCAATAACAAAAACCTGCTCCCAGGGGAATGGGATGAAAGGAATATTTACCAAAGTAAACCCAGGCCAAGAAATCAAAATATGGAGAAGTTAAGAAATAGCAGAGTCACAAACTATTTAGGAGAGAGAAACAAAATGGCTTTAACTGTTGCTGAATCACCAAACATTCATCCAAAAATCTGCACCTTGTTAGGAAGCCAAAAAAAGCAGAGAAAAAACCCATCCAAAGCTAATCCAAACCTCCCAACCACCATCCTTTGTGTATCTTCATATTTCTCCCATTGATCAGAATTTATTTACTATTTTGCACTTTTTCTAAAGAAAAAAAAACATTTTCACCTTTGATTTTTCCTCCTCTGTATCTTGTGTTCAGCCAAATATATTCCTGCTAAGGATGCAAACACACAAATTGCTCTTCAAACAGAGTTATTCAAACAAAGTGATTATTTGGATTTTATTGGCACGCGAAGCCAAAATGCAATGAGCTCCAACCTCTGGCAGCCCCTTCCACCTCAATTTAGTTTGAATTACAACATCCTTAATTTCTGGTGTCTTGTTCATAGGGAAGGCAAAAGCAGAGCTCCCTCTGGAAATGTACCCTCTGCTCAATTCCTGTTCATTCTTCTTCCCAAGGATCCAACCAACTATAAATAAATCTGCTCTACATGTCCTGGGGGGGGTTTCAGGGCTGTTGGTTGAACTGGAGACCATTAAAACCACTTAATGCTCCAAACTTTTCCAACTCCAAAACTGAAAAAGAGCAGATATCCAACCCCCCCAAGGCACTTACCTGGGCAGAAGAACATCCAGAAGATCCATCACAGATGGGAAATTATGAAGCAAGAGAAGGAAAACACAGAGCAACTGGAGACTCCAACGGGAAGCGAGGAAATCAGGACCTGGACAAACACTTCTTCTCAATATCCCACCTAACTCTGCCCCCTGGCAGTGGGAAGCCATTCCCCTTTGTCCTGGCACTCTTTGAATTATTCAGAGTTCAATTTTCCAGGGCATTAGAAAATACCCTTTATCTCCGTAATTATAAAAATACGTAGCACACACATAAAGAATAATTCCTGTAAGTTGGAGAAAACATCCCCCTCACTCCAAGCAAGCAAAAATCTATGGATCTGAGGAGTAATGCCTTAAAAATTAGGTCAACTGAGAAGAAAGTGATGATCACAGAGAGAGTGTCTTTGAAGCAAGCACAAAGGCAGAGATACCCTGATGTCCAGCAGGGCTTTGCTGGTTTAATCCAGCCATGAATCCTATCTGTGTGGCCAGAGTGACTCTTTTGCTCCCAGTATCCTCAGAACTCTGATGGATCCCAGTGGAATTTGCACACAAATCATGAATGGGGCTCCTCCCGCTCCTCTGGTTTTCCATCTCTCCAGTGAAAACCACAAGATTTTACCCATTATTTCATAGAAACACAGAATATCCTGATTTGGAAGGGACCCACAAGGATCATCCAGTCCAGTTTCTGGCCCTGCACAGCCCCAACAATCCCACCAAACATTCCTTGAGCTCTGGCAAAGGAACTATTCAAACAGTCTGGGAACTTAAACCCCCCTAAAAATTGGCTTAACATACTTATTAATTAAAAAAGTTAAATATTTATTTATACAAATATGATGAGAAAAATCTCATGCAGACTTTTCACAGACAGTAACAGAACCCAGACTGGGATGGCTTTACAAAACTTGGTTTTGGGGACGTTGAGGGAGAAGTGTCGCTCTCGCCCGCCTGGAGCACCAGTCACAGGGGGTGGGAAGTTCTGAGAGAGTTTTCCTATGGGACATATGCCAAGATTTTCACACTCTTCACCAATATTAACAATTAATATCTGATTACTACTACTCAGAGGACTGGACAGAGACGTATGAGCAGCGGGGAATGGATTCCTGTGACCACCAGACCTCCACACACTGGGAATGCAGAAAATTGCCAAAAGGTTGCTTGAGATAATTCCCCTAATGATGAAAATACCTTGAGATGGTTATGGATGGCATCTGCTTCTGCTTAATTATAAACCTGCACTGGATTCATAATTTGTGTATATTACAAGTAATTTGCATAATTAAAACAATTAAGGGATTGACATATCATGGCAATTAGAAATGCATCAAACTCTGGATGTTGTACAAAAGAGAGCTTCAATATGAAACATTAATTCTTTAAGAACAAAATATCCTTCAGATTCCTGCAGAACAGCCTTCACAAATCCCAGAGATGGTCAAGAAACTCCGTTTAGAGCTAGTTTTTCCCTGGGAAACCCACTCATTTTCGTGCTGTTGAACATTGAACCCTGAACTCCTTCTCCTTCAAGTTCCTCCCTGCAGTCACAGCCTCGGCTCCCTCGTGTCTTTATTGCCGGTTTCGGGAATTCTTATCTCATTTTCCGTAGCCTTATCCTGTTTTCTTTGTCCCTCTTTTTGAGAATAAGTATGAACTGATTGAAAAAATGCTCCTGGTCCTTCTTCTTCTGGACGAGGCGGAACCGCTGGTCTCGGCCGTGTTTCTCCGCGAATTCCTTAAATGTTGTCCTGCAGGAAACAGAGACGTTTTAGAGCCGGGACTTGGCCAAGCCACTCTCAGGCTCTTCGACCTGGATCTCAGTTTTTCACACGGACACCAAAAATGAGGGGTGTTCTGGGAATATTTGACAGGAACGTGATGGTGAAGGAAAGCAGGACAATGCCAGAACCACTCGATCTTTGGACACACAGACCTCCCTGCAGCGGCTAGGGTCCATTTTTTATGGAAAAATGGGGTGATAGTTGGCACTATGGGCATTGCTGAACCACTAACACGTCATTCACAAAACAGTGACAAGGGATTTTTTATTTTAACTCCTGGATGTTTTACATTACACTCCCCTAGCAGCGTTTTCTCCCTTATTTTCCTTTCAGGCTGCACTCCCAGCGTGATGTTTTCATTTTATAGGAAAGATTTGTGATTTATTTATCTCATTGTATACCTAAACCAAGCCAGAGACTACTGGAGGCAAACAAGCATCCTCCCTGCTGCGTCAAAATCATTCACAGGTTAAATGTTCCCTGTCCTGTCGGCCAGGACAGTTTTTCCCTTGCAGGCTGGAATATCATTGCTGGAACCAGCTTTTAAGTGCTACATTACCCCCAGAATATTCTCGTTTTTGTTGCAAAATCCTTCTTATAATAATATTAATTATTATTATTATCTCCATCCAGGCGCACGTGCTGTTTGTATCTACATGTCTTGGCAGGTTTTGCTGTATAATTAATTACCTGCATATTAATCTCTTGCTTCCAATTATATATTTATAATATATAAGCACTTATTTTCAAATAATTGACATATAAGAGAGCATTGTCCTAAGCACTGTTTGCTATACATTTGCTAGGTTCGGACCCATCACTTGAAAAACAATGTAAAAAAATAAATTACACATGGGGCACTTTATTCTAAGTTAATCATAGAATTAAAGAATGGTTTGGGTTGGGGGAGACCTTAGAGATCATCTTGTTCCAACCCCCTGCCACGGGTAGGGACACTTTGTACTAATTTAATGACATGGCATTCACAGCAAATTTGTTAAATTTTATTTCTCTTCCATCAAAACTCAAACCTAAATGCAATTTATGACTAGTTCCACCTGTATGTGTAATATAAATGAGACTTAACATTCAGGGGACTGATTTTATGTGATTAATATGTATGTGTGTGCGTTCTACAATCATAGCATATATATAAATATAAAATAAATACGTTATGCAAAATATTACACATTCTGAACGAGAGGGGGAGAGAGGGAATGTTTCCTCTCCCAATATTTTAAGGAAATGTAGTAAAATATTAGGAAAGAAACATCAGCATGGCATTGGAAGAGCTTGTTATGAAGAGTTAAGCTCAGTGTTCCAGCACCCTGGGCTGATAAGCTCAGCCTAAATGAGAAATCTTATCTCCCCAAGCCCTCCAAAGGCAATGCCCACCTTGGTGACAACTTGGATTCTTCAAGAAGCTTTTTAAATTCTTCTTTGGCCAACAACAGTTTGCTTTTCTTCTCTTTGTACTCCTCTCTGATCCGGGCCTTGACAAACTGCTCAAAGATCTTGCCAAGAAAGGGAACGAGACACAGAGTTATTAACAAAGCCTTTGTGCTGCTGGGGCCTGGCCCAAGAGCTGCAAATCCCAGGGACTGCAGTTCTTATCTGCCTGGGGTTCCTGCAGCACTGACTGTGCACTGCCACAAAGGAAGGAGCTGGGAAAAGGCACAATTTGGAGAGATAGCATCTCCATCCAAACATCAAATGCAACATAAATCAAAATCTCCCAACTCCAGTGCCTTACTCGCATTTTCATGCCTCCAGCACTAGTTTTGTGCCCCTGTCCAACTGCCTGCAGGCCTTTAGTTTGAGTCTTGCCTCATTCCCAGCTGGCTGGAATTCCTGAAAATGTCTGTAATACCAAACAGCAACATTCTGGACGTTATCCCAAAAAAACCCTGAAGATCTTTAAAACACCATGGGTTTACACCTGATCCTCCATGCACCCAAAAGCTTTAACGTCTTTGGAATGAGTAACAACCTTCCTCTAATAGTATTTGGCAGCCAAACAGGTGGCAGGACACACAAAATCAGGACTTTTGATGTCTTCAAAAGGACTTAAGGAGCTCACTATGTTACAAAATTCTGCCAACGACTTTAATCCCATTTTTAATCCCCAAACCCTGGCTGGTTTCATGCTCTAAACACTGTAACACACTAAGCTGTTCAACAGAAGGAGCTGCTCCTCAAAATTCCCTGAGTTTTCCATAGTCACCATCCTTCTCATCACAAATGACGCTCCCTCCCCAGCCATGAGGATGCTCAGGTGCAAATCTACATCCCAGGAAAGCTGAAGTAACCAAACTACAACTGGGATTTTGGAGGGATGTGGAAAAGAGAAGGAATAGCACTGAAAAGTAAATATTAAAATATGGCCATGAAAGAATTACTAAAAAGAACCCCAAGGAAATCTAAATGCAGTTGAGTAAAGATGGAAAAAATGGAACTAACAGGTAACACTGGTTTTGCTTTTCTTTCCTTCCTTCCTTCATCCCTTTACTTTCTCTCTCTCCCTTATTCTCTCCTTCCCTCCCTCCTCCCTTTCATTTTGAGCCACTTTTCCCCTCTCACTGAATTTCCACCATTCCCAAAGCCTTCAAATCACCAAGTCAGTAAATGAAGATGGATGTGCCCAGTGCCTCAGTAAATATCTACAGGAAGCTCTCTGGAGAACCAGGGGACAATATGGATAGGAGTAAGCCCATTTTTCATCGTGTTCACTTAAAAAATGGACAATTCCATATTCAAAATTCTTCCTTCTCCAGGATGACAAAAGACTTCTAAGGAAGAGCAATAACTACAGGACAGAAGTCCTCACCTTCTCTGCAACATCCTTGCATCTCTCCTATATTTTTTAGATTAACCTCCAGACTTTTGGATCCCTTGTGATAATTAACACCCAAATTATCAAGGAAGCAAAACATCCACATCCCTCTGCATCACCAGGAAAACCCAAAACTTTAAAACAGGCACCAGCACAACCCAGTGCTGTGACCATTTATTTCCAAATCCAGCAGTAAATCCTGCCAAACTCCTAGAAAACGTACTAAATAATAAAAATGAAGCAGTCTCTCTTCAACATTTAAATAATTCAGGGTAGGAACGTTACCTTACTGCCCTTTCCTTCTCTCCAGCCCAGTTTCCCAGGCTCAAGAGTTGTTCCTACAACCCAAGAGATCAGAGCTTTTCTTGTGTTCAGACCTCTCTGTACCACTTGCTTCTCCAAGGAGACAACACTTAAAAACATGGAATATCCTAAGTTGGAAAGCACCCACAAGGAACATCCAAGTCCAGCTCCTGGCCCTGCACAGGACACCTCGACAATCCTAACCTGTGCCTGAGGAGCATCATATCCCAATGAGCTGAGCCTAAACCGGAGTTTCCACAAAGAAATATCAATTTTATGCAGCTTTTACCCTCCCAAGGTAATTCTTCTGGTATCCTGGTTAATATGGAAGATGTTTGAGGCCAGTCAGGAGCCTGGCTAGGGGAACACTCACCTGCTTTCGCTCCTCTGAGTTCAGCAGGAGGTACCGGGGGTCAAACACTATTTTGTGTAATTCCTTCTCCCATGTAGAAAATGCTGAAACCTGCAAAGCACACCAAGAGTTGCACTAAGGAATTTTAATAAGGATGTGGAAGAAGCAAATGTTCCAAGGTAAAGCCAAAGAGGAGCTAATGAGCCCTTGGGAGGACATCTCAGAGCGGCTGGAAGGGGAATTTTAATGATTTTGGCAACGCTCTGGTCACCCCCACACCACTGATTTTATTTAGGATATCTCAGTGAGGAACTGGGAGATGCTCCTTCCACATTTTCAGTGGAAAGAATCTGTAGCAGAAAGGAAAATTCCATTTTATGATCCTCTCTGAAGAACAGGGAAATCAAATCCACCGAAGGAATTATCTCAGCTTTAACTCCAAAACTGAAATTAAGACCCAAATGAGGCACAGACTGAGGAACCACCAGTGAGCATCTTCAAAGAATCACATCCCTGCAGCTACAGGAGATGAGGAGATCACATCCTGCAGAGGTTCTTCCATCTTCACAAAGTCATGGAATCACAGAATGGTTTGGGTTGGAAGGGACCTTAAAGCTCATCCAGTTCCACCCACTGCCATGGGCAGGGACACCTTCCACTATTTCAGGACCTTGGGAATTATTTGCTACAGAACAATCTGGAGGAACATAAAATATTCTAATCACTCCATCTAATTACAAAGCAGAGTAAACTCTCTAAAAAAATCAAGTATGTGAAGTATAATTAAATAGAGCAATTAACACTCAAACGGGAAAGGTTTGATGAAGCAAAGTGGGTTTAAATGGACTTATTTTCCTCTTAAGAGTGGTCAGAGATTGGAATTTTCAAAGTTCAAGCTCCTTTTGGGGATTGAAGGCCATCTCCTCCCAACACCTCCTTTTCTGAGGTCCCCTCCCTGTGCCCACCATTCCCTGAGATTTGGGGATTCCCCCTTCAAAAGGTTCAAGAACAGAAATCCCCTTTTTGGAGTATCTTTTATACTCTCTTGGACGCTGGCTTTGTTCCCAGCACAAAACCCACTTCGAACTCAAAGCCAGTTAAGCTCAGACTTTGAGATGGGAAGGTGGGGTTTAGGACACCCCAAACCCCCTCCTTTCTCCCCAGGATTAGGAAGGTAAAAATCTTGAGGAAAAAATACTACATGGAACCCTTTGAAAAGCCTTGTTTTGCTGCCAGAATCCCAGCAAGGAGAAGACTTTCCTAGGAATGCTGTAGAACGTGGATGTTTTGATGCTGGGGCTGGGAGGGAGCCAGGAAGAAGCTTCAGTTTTCTCAGGATTTTGTGTAAACTTTTAAACTTCCAAGAGGGTATCAGAGATTACATTTTTACACAGAAAAACTTGCCCCAGACTTCAGAATAAATAGTGCCTCTGTCTTGGAGCAGCACCAAAAATTCCATCTATTTTTGAAATGTTACAATAAATATTCTTCTGTTGACATAATTTATGTAGGAAGATGCAGAACTACCCTGGCAAACTCCATCTGGTTCAGCTTTTGTAATGCCATCAAGTAACTCCTTGAGAAACAACAACATGAGGAGAAAATGGCAGGAGATGGTCATTAAATAATCAGATTAAAGCAGCACTAATGCGCTCCCCGTGTCTGAAGTGATGCCAAGCAGCTGGTGCTGACCCAGGGCTCATCTGGACATTTAAAAAATGCTCAGGGCAAAAGCCAAATCCCCCCCTTATCTCTGCATTTTCAAATCATAGCAACGCAAAACTGTAAATTTCCCAAATTTCTTAGTTTTATGAGCAAATCTGACTCTTACGCAGAAACACTTGAGGATTATATTCCTTAGAACATCCCTAATACTTCCAAAAATCGACTTATTAACCTCCAACTTAAACTGTGCCAGCAGAAGTCTCGACCAGGGTTCATTTATGGCCCTTCTGCATTTTTATGCATAAATAACAAAATGCATTAATAAAGCAGGGCTGGCGTGGAGATAATTTACTGCTGAGCTGCTGAAGCTCTAATTATGCACCTTTAAAGCTGCTGATTACCAAGGATAAATTTTATAGGCTTTACTGCCTAACAACAGACACCTTGGGTTTTATTTTGTTACAGAAATGACATTATCTTTATAGAACACATATTGAGTTATCTTTAGAGAACACAGATTGCAGAGTGTTGGAGGGAGGGAGAAAAACTGCACACACTGCTCATTATAAACCCTCCTTGTCCCTGTTCAGCCCTGAGCATCCAGTGTTCCCGCAGCTCAGCCTCAGCTGGAACATCTCCAGAATATCCTTTTCTAGGGATCTGGATAAGCATTAATGGTTTATACTGCCAGAGAGTGGGTTAGATGGGTTATTGGGAAGGAATTCTTCCCTGTGAGGCCCTGGCACAGGTTGCCCAGAGAAGCTGGGGCTGCCCCATCCCTGGAAGTGTCCAAGGCCAGGTTGGATGGGGCTTGGAGCAACCTGGGATAGTGGAAGGTGTCCCTGCCCATGGCAGGGGGTGGGACTGGATGAGCTTTATGTCCCTTCTCACCCAAACCATTCTGTGATTCCGTGATTCTATCATTTTGGATGGCCAGTAAGTGAATTTAGCTTCCAAATTGCAGCTGGAATCTCTGGAATTTGTGGTGATGAATAAATCACCATAAATAAAGCAAATACAGCAAATATAAAATAAAATAAAGCAAAAGCCCTTGCCAGGACAAGCCTTCCAGGTGATGTACAAGACACATCATTTGCTCTTTGGGATGGTGCATGGCCACAGTCCCCGCGATCTGCTGAGCCACTGCCCTGTGCTAGAAAAGCTGCTGCCCCTGGTTATCTCTGGGTCTGTCTCCAGGAATTTCCTTGGGAAGGGCTTCAGTTCTGCATGGCAGTGTTTGGCGGTGGGAGGAAAGGCACAGAAAGTGTCCCAAACCAACAGGGTCATGGAGAGAAACTCCCTCTCACCAATTCTCCTCTTGGCTGCTGAGCCATAGCCATAAAATGACTCCTGCATCGTCCTGGCTGATGCCCTGGCTGAGAGATAGGATGTCAGGAATGGAGCAGTTCCTTACCCCCCTCTCCAGCAGCATGTCTCGGAAGTGGGTGATTCTCTCCTCCAGGGGAGGGGTGATCTGGGGGGCAGATGTCTCCTCATTCCTCTCCTCCACTCCAGCCCTCTCCAGGCCAGCAGCTTGGGAATCTTCTGTTCTTTAACAAGGTAAGATAGAAAAGAGTTCAGCAATTGTGAGCCCGGGAGGGGATTTTAATCCTCCCCAGAACATCCTTGAGGATCTGGGAACTGCCGGGAGCGGATGCTGATGGATGAGAAGTTCCCCCAACCTGCAGCTGGTTATTAAACCCTGGGCTTTGTGGGACCTGTGAGGGACCTCTGGCAGCTCCTTACGAGGAAGGATGGTCCATCGGGGACATCAGAGGGACTCAGCAGCCAAACATTACATGATAATTCCAGCTACAGCAAAGTGACAGCTTTAAATAAACCTTGCCAAGGAGCACGGACTTTGAAGGACTGAAAAGACTCATCTTGGTTTATTCTTTTTTTTCCACTCTGGTTTTGTGGCCTGTAACTTGACAGTCAATACTCATCTTTATTTTAGGTTTCTGTGCACCCCAGGAGCTCATTCCTAAAGGAGGTAATCCAGGAACACCCCAAGTTCACAAAAGTTGCCAGAGGGTCTGTGTGTATTCTGGCAGCCTTTTCCAAGATTGCATCTGATTGGAATAGATAGGTGTCCCTGAGAAATCACTTCCTACACATTGTCTGAGTGTCTTTGTCCACAACATCCCTGGATAAATCAGGTGTGCAGGACCACAGGGTTCATTGCTGGGAGGGATATTTTATCATGGAATCACGGAATCATTACAGTTGGAAAAGACCTCCAGGATCTTCAGGTTTCAACCGTAAAGTCACAGCACCATGAGAGTGATGGTCCCCTCAGGTGCAGCCCACCATAACCAGTGTCATCACCGGAGCTGAGCTGTTTTACACAGGATAAATATGCCTTCCTGGAGCATCCAGCCCCTGGATCCTCAAAAAAAAAAAGGATGTGGAGCTGCTGGAACAAGTTTAGAGGAGACCACAGAGATGCTCTGAGGGCTGGAGTCCCTCTGCTCTGGAGACAGGTTGTGAGAGCTGGGGATGTTCACCTGGAGAAGAGAAGGCTCCAGGGAGACCTGAGAGCCCCTTCCAGGGCCTAAAGGGGCTCCAGGAGAGCTGGAGAGGGACTTTGGACAAGGCCCTGGAAGAACAGGACAAGGGAGAAAGGCTTCCCACTGCCAGAGGGCAAGGTTAGATTGGATATTGGGAAGGAATTGTTGTGTGTGAGGGTGGGGAGGCCCTGGCACAGGATGCCCAGAGAAGCTGTGGCTGCCCCATCCCTGGAAGTGTCCAAGGCCAGGCTGGACGGGACTTGGAGCAACCTGGAATTGTGGAAGGTGTCCCTGCCCATGGCAGGGGGTGGGACTGGGTGGGATTTAAGGTCCCTTCCAACCCAACCTGTTCTATGACTCTATGATTAAGTTCAGCACAAATTCAGTCTATGTCTGGAAAGATCAGGAACCTTTAAACCATCGCAAGGTTCAAGTGAGGGCAATTCAAGAAAGGTGATTTGATTTTTAGCCTCCTACTAAACATGAATGCATTTTCTACTGATGCAATTTTCACTACTACAGGATATTACTCAGTTTGAAATTTCAACAAGAGAACAATTTGGTTTACTTCCAATCAGAGGAATTTGATCATCGTGTAACTTGAGCTCTGGCCCATTATCCTCCTACAAACAATTATATTCCACTTGACATTCATCCCAAAACGGTGCTGAGTGGGACCACACTGGTGCCCTTCACAGAATGGCAATGATCGTGATATCAAAATAGCAAATTTCATTTGGTGACATCACCCATGAAAAGCCCAATCCAAAGAGCTTTGTCCAGCCAAAACTGAGGGAAGCATATCCCACTGCTCTCCCAGCCAAGCACCAGGACAGCTCCTCTGCCCTTCAGCCCTCACACAAGTGAAAATGATGCTGTAAATCACACTGATTTTTTTCTTATGCCAAAAAAAAAAAAGACAATAAAAAATTTAATTTAGCAAATATACAACAATCTGCACGCCAAACTCCATGACTGCCTGCTCAGAAGGACACAGGCCATGGATCTTGGAAGCCTGAACGTCTCAAAATTGCTTCTTCAATTGTTTTTTCATGAGAATTTGAAGCACAAATGGTAATAAAGGTCAATAACAGCAACACCTCAGGCTACTTCTGAGCCTGGAAACCTAAGACCAGGGGAAAAAACTCTGTTTCACTTCAATAAAGACAAAGCTTTTATCCAACATCTTTGAAATAACTTGAAACATCCTTGCAGTATTTTGTTTAACCATTTCAAAGGAAAAGCTACTCAGATAAAAATGGATGATGTCCACGGGAAACAGAGATTGCAGAGAAACCTGGAGTCTGATGAGGACTGGATACCCACAGAATGACTCCTATAACTTAGTGGTGCAGTTATCCACACAGAAAAACTGTGTTTTCTTTGCCCTCCTTTGTACCAAACATTCCCTTCCCACCATTACACACAGACAAGCAAACTTTAGAACTTACTTATTTCTCTTAGTTTTGATGTTCAGATCATCGTTTTCATCCCCTGGGCAAGAACTAACACACTTGTCTGCTGAAAAGAAAGAAATCATTATTAGATTGGAACCAGAGAAATGGGAATACAAGTTCCTCCAGTTGACCTTTCACTCCTCGTCTTTGCTGCTCAGGTATTTAGTGGTTTTCACTCCCCACAGAGTGTTTTAAAAAAATACTACGTATTTTATCAGATCTCCAGAACTGCTTCATCCAAAGGGAAGGGAGAGCAATAAACTGACCATTTTCATTCAGCAAAATCACTCATTTTTCATTCCTGACATTATTGGTTTCAGTCTTGTTATCGTTTCACCTGATCCTCCCTCCTCCCTTCCCTTAAAAATGCAACTGCAAAGACATTCCTGCAAAATCATTTCCGTGCTGGCAGCCTGAGGGATTCACTAGAGGGAACTCCCCCAGAGCCTCTCCCCTTAGCCCATTTTTCTTTCTTACATGAGGAAATATACCCCTGCTTTCCCAGGAATACAAGCACCAGTGTGGCAAGGTGTGGAGACAGCAACAGCCTCCACACTCCTGATGTTGGGAATAACTCCAAGGCAACATCACTCCCCTGGATTGAGCTGAACACACATCAGGAGGACCCAGAGGTTGGATTTTCAGTCATAAAGCACATGTTTACTTCTGAAATATTTTCTTTTCATCCACATAAGCTGCAGTTTTCATCCAAATTCCACTGGAGAGAGCACCAGGAGCCACGACCATCCAGTGCTTGGTTTGTGCTGCGGCTCTTCCATCCCAAACACGTTGGCTGAGAAATAAAAATCTCAAACTGCAAGGAGTTTACTTGGGAATATCAGAACCACCAACCTCAGCCCTTTTGGATTAGCCTGGTAATGAACTTGTCTTGCTCTTTAGAAAACTACAAAAAAATAAATTAAAGGCAAATATAAAATTGAACTGAGGTTATGGAGAGGAAAGGTTTGAATAACTTGAAATGGTAAGATCTGAGCTCACTGAAACCCCACAGGACTCCAAGAATTCTGCTGGAAAATGGGCCCAGTCTTTGTACCAGTGAAGGGAACAGAAATCTGGTCATTTATTTCTGGTTTCAACTTAAGAATCTTGCTCTGAGCTCAGTTTGGTTCCCTATTTGAAGGAAATTACATGTTTATTTGTGTTCTTTCAGCAAATGTTAATTTCTATTTAAATTCAGTGCTCAAAGGAACAATAAAAAGCAAAGAGCAGCTGTGACTTTGCAGCATGAAAAGATCAGGAGCAGGGACCCCATGAGGAGGAAAAACATGACAGGCGCCAAAGGACACTCTACTTAAAACCCTAAAGGATAATAAGGAGAAAGGGATGGAATTCCAAAATAAGGAGAGACTGAGCTCAACATTCCTGACAACAAATTAGCATTATGACGACATAAATGAATTGAATAATGTTTTAAATAAACATAAAATTATTAGGACATAAATTACCTCTTCTCAATAAATTCTTCTTCGAGAGAAGAATTAAAACCCAATTAAGAATACAAACAAATAGGAAAACCAACCTGTGAAGTCAGAAGGTGGAATGTAACACAACAGAGATATTATAGAGCTATTAATCAGGAGCTGGACATCCTGCAAAGGCAGCAGTAGTGTTAATTTAATGAACTCTGAGGGTAAGAATATGAAATGAGACTATTTGGTGGTGCTTTCCAGGAGAGTTGGGTGACTGGGCAAGCAAAATCCTGTTCCTACCAGATTTAGGGACGTGGGTCAGTGGTGGTCTTGGCAGTGCTGAGGGAATGGTTGGACTCACTGGTCCCAGAGGGCTTTGCCAGCCTCAGTAATTCTGTGATTCTATGAAAGAAAAGGAAAATACCCCTCCTGCACTTGTCACCTGCCATGGGAGCCCTTCCAGAGCTGGCTCAAGGACGGATGTTGTGGGAAGGTCACACACTCTGAACCCTGATGGGATGTTCTTTTAGTAAAGCAAGTGGGGGGAGTCCAACCAAGGCAGCAGAGCCTTTCCCATTCCACATCTCCACAGGACAACAGATACCCCCTGGTGATGACAAATTATGTGAATTTCTCCAGATCCTTCAAGAAGAACTCAAGTTTTAAATCATTTTATGACAAGGTCTCTCACAGCTCTCTGAAAGGGAGGTATAATTTTAAAGTTTTGCCATGAAGAATTTGTGAACCAGGTAATAAACCCCAATCTTAGCTACCACTGAGCCCTCAGGTAAAGGAACTCCGACACAAAACATCCCAGCTTCAGCGTTTGATTCCATCTGACCATTCCTATCGCACCTCAGGTTCCCCCCATAGAGCGAGGACAGACCAAATCCTTTTCACTTCGCCACATGACTGACTGCCAGGGCAAACGGGACAGAATTCCAGCCAGTACATTACTGACACCTCAGTGCAATGGAAAACTCAAGGAAAACACGGCAAATGGTGCCTGTGCTCTCACTCAGGAATCCACTGAATCACATCACACCCCTGGACCTCTGTGAGTTGCAAACCCACTGCGCAGGGAAGAGGCAACCAAGCACAAAATGCAGTAATTGATGTAAAGCTTTGAGGAAGAACATCCCTTGACAGGGATCTTTCCACAGACTCACAAAGCCGAGCACTGCCCCAGTCTGTTGGTCTGTTGAGCTTAGTACTGATTAATTAAATCTCTCAGCTAATCCAGCACAAAGAGGAAACACCAGCATTTACCAGGTCCTTGCCAATCCGTTGCTCCCATGCAAAACTCTGATTTGCAGTTTTGGAGTTTCCTGTCAGCCCAGAAGCTCCCCTGTGATAGGGACAGGCTTCAGATTTTTGTCTGAATGTGAAAGGGTCCAAAATATTTGTGGGAATTGAGTAAATGGAACCATCACTGGTAGATTCTGCCAGCTATATTCAAGGCCAGTTTGGATGGGGCTTGGAGCAACCTGGTCTAGTGGAAGGTGTCCCTTCCCATGGCAGGGAATGGAACTGGATGAGATTTAGGGTCTCTTCCAACCCAGGCCATCCTGTGATTGCATGATTCTATAATGTCCATTTTCTTTAAATTAGCTGAAAAAACTTCCTCAGCCTGAACAGCCAGACAAACCATAGGAGGAGTTGAAGGAAGAGGAGGAGATAAAAACAGATCCATTTGCTCTGGGGCACAGGAGGAGCTGCCTCTCCTCTCCAATCCCACAAGATGGCTTGATGGGAACCATCAGTGAAGAGCCACATCAATGAGAACAAACACTTGGGGGAGGTGGAGTAATTGATAAATGAGTAATTTTTCATTTATGCCCAAATTACAAATGCACTTGATCTTTCAGCAGAGATAACCCAGAGCACCCCATGAACAACTTCACTTGACAACTTGTTTTCCATGCCTTTGATTTGAAGGCTCTAATTAAAACTCAGCAGCAGCCACTCAGCTCAATAAATTTGGGAACCATCGTTGGGAACACACAGCTCATTTGTGTTATTTATTTACTCCAGATTACAATGTAAAAGAAGTGGGAACAAATAATCCCTTTCACCTCAGCAGCCAATATGTACTAATTATAACCTGCCTGGCTCAAACATCAAGTAAGGCCCAATTATATCAAGGAATATTAGGACAATTAGCAACAATGAAAATCATGGCCATAAAAAAACTGGTGCATGAGTCAACTCTTTGTGGGACATAGAGATAATAAATAAAAATAATGGATCACACAGCAAAAAACAGACTTTTGAAGTGGGATGTACCAACCATGACTTCAGACTCTCCTGTTAATTAATTACAGACCATGAATGATGACACAGACCATGAACAATGACCCTCAGTTTTGTCTCTGGCCATTGTTCCTCCTTGTAAGGAATTAATAATAAAAAGCATATGCTATCTTTTTCTCCTGAAAAATGAATTTTAGCTGTAATTCCAAAGTGTATCTGCTGAAGTTCTTCAAGTCATGTACAAAACTTATATAAATACAAATACAGGCATCTGCAGACTGAAATTGATATTGAAAAATGTAATTACACCCTTTGTTGATAAGGATGCTCCAACAGAAAATAGCCTTTTTGGCTGTTTTCCTGCTCATACCGCTGACACAAATCCTGGTTATCACTCCCTTTCACCCCCTGCAGACATAGGGGTTAATTGGGAGCTGTGGCCCTGGTTCAAAGCCAACACCCAGCCCTGCTGGGCTGAGGGGATGAGGCAGGTCCCCTCATCAGACTGGCAGTGCCACCCTACTTTACTTATAAAAACTACACTTTAAAACAATTACTAAAGTCTCACGTATCCCCCCTCCATCTTTGTAGATCTCACCACTAAAGAACAACCAGCAACTGAAGGATAATGACTATTCTTTCTCCATAAAAAACAGAACATTTGGGAATTCCAAGCAGCTAATCAAGACCAGGAGCTTTTCCAGTGACTGCCATGACTCAGTGTCACCCCCAGTAAGGGCAGGTCTTATGGACCCTGCTCCCAGTAAAGCCAGTGTGAAGTCTCAGGAAATAAAAGGAGGACTACCACGAGAAGGAACAGCTCCCAGGAAGAGGGAGTCCATTAAACTGGTGAAGCAATCTTTGGAGACCAATGTGGTGAAACAAGCTATGAAGCCACCATGGAAACAGCAAGCACAGGCTGGCACACTGGGCTGCTCCTGGACTGGCACCAGTATGACAACACCTGGACTGAGCAAATAAGGTATGGAGAGCAGGAAAGAAGCTGGAGCATGGGATGGGAAAGTCTAGCTGGGAAAACCCTCCCTTCAGGAATCCCAGGTGATCAGAAGGTGCCTGGCAGAGCCACGGTTAGATGGAAGCACCCACCTTTCCACCAAACCTTTTAGCATTCAGAGATTTGCTCCTGGGATTTTCCCCCCTCTACAAGTCAGCTGGATAATCATTAGCTCTGGAGTATCTGCCTCAGTGCAGGAGCTGAGTGATGTGTTGGTAATGCTCTCCTAACGTACACCTTGGAACTCAGGGCAATAAAACATGCAGACTGAGTCCTCTGAGATATATTTTATACCTCAAAGATTCATCTCATATAAGGAGCCACCTGCTCCTTCCCTGCCAGTAATGAGAACACTCAGTCCCCAGCTCAGCATTCCAGTGAAAACAAGGATCCTGCAATAAACAGCAATTTTCCTGCAATACTTCACGTGGAGTCTCCAAAGGAAACCCGCTCTGATTATGGCAACCAAACCTCCACCAAGCATGTTCAGCACCCAGGCTTCGCTGGGCACTGGAGTTTAGAGGCCAATAATCCCAGAATGAGTTACCTGGAGCAGCCTCCAGCTTGCGCTTGTGCGGGGGGTCCTCAAGCAGCCGGTTGATGTCCCCGCGGTGCCGCAGGTCCAGCGGCTTCTCCCACACCGAGAGCTGCATGGAGGGGTTGAAGAAGAACACCCTGTCATCTCCAGTCCACACCACACACCTGTGCCAGGAGATAAACCAGCTTTAGACCAGGTCAGACACACTCACAAGCAAAAACATTCCCCCCCAGCTGGGTATCGCAGCCACCTCGCCATGCCTGGTGACACCCCCTGGGACTGCCCACTGCCCTTGCCCTGCCAGCCCACCCCAACACCAACTCTTTCCTTACCAACACAGTACCACAGAAATGGTTGAAAGAGCACACGCCCCCTCTCCAAGAAGCAGTAGGGGAAATCCTATCTCAGAAGGGAGAAAGAACCAAGCACAGAGCTCACTGTGTGCTCACAGCAAGAGCAGCCCAGGGAAAGAGATTTCCCGACCCTCAGCCATGGCTGAGAGCAGCCAGTGGCAGGAGCCTCAGCCATGGGACAGGGACAAGGACATAACCTTGATGCCACAGGCCAGGGCTCTGCTTGCTGCTGGCAGGTGGCCGTGGGAGCCTTTTCCATTGTCCTGGTGCGAGGAGGTGCAATCACAGCATTCCTGGGCCATCCCCGTGGTATCCCAAAGGCATCCCAGCCAGCTCCCATCTGCTCTGGACAGCTCCCCCCTGACTGGATAGGTCCCCCTGCCCCCCCCTGCCCCAAAGCTTCAGGTTGTTATTTTAGGGCTGTTTCAAATCTGACAGGTGTGACCAAGCGCAGTCTCAGGCCTCGGCCAGGTAAGAGATGCGCGGCAGCAGTTCAGCTCTTTGTCCTGACATTCATTTGGAATCAGCGAAGATAATATGAAAATAAGTATTGCACCATCCTTAATAGACATTCGAAATCCGGGAGCTGTACTTCCCTAAATTTATATGTAAATAAACAAACAGAATTTCCATCTCAAGCTGGCGCTTTCTGAATCACAATGAGAACTAACAAACACTGACTTACACACACACATACACACACAGTGATAGGAGGAAAATGTTGGTGTCTCTGAAGCATAAATAGCTAGAAGAAACAAATCTTATAATTAGATGCTCTGCTGCTTAATTGTTATTAAAAGCAGGGAATAAAGCCGGTTAAAAAATGGTCTGGTCTGGGTAAAAGAGTCCAAACTGGAGAAGTGCTCCACCACTGCAGAGTATTAAAATAATCTGACACACACCCTGTGCACCACAGGTAAGACATCCCACCAAAGTGATTGCACAAACCCAGCTGTGGCTTCAGTCAGAAAGACAGCCCGTGGGAGTTTTGGCTTTCCCACTAACACAATGTTTGGGAAGGGAATGGCACTGAGGAACAGCCTCTATCAGTCTGACCCCCACCCCTGCTCACCATGGTGACCCCGGCACGGGGGTGGAGGCCACGGGCTTGTTGCCGTTGGCGGTGCTGTCACCCTCAGCCACCAGTTTAAAGGAATGACCCTGGAAAAAGGCAGACAGAGATGAGTTAACAAATAGAGCCTGTGCAAGGACTGTTACTGCTGTACAAATCACCCCTTTAACCTGGAGTGGATTCCCCTTAGGGCCATTATCCCACAAGTGGCTTTATGAAGAACCAGCTGCCTCGGGAATAGCCCAGATAAACGGGAATGATAAAAATGTCACCCCACTTCCAGCAGTATAAATGAAAAAGCAACCAGTGTGCTCCTGTCCATGCCAATGGCTCCCCTGGGAGAGCAGGGATTACTCTGTGTATGGCACTAACAAAGAGAGAATGAGCCCAGGGAGCCCCGGGTGCCCTGAAGGGCCCAACTCCTCATGACCATCGTGCTGCTCCTGCTTCCTGACTTCCAAAAGGCAAAACAACAGGGGGTAGAGGGGACCCAGCTACACTCTTGCCCCCATCAAATGGTATAGAAATATTTGGAGCTGCTGGAGTGAGCCCAGAGAGGCCACAGAGATGCTCCAAGGGCTGGAGTCCCTCTGGAGACAGGTTAGGAGAGCTAAGGGTGTTCACCTGGAGAAGAGAAGGTTCCAGGGAGACCTGGGAGCCCCTTCTAGAGCCTAAAGGGACTCCAGGAGAGCTGGAGAGGGACTCTGGGCAAGGGCCTGGAGGGACAGGACAAGGGTGAATGGCTTCCCACTGCCAGAGGGCAAGGATAGATGAGATATTGGAAAAGAATTCTTGGCTGTGAGGGTGGTGAGGCCCTGGCACAGGTTGCCCAGAGAAGCTGTGGCTGCCCCATCCCTGGAAGTGTCCAAGGCCAGGTTGGACGGGGCTTGGAGCAACCTGGGATAGTAGAAGGGGTCCCTTCCCATGGCAAGGAAGGGACCTTTCAACACAAAGGATTCTGGGATTTCACGGGGAGCAAACCAGCTGCAAGGGTCTCTCCCCTAACACTCTGACACTCAGAGCTCCTACAAAACACCAAAGTAAATTAAGACCACGGCTCTTCAAAATCAGCTGCAGAAAACGACTGTGTGTCGCCAGCACAGCCCCACACCCTGACTCCAATTTGTGCAGTTCAATATTTTAAAGAAGTTTTTAAGAAGCTCCAACACAGACCTTGTCGCCATCGCTGTCCACAGGGACACTCTTCCTGTCCGTATGCAGGATCAGGGTCGGGGGGCAGGAGGATCTGCTTGATTCTTTGCCATGATCTGTGGGGAGAAAGCATTTTATTTAATGTGAAATAAACTCGCAACACGCCAAAACTAGTGAACAAAAAAATCAAACCGCTCCCTACAGCTCTGAGCCCCCTCTCTCCACCTCCTCCTTCTCACCTGGCCCTTTATTCACTCACATACTGTCCAAATACCACCTCTTAATGGCAATCATTCACAGACCTTAGAAGGAAGCTTTCATTGCACTGAGCTTTGTGTCCTGCTCTCCCTGAACCCACAATTGTTTCTCATGGGACATCCTGAGGGACATGGGTTTGTGGGGGGCTTGGTGGTGTTCGGTTAACGGTTGGACTCAATCTCAGATGTTTTTTCCAACAGAAATAGTTCCCTGATTCTATGATCCTTTTCTCCCTGGGGACCACAGGCCCCCTGGAAACAGTAGTCCTCTCCCCTGGGGGGTTTGGGGCTGGCCACCCCCTCTCCTCCCAGCCTGGAGATCCTGCTGTGATCTTCCTATGCTCCAGGATAATCTCCATAGGAACCACCAATAAATGCTGGATTGCATTTCCACTGGAAGCAGTACAAGAACACTTTCCTCTCCTTTCCAGACTCCTGTCTCCATTCTGAAATCCTAAACACCAGAAGTTTCTGCTGCTACAAAATGTGTCCAGAACAGAGAGGCCTTAATGAACCCCAGGGAAAGGCAAAAAGGCAGCAGGTTTGAGACAAAGACCCAACAGTCAGAAAAAAAAGAGTTTTCACAGTAAGACATATTAAAAAATATGTTATTTTCTTAATTGTGGAGGGTTTTTTGTCTTCTTATCCTCTTAAAACACTTATTTGAATCTGCTTCACCTGGAATATTTCATAATAATAAAAACTTACATCCACGTAATTTTGCTCAGATGATGACTTACTCAGTTTTTATGGGAAGAGAAAAAGAAGATTTACAAACCAGAGCAATTAATTTCCACATTAAAGGAGCCAGGAGTAGGGAGCAGCTAATACATATCAAAGAGGGCTCTAAATTCATCTTCCTTCCCTCAGTATCTGGTAATCAGGAATCAAAGCTTTACTATGTCCACCTCTGCCTTCTCCTGCCTGGCCTTTGGAAAGAGGAAGGGCTTCCCAGAATGTGCTCAGAAGGGTCTGGGACACTGGAGTGGTGACACAGGGACCTGTCACCTGCCCTTGGACACTTCCAGGGATGGGGCAGCCACAGCTTCCCTGGGCAACCTGTGCCAGGGCCTGCCCACCCTCACAGGAAATAAATGAGTGTCAGTTGGGAGACTTAAGCAAACTAAAATAGGAGAGAGACCCTAATCACACTCCAGGAGCTCTGGTTTGACACACAGGAAGGTACAACACAGTGTAACTGCTTTCGTCTCTGCTTCCCCTGCCCTGCTTGTTTGTAAATGAAGCTGAGGATGAAGCCCAGAGCGGGGAGGGGCTGGTGTGGGCAGCTCTCCCACACCAACAGCCACTCTCAGTCCTCATTGAACCTCACAGACCTTCCTGGAGGAGACACTGCAAACGCCCCAGGCAATCTCTTCTTCCATCTCTTTTTTGCAGCTGTGAAAAGCTACCTCACAGCATCCCCAGAGCCCCAGGGACAGACTTGGGTGCTGCAGCTCTTGCTGCACACGTGGGTGAGCTTCTGCAGCAGGCAGCTCCTTAGGCATTCACGTGGGAAACACAACATTTGGAACAGTCAGCACACAGAAAAGAAGATGGAAATAAAAAAAAATTAAAAAAAAAATAAAAAAAAAAGGAAAATAAAATAACAAAGGAGAGTCCTGACAGTCCCTGTGCACTGCAGGAGTCATTTAGTTTTATGTCTACAGTTGAACACTGAATGTTTTTCCTAAGTATAATGTAAAGAGAAAAATAATCCGAGCTTGAGCCTCCCTCCTCAAGCTCACGAATCCCCAGTGGGCTCAGGACAGGAGCACCAACCCCATGGGCTGTGCCATGGGGGGACCCCGAGCCCCCAAACAGCACTGAGGAGGGGGAGTGTGGTACATCCATTGCCCCACAAACCCTCTGTGCTTCCCATGGAGGGCACCAAGCAGGCCCCTGTTAGGACTTTTTCCATCATTACAGATCTCCCCTCCTCTGCCCAGGCTGGAGAAGAACATCCAGCACAACCTGTGTTCACTCTCCACTGCCAACTGGGGAATGTCTCTGCTCAGCTTTACTCGTTTCTCATTAAATAACCTTTTCTTCCCCCTTTTTTTTTTACTTAAGTGCATAAATAAACTGCAGCCTGACAATTCAGGCACAACAATATCTTTCCAATCCTGTTTTTCGCCCCTGAACCCAGCAGTGTGATCATCACCCCTTTGCTGTGCAGCTGCCCAAGGATGTGCTGCAGACAGAGCATGAAATACCTGATCAAAGAGGCTTCTCCAGCTCCACGGCAGGTACAGAGACATGAATAATTCACAGTGTGAAAAGGAAAGGTGAAGCAGCAAAACTACCTTGGGTAAATCACAGAGGATGTCGGTGTGTGATCATAAACAGCTGATTAAAAGCAGAATTAGAGAGGGAGGGGAAGAGGGAAGGTTGATTCATGGCACGAGGAGCTGTGGACAAGACATAATAAAAATTTGCTTTGCAAAGGTATGTAGAGGCCAAACCACCATTAATCTCAAAAGAAGTTCAAAGCTCTGATTCCAAATGCTTCTGAGAATTGGATTTACTTAAGTGCACATGTGTGAACACTCCAGCATCTCCACAGGTCAGTTCAGTCTCTCCTCATAACCCTTATGCTCTGGTTTTTAAGATTGGCCTAAAAACCCTCCCTAATTGATTCCCAACTCTTTCTGTGCTGGTTCTCACTCAGTCACAGTGTGGGATTTCAGTGCTGGCTACACCAGCCAGGTCCATGCCCTGCTTCCAGTGGCACTTCACCCCATCACCATAGTTTCAGGGACAGATCCCACTCCAGCTCCTGCCTGCACACGGTATTTTCCACTGTCACTTTGGTGTCTGTTTGCTGCTCTCACCAGTTTTGCTGTGCCCTCCAAGCACTCCTTTCCCCTCTTAGAACAAGTCTCCTTGAGCTGAGCTTTTCTCCATCCTGCAGCAATCATTTCTCACCCTCCCCTTTATTGTTCTGGAGATTTGTAACGGGAACAGTACAATAACAAGGACAAATTCTTTGTTGGTGCAGAGTTCAAGGACAAACTCATTTCATGGTTGGATTTTTCAGGCACAGAGCCAGCACTGCCCAAGAGGTGCTATTTGTCAGTGCCCTGAAAATCATAAAATCACAGAGTGGTTTGAGTTGGGAGGGGTCTCAAAGCCCATCCAGTCCCATACCCTGCCATGCCACTATCCCAGGTTGCTCCAAGCCCCATCCAATCTGGCCTTGGACACTTCCAGGGATGGGGAGTCACAACCTCTTTGGACAACAAAGTCTAATCCTTAGGGGTGAACGATCAGATAAGTTACCCCTGAACTGATCCCTAGAGTAATTCCTGATAAACACTCATTTTTTTCCATGGAACAGGGCTGGGAAGGTGCACTCATGGCCCTGCGGTGCCACAAAGTTAGCAAGGGTGGCTGGATCCTCCTCTGTGGCTGCATGGCCCCAGCTCAGGCAGAGGAATCACCTCTTTGACCCCATTACAGCACCTCCCCTGCAGTAACAGAGCTCCAGCCTTCACACCAACAGCACTGCGAGAGGAATTTCCCATTGTTAGGAATGATGTTCCCAATATCCTGGCAAAATCTGATGGTGATTTGAGCGTACATGAATCTGAACAAAGCCATGAGACTTCCTCCAGCCTTTGCAAACAGCACTGCCTCTTCTCTCACAACACACACACACATTTAAATGGCAGTAAATAAACCCGGTTTGTCAGACGGTGCAGCACAAAGAGCCCTCGGAGGGTTCGGCCAACGATGCCTCGTGGAGCAATTACCCCAAAGACAAGCACATTGTCACTGCAGGGCTGTGGAAACCGCCAGTGCAGGACAGGGAAAGCCCAAGACGTGTATCATCAAATTCAAAGCTACAGCCAATTGCTGGAGTGAGGAAACACGACCCAAAACACATCGAGTACACTCCAAAATTAACCAAACTGGAGGAGACTCACTGAGGGCCCCCATCCCTGTGCAGCACAGGTTAGTTGGGAGCACACAAATACACAACATGTGCTTCAGGCACCGTTCCAGGACACAGAAACACAACCCACCTGTCAGAGCCTGGTCCACGAGGTTGGTGGCCATGAACGTCACAGCCGGTGCGGACACCGCAGTGACACGGGTGACTTGAGTTGGCATCAAGGGACCCACGTGGGCATCCAGCCTGGAGCCAGAACCTGTGTGCAAACCATAAGGAAACCTATGTTTAACCTGTAAAAAAAAAATGCCTTAAAAAAAAAAAAACCCAGCTTGTTTCCCAGCTGTATTTCCCGGAACATTTCTTTCAGCACGTGAGGCCATGGGCTGGCGGTGAACACGGAGGTGCTGCACCAAGGGTTGGACATGGAGACCTCAGGGAGCTTTTCCAACCTTAATGATTCTATGAATTAATCTCCTGCTGAACACTTCCCCCTAAACCCACTTGCATGGTTAAAACAACAGGGTTTGTGTTTAGCTCAGTTCCTGCTCCAGCCTGCCCACCAGTTCTCAGACAATAAGCATTGCCAGAAGTTTGAAATTAATGAAAGAAAACACGGTCCTCAAAATAAAGATTTGCATGGATAGATTAATGCCTACAGAGCAGATTACAGCAAGGCCAGTTTTCTTATTTTAAATAACACACCTGTGGTTTCTACTGTTACTCTTCACAAACTCTTTGTGTCCCACTCTATCCATGGGAAATGATTTTGCCAATAATTTAAAACTGCAGCTTTATCCAGGGAACCACAGTCTGCTCAGACAGGCCCCAAAGCAGAAAATCACTAATGTGCTCATGTACATTATTCATGGTAAATCAGTAACCCAGGTTTGCTGACAGAACTGTTCTAATTAAACCAGGCTACTCAGTCCTGGAGAATTCATGGCTGTTGCCAAATTTAAGGTCAGACCTGGAGTATTAATTTCCCCTTAATTACACACAAAACCATTTTTTAGAAACTGAGAATCCCATGTGAAACCCACACAACCTCATCTTCTCTCAGCTCTAAGTTCAGGTGTCCCATTAGCAGTTCCATGTTCTATTTACTATTCACCATTTCCAAACTGACCTGTCAGTACAGACACACCCTTACTTTAAGGCAGGCTCTGGGAAGAATGTATTTCTCAAGCACAATCCAACCTGCCAGATTTACTGACCCTTCATTTCACTAACTCTTCACAGGCTATCAAACAGTTCTCATTGCAACTTCTCTGCATTTAGGAATAACATGGATAATTTCTGAAACCTCCACTCATAAAACCTCAAACACTTCAAAATCCTTAAATGATTTGTGTTTCTACAATCCCAGGTGTCAAAGCACAACATTAAACATAACTCTCACCAACACAGAACTATGGAATCCCAGACTGGTTTGTGTTGAAGGGGGCCTTAGAGATGAGCCTTGGACACTTCCAGGGATGGGGCAGCCACAGCTTCTCTAGGCAACCTGTGCCAGGGCCTCACCACCCTCCCAGGGGAGACCTGCAGGACTTCCTTGGGATAGGGGTAGCTGCAGGATATCACTACCAGCTGCAGGATAAACATCAGGAAATGAAACATTTCATTATTTCCCTTCTTTTCCCCCCCCAACATCAAGTCAGGATAAAGAAATCCCTGCAAGACACGATCGACAGCACAGTAAAGAAATTCCCCTGCACGGTGCTGTGATAAATGGAATCCAGACTTGCTTGGAAGAAAGAATGGTAAATAAAGCATTTAGGGAAGAGGAGCAGGTCAGTGGGATGTTTGTTGTGCTCCCTACAGCACCACAGCGTGACTGGAGGCACTTGTACCTCGGCCACCTCTAACAAGAACTGAACCATTTTCCAGCTTGAGCCCATGTTCAGACCTCAGGCAATGACAGTTCCTTAGTTCTGCTTCTGTCAAAGCCCCTGGCAAAACCATTACCTTTCATGAGCTCTCTGGATATCAGGGAACGCTGAGGAGCCAGCAATTCCAACTCTGGAGTCAAAGGTGCCTCTAATTACACGGCACAACAGCAGAGCCCCAATAGCCCCTGAGCAGGACACACACCTGAACACATGGAAATTCTGGTTTCCACATCCTTGGAGACCATTTCCATCTGCACCTTAGATGTACATTCCTACACAATTAATTCCAGGAATAATATTTTATAGAGCAAGAGGGTTTGGGGTTTCTTCGGCTTTTCAAATTAATTTTAATGACAACAAAAAGGAGACTCTAATCCTGTTGATTTCAGAAGTATCAGAGTCAGATTAAAATGGAATTTCACCATCTCCTACTGGTGGGGTTTGTGCACATGAACGACCTGTTATCTACAACAATATCCTTGGAAAAGGTTATGCAGTTGTGGCTGCCCCATCCCTGGAAGTGTCCAAGGCCAGGCTGGACAGGGCTTGGAGGAACCTGGGATAGTGGGGGTGGCACTGGATGAGCTTTAAGGTGCCTTCCAGCCCAAACCAGTCTGGGATTCTATAAATTCTCTACACCCAAAATTGGAATAATTTTCATAACATGCATAATTATCTCCCTGTAATTCCACACACACACATTTGAGCTGAGCTCTGCTCATTCTCCTACCACGGTTTATGCTGCTTGTTGAAATGTGACTTGCCATTATATAATTTCAGCTGCTTCTTTATGTTGATTTATTACCAAATCCAAACACAATATCAGTGCATCTTTTGATGTGATGGAAGCAATTATCCCACAGCTTCCACCCGCATCACAGTCAAGTATATACATCCATATACATATATATACTTATTTCATACATGCAGATCGAGTTCAACTGCTTATTTTAATTATAAGTGCTGCTCACCAAATAAGCTGGAATGATTTAAGGCAATCTTAACCTTTAAGGAATAAATATTTATGCTTTATAGCTCTTTGAGCTCATAAAGAGCAGTCTTTGCAATAGATGGCTTTGGAATACAAATAAACTCTGGATTGAGTTGAATGTCACAATGCAATATCAGCTTCTGGACTGAACTGAACATAACCTGGGCTGGAATTACACCCCAATATGAAGCCACACTCTGAGTGTTTTAGGATTAAATTTAGGCAAATTTTACTCTAAAACAATCCTGTGGAGTGGGAGGAAAGATAAGAGTGCTCTTCCCTATGAAGTTTTGGATTATTGCAGAGTCAGGGAGGCCTGACGAGCAAACCAAGTGTTCAGAGAACATCTGCCCCTTTTTGAGATTATTTCAGTTCATTTTCCTGCATTTTACAAACACAGAGCAAGCCACATCTCCTTTGCAAGGACACCACAAGGACAAGGGAGGACATAGGCACAGGAGTGGAAGGTTCAGAAAGCTGAAGATCCTCTCGCAAGTGAAACAGTGCCCTGATTTTCACCCCTGATGAGACAGTGTTCACTGGCACGTGGGATGGTGGAATGCAGAGGGTTCACAGACTCCTCCTCAGCCTCTGGTCCCCTTGGCCACTCTGTCCAGCCCCACCTCAGCCACAGCTGGGCATATCCAGGGGTGGAGCAGAAGGATCACACCGGGCACAGCTCCATCCCCAGAGCTGCTCTCCCAGCTCAGCAAATACTTCCTCATGGAGAGTGGGGGACCCAGCCAAGGGGCTGCCCAGGCACCTGCAGTCCCAGGGAATGTTCCCTCTTGTCCTGTCCCCTGTTCCCTGAGAGAAGAGCCTGACCCCTACCTATAACTTCATTTCAAGTAGTTCTAGAGAGTGACATGGTCACCCCTGAGTCTCCTCCAGGCAACAGCCTCTGGCTGCTCCCAGCCAGTCCCACCAAACCACAGCACAGCCACGAGGCTCCACACAGGCACCAGCCACCCACCTAGGGGTGGATCAGGATTCAGCACCAGTGATGGCCCAGCCTGAGCCACCATCCTGAGCCACCATCCTGCTCAGCAGTGAGAAAAAAAGTCAAGGTTTTAATTTAAAAAACCGGTTTTCACATACTCCAAATCACCCCTGCTCCATTCACCTTTTCCATCTTTTCTCCCCTCTATGACATCCTTTGTATTTCCCTGTAGTTACATATTTTATTAGATGAGGTACTGGTTAAGAAATCCTTCCCTGTGAGGGTGTTGAGGCCCTGGCACAGGTTGCCCAGAGAAGCTGTGGCTGCCCCATTCCTGGAAGTGTCCAAGGCCAGGTTGGACAGGGCTTGGAGCAACCTGGGCTAGTGAAAGGTGTCCCTGGTCATGGCAAGGGGGAGGAATGAGAGACACTTTCAGGTCTTTTCCAACTCAAACCTGTCTGGGATTCTATGACTATTTTAGCACCACCAAATTACAAAACTGGGTTAAAGAAAAGCATCCTGGTGTGAAGGAATCTCACCCAAATGGCTGGAAACTGCTGGAAGGAACAGAAATTTGAGGAACAGATGAGTGAAGCCATGAAGTAATTAATTCCTCAACAGCAGGTTATGAGCATGTCTGGGTTGCAGGACAGGCATTCACCAGCCTCATCCCCTACCTGGAAGAAGCTGCTCTGCTATGTAGGAGCAGCCACCACGACATGGAGACAGGGAAAGGTGAGAGGGACAGGGGTGACCAGAGATAGAGAAAGGTGAGAGGAAAGGGGGTTCCACGCCCCAGGCAGCGTCTCCACTCCCACTCACTCCAAGCCCCCTCACTGTCGCTGGCACTGAGCTCAAGGCACTAAATCCTCCAAGAGGGATCTGATCCCAGGCACTCCCTCAGCCCACGTGAGAAACGCCTGTAATCCCCAGCTCTGCATGGGGAGCTCCAGAAGGCAACACTAGGAATGCAAATCCAACGTGTGATGCTGCAGGGAAACCACGGCTCGCTTTAAAAATCATGGCCAGCATTTCACACTTAGCTCTGCTGCCTCTCTAATGCCTCCTGGGGGACTTGGACTTGAACTGAGACAAAGAAACAGGTAGAGTTCAAACATCTTGGAAGAGAAGGGAATAACCTTAAGAACTGTGTGACCAGGATGAAGCAGGTCGGGCAAAAGCATCAGCACGAAGCTCCTGCCTGATACAAACCAAGCCCAGTGGAGAAATCCAGCCTTTCTGCTGCTGAGGATGGGCCTGTGCAGAATAGACCAGGATGCAGGATGGTTTGGCAAGAAGGAATCAGAATAAATCCATGTCTGGTCCAACTTTTTCACTACTGGAACATTGCTCTGAAGGAATCTGCCCATTCCTAGCCCCAAGGGCACTCAGCCAGGTGAGCAACATCAGCACCGTGGATGGGATCATGGAATCATTAAGGCTGGAAAAGACCTTAAAGATCATGAACTCCAACTATCAACCAGCACCACCATCACGTTCACCACTAACCTGTGTCCCCAAGTGCCACATCCACACTACTTTTAAATCCCTCCAGAGATGGGGACTCCACCACTACCCTGGGCAGACAGTCCCAATGCTTTACAACTCTTCCCATGAAAAAAATTACCTAATATCTAATGTAACCCTCCCCTGATGTGGACACTTGTCATCTGGCCCCTCTTTGCTTGTCTTGGTGCAACCAAACTGCTTTCAGCCACAGGCAGGATGAGTTCGTTAAATTCCTGGCATATAAACACAGAGTTTAATTGAAAAGAGGAGAGAAATGAAATTAATAATTTCAGCCTCTGTGCCTAATAGTCAGTACCAGTCAGGCACAGAAATGCACAAATTTCTTTCTATTATTGCTGCTATCATTTCCTGACCCCAGAAGTTACTGGAGATCAGGGCTCAGGGACTTGCTTCATTTAGAAGCACCATCCATCCTGATGAAGTAATTTGGGGAAATTCTGCCTCTCTGCAAAGGACGGGAGAAGTCTCTTTGCTTGAAAAAAAAAAGAATTGAGCAGTAATACTAAAAAAATTGACTTTTTTTCCAACCATGCAGCCTCCTCCAGCTCCATTCAGCCCCTCAGCTCTGCTCCCCTCTCCTCCTCAAGGACATACCATCCTCTTTCTCAGGGCAATTTTTGGTGAGTAAACACAGGACTGCCTAGAAGCCACCTTTGAGGAATTTTCTCTCCTTCTTCTGTTTCTTTGAAAAGGCCCAGACACATTCATTAAAAAGATTCAGCACTTTCTGAATCTGATTATCTCCCTCAGATCCCAAACGTGTGGCGTGTTCTGAGCAGCCACTGCACTCACGGTTCTGTTGAGGTGCTGCTGGGTGAGGCCTCGTGAGAAACACCTCCAGCACAGCTGCTGGAGAGCTCAGCAAAGCCTCCCCTGTCCTCATTCCTACTCCAGACTTCCCCAGGAGAAAGCCACAGCGTTCCCCTGGGTGTGGTGGAGCTCCCCTGTGCTCTCCTCCCCTTCAGCACTGGGTGGCTGGGGAAAGTCTCCACACACTGCAGTACTTTGGGGTGCTCCAGGAACCCCAGGCACCCCAAAGCTACCAAAAGCTGGAGGAAACGGGTGAGAACTTGTCATTTTCCCTGGAATGCACCACGAAGGTGGTTTCAAAGGGCAGTGGTGATCCATGGGACACAGCTCTGCCCTATTGAGTGCTCCTCACTGGGAACCTGCCAACAGCCCCTCAGCTCGAGCTGGAAACCAGAAACTGAAGCCATTCTGACAATGAGATGCAAATAGGAATTTTTTTGATTGCTTAGAGAGAAGGAGACGCCATAGACAAAGAGAACTTACACCAGAGAATCATGGAATCCAAGACTGGTTTGGGTTGGAAGGGACTTTAAAATTCATCCAGCCCCACGCCCTGCCATGGGCAGGGATACCTTCCACTAGACCAGGTTGCTCCAAGCCCCATCCAGCCTTTGAATTTTGGCACCATCACTGATTTTGGCAGAATTACCCCAGCTACTTTGCAGTTCTTCATCCAGTTTTCCTGTGGTTTATTTTTGTTTGAGTTTTCCCATTTTGAAATCAGAAAAAAAAAAAAATATATATATATATATAGAAATTGCTACTGAAGATCTATTTTCCTGCTGTACTAGGAAGTAACACAAATAATACATTCAGTGACCCCAGTGACTCCAGAAGAATGACAATGAGCTGGAAGGTGAAGGGTGACTCCAGAATGAATGGATGTTTCTGAAGAGGAAGAGCTCCCAGCAGGGATGGTCCAGCCTGGCATAGACCCCAGGGAATCCAGGGCATCACAGCCACTGCAAGAAACATGAGCTGCTTATGGATTTTAGCACGGAAATGTTTTATTTTTTAATTTAAACTGATAATGCAGAAGCTTAATCACCTCATTGTATTCCATCAGATTAATAAACTGCCCTAGAAGATCATCAGGACATTAGTGTAGGAATTTCTCTCTTTGGTTAAATGAAAAATAGAGGCATGAGACCCAGAACTGCAGAGGGACAGAGATACACACACATGCACAGATATGTAACTGTACAGCAGAAAAACAATACAGAGAACTGTCTTTCCTATAGGATATTTCCCCACCCCTGGAAGTGTCCAAGGCCAGGTTGGACAGGGCTTGGAGCACCTGGTCTAATGGAAGGTGTCCCTGCCCATGGCAGGGGGTGGAACAAGATGATCTTTAAGGGCCCTTTCAACCTGAATCAGTCTGGGATTCCATGATTCAAAGACTGAACAAATCAATACCTCCATTTCCGCAGAGGGCAGGAAAGGGAGGAAGAGGGAGGGCTGTAAGTGCTCACACTGAAAGCAAAGCCCCACCTCTGCTGAGGGACCCAGTGCTTGACATCCATGAGGAAGGAAAGGGCTCTGGATACCAAAAAAAGCTTCACTTCAAGTCTGCACTTCTTTAAATACCTGGAGGCACAAGTCTGTGGGAAACCAGCCCTTGTTAGGTCAGAGTTACTGAAGGAGATAATCACCATCTCATCCACCACGTGGGTCATCTCCAGCTGCCACCAACTCACCCTGGTCTGACAGCCTTGGGCACTGTCCTTTCTTACCGGGGAATCGAGGACTGCCTGGTTTCAGCTGCCAGGACTCTGCCCAGATTTAATTCCAGGGTACAAAAAGAGGGTGAGGAATGTCCCCAGCCCATCCCTGCCCTGCTGGACCTCCACCAGCACACAGCCCCACTGTGCCAAGGGCAGCCCAGGCACGAGGAACAGCAGGATCTGGGTATGTCCCACAGGCAGCAGCAGCTCTGGAAGAAAAGCCCTGTTTGGGAACTATTTGCATCTCATTACAATGATCCTGTTACAGCCCTGACTGCCAGGCTGGACACTGACTGTGGTGTAAAACATGGATTACTGGAAAATATTCTCCTCTACATTGGAAGTCTGGTGTGTAATGAGGGATTGAAGGGATGATGAACACGGGCAGTGCCCCCAGCAGTGAGAGAGAGCTGCAGCACAGCCCAACATCTGCTTAATGCCCACAGGGAGAATTTTCAGGACAATCTACGCAGGACAAGGCAGTGATGCCTGAAAAAGGGGCTTGAGGAGTGAGATTCAGCTCTCAGCACACTGTTAAAGAAAACAAACATCTGTTTGTTTGAATGAGATTATGCCTCCTTAGGACGAATACAAATTGGTGGATTTGCTGTGGTGGCTCCCAAAACAAACAACATTTGTTTTTGTTTATTTCTTCCCACTCAGGGCTCTGACTGTGGCAGTTTTTCAACTTGGGAGTCTGCCTCAGTCCTCTGATGCTTTCCAATGACCAGACACCTCACACACCCCAATCTCTCCCTGCATCTCACAAGAAAAATCAACAGTACTTTTATATTTGAATTTTCAAGGGACATGGTTTTAGGATCTCTGATGGCCAAGTCCCCAAGTCACCTGGGCATCTGTACAGAACATCCACGGACAGAGTGGTGACCCTTCAGGGTCCTGAGAAAGTCTTCAGTCTTCCTAAAATCAGAAATTATTCTCACACCAGTTACTCTTTCAGGACTCCTACAGAGATAAAACACTTCAGCACAATAAGAGCTCCCCACACTTCTTATACCTCAGCAAACAGCTGCCAGACACCACTGGGTTAAAATTAAGAAATCGCCAACTCTTCCATCCTCCTACACTCTAATTTCAATTTCCTTGAAAAACTTCATTTCTCCTGGGGTTTTGAGCATCATTTCAGATTCCACCTCAGTACTGGAAAAGATTCTGTTGCTACAACCTCCCTTAGACATAAATCTACCACCTGGACTAAGGTTGAAGGACCTGGAGCATTTTCAGACACACTTAGTAAACAATCAAATTCTTTGAACTTCCTTTCTCTCCAGCTCTTTCTTTTGGGAATGGGGTATTTAAAAAAACTGGGAGAACTTTGGAGGCTCAACACAAATTTCTGTGCTTTTATCAGCCACCCCCCCACCCTCCTGCAGAAATTCCTCACAAATCTTAATGTTTATATGAAAAAACAGAACCTAAGATACAGAACTCCCACTTTCAGAGGATCCCAGACCAGGTTGGGTTGGAAGGGACCTTAAAGCCCATCCACCTACACCCCCAGCCATAGGCAGGGACACCTTCCATAGACCAGGTTGCTCCAAGTCCCATCCAACCTGGCCTTGGACACTTCCAGGGAAATTTCTCCATCTGGAATTCTCACTCAATTCCTTTGCCCTCAGCTTTATTATGTTCTTAACATGTTTCTGTTAGTTTCCCATATTTGGAAATGTTGGAAATCTCTGGATTGTTCTGAAATTAATGGATTACTTTGCATTGCCTGTGGGAATGCCTTGGATTCCTCACTAATGCCCACACCGACGCCATTACTCCTCAATATTTGTTTGAAGAAATTTATCAGCAACAGAAGGCAAAAAAAAATCAGGGCACTTTGTAAGGTGCCAAAAAGGATTAAACCCGGGGAGCTTTCCTGAGCCAAAGTAACCTCCAGTAACTCCGACTTACTGGGGTGTTCCAGGCCGGGTTTCCTGCCAGCTCCAAAACAACTGCTGCTCTGGGCTGCAAACAGGATTTTATCATGAAACTTTAAAGGACCCAGAGTAGTGCACCAGGCCCAGATCAGCTGGAGCTGTAGGCAACAGCTCTGCTTTCTTCTGCAAAATGCCTTTTAAAAACATCCAAATCGCGTGCTTAAAAATATGCAGAATGTTATAGTTCATTAAAGAGAAATTAAGGATCTTTAATCAGAACATGAGGTAGTTACAACTGCAAAGAGAAATTTAAACAAAGCATGTCCCACCTGGTACCAAAATGGAAATAAAGCAGGAGATCATTGCTGCTGGATCTCCTCTCCCAAAGGCAGGGAGCACAGAAGAGCTGGAAAACTCCCCTTCTCCGCTAAAACTCAGAGTTCTCATCATTCCATTTTCCCTGGTCACAGTTCTATTGCACGGGGGGTCCTTCCTCTGGAAATCTTCCCCAGTGACTGTCAGACTGGTCTGCAGAGGTTCAGTAACTGATCTGGGAATGGAGCCATCACTTCACCACCCAACCAGGTCAGATCCACAGGCAGCCTTGGGAACTTGGTTCTTTTCATTGCCACCAGCTCCGTACCTTTGAGGCCAAAAGTGTAGCAACAGCAGCTTTCTGGGTTGGTTTGGTTTTGCTCTTTTTTTTAAACCAAGGGGAGAAACAAAACGCAAACACATGTTCATGGCAAAGCAGGGGAGTCCACCCAGCAGTGCTCCAATATCAGAAATGAACAGAACTGAAATGGGAATTTTGGGCTCAGAGTTGCCCATTGTACTCACACAGCTGACACTGCTCAGACAAGCAGCTCAGGTTGAAGAACAAGGAGTGCTAATATGGCTAAATCCTGACTCATGAAAATCTCTGGGAGCCAGAAAACACCAACAGGGTGATGCACTGAGCCTGAATTCTCTTCTCTGGCCGTGCTGGACACCCCATAGCATCTCCCCACTGCCACCACCACCTCTACCCTCCATCCTTCCACCCTACAGCTTCCACATCTACCCTGAACTCAACCTTTCCTTCACCCTCATGTGAAGTTGAAAAGTGAACTGTTCCTTTATATCCCAAGTCTGACCCAGTACTGGTGTCCTGGGGAATGACCCCTCGGAACAAAGCTGGAAGGGTCAGACCTTGCAGCCCCAGAGTCTGTTCACCTGCAGCAGCCCAAGTACCAGTCAGTGCTAAATGCTCCCTAAGTAACTTATGAACCAAAACACTTCCACTATTCTGGGGCTTTGAAGGAAAATCCTAAAATCACAGGTTGGTCTGGGTGGGAAGAGACCTTTAACCTATCCAGTCCCACCTTCTGCCATGGGAGGGACACCTTCCACTAAAGCAAATTGCTCCAAGGCCCATCCAACCTGGCCTTGGACACCTTCCAAGAGTATTTTAACCTTTCTGGCTATATTTCCCCTGTCCAGGAAGCACTGGGTGACATCAGATCTGAATCACTGTTTGTTTTCCTCAGGACAGAAATGCACCAAATCTAACAAAAACAATACAAGGTGCGAAGAGAAACTGATAAAATTTTTAAAAAACAACAGTTGTGAGTTTATGGTTGTTATATTTTCATGAGCAATGATCCTTTATTCCCTCCAAGATGAAATCAGAAATAAATGAGCCTGTTGAACAATTGGCAGGCTGTGTCACCATCGTTCCAGATAATGAAGTGAGATGTGTTCTGGAGCAAAGCCAAATCCCAGGGATGTGCCAATTAGTTCTGCAGAGCCCAGTCAAGATCACACAGAACTCCCCTCCTGCATCTTCATCATTGGCCTGTCTTAAATTTGGGTCTTAAACTATCCAAAGAGCTTTTGGGAAAACAAACCTCCTGGTTTCCCATCACAGTGTCCTCCTTCTGAAGGCAAACCTTGCATGTGACCCAGTCAGGTGCATCATTCCAGCATGGGCCCACCCATTCCAGGCGTGGAGGTGGATGGACCAACAGCCCTTCCCATCCTGGAGGCTCCCAGACAAATTTTCCACCTTGGGATGCTCTTAAGGCTCAGGGGCTGAAGCACAGCTGGGTTTGGTAGCACTTACTCCTCCTCCACCTCCTCTTTGCTCGCTCTGCGGGAGCTACACCAGGTTTTGGGAGACCAGGAGAAGTCCAAGAACATCAGCTTGGGTTCCCATTTCCCAAGTCTTGCCACTGCTTTGCTTCCTGTACTCCAGCAGCAGGTTCTCCAGGGGCAGCTCTGTACAAGCTGTAACACCACAAATCTGGAGTTGTGTTTTGAGGGGCACAGAGCTCCAAGTTTGTCTCTGAGGACACATTTGGCTCTGGGTGGGGGGGCTCTGGAAACAGGAGGTGGTCCCTGCTGGGGTGTGTCCCCAGACCCACCTGGTACAGGTATCCCCAACTACATCCCACATCCCTGGTCCATGCACAGGAAGGCTGGAGCCTCCTGTCTTCAGGAACAGGATGAAAAATGACCCGACACTGTCGCAAATCACGAGGCTGTTCCGCACTGTCTGCTTTTTGCTCACTGTGATTTTAACAGGACAACTGATTTTTAGGAGCAAAGAGAAAACACAGTTTCATCTCATTCCATGCAGGTGGGCAGTTACAGGATACAAATCACACTGACAACACGGTCACAGGTATCAGATCCCAATCTGTGCTGGACTGACATGGCTTTACATCACTTCCCCTCCACTACACCTCACCTAGGAACATTCTTCCTTCAAAATTATCTGCACTGATATCAAGTAGATATTGCACACACCCCCCAATAATAATTTGAGGGATAGTTAGGGAAATCAGCCACTTCACTTTTATGGTGAGACATCAGTAAGATAGTGGTGTCCTCCAGCTTGGGTTCTCTGTCCCTCTGAGTCTTACAGGGGGACAGACCCTGTGTGGACAGACAGACAGGGACAGCATTTACAGCTTTTCAGGAAAGCTGATTCAGGAAGTTTGCTGAACTTTCCAACTACCCATTTCTGTCACTTTATGCAATTAAAATTAATTTATCAGAAAGCCCGGGGGTATAAAAATTCCACAGCCACCTGCCAGCCCACCAAGCAGCAGAGCTGGACACTCTGCAAACCCTGACTGAGCTCCAGGCAGGTCTTGATTTTCATTATTTTGCTCCCAGTACAAAACAGGACCTTGGAAAACAAGGACATGGATCTACTGGAACAAGTCCAGAGGAGACTGTGGCTGCCCCATCCCTGGAAGTGTCCAAGGCCAGGTAGGACAGGGTTTGGAGCAACCTGGGATAGTGGAAGGTGTCCCTGCCCATGGCAGGAGGTGGGACTGGATGCGCTTTAAGGTCCCTTCCAACCCAACCTATTCCATGTTTCTGTATGTCCAACAGCAAACCCAAAATCCCTGCTGGCACAGAGCCCCCCACCCTCCCCCACAGCACAAGCAGGAGCTGCACTTTTGTTTCTGCAGGATAATTTCAGCTCTCATTTCAATATGCATTGCCATAACCACTTCAGGAACTAGTAAATGCCGAAGTAAATTGCTTATTGGAGCGGGAAGGGAAGATGTGAGATGGAAAGTCAGCAAGTATTTCTGTAAATCTGCAGAGTCAGGACTGAGTGTCAATGAGCACCTTCTGCAATGAGCTCTACTGGGGAACATTTCTCTATCCACTTTCTCTTCCTTTAACAACCTGTTTTTTTGCAATTCCCAACAAATGTGCAGCAAAACGAGTAAAAAAGTGGCTTCAAAACTGAAGTGATATCAAAACAAATCAAAACCCCCTAAGAGCTGAAATGTCACATCCAGCCTTTTTTTTTTAAACTGTATCTTGCATTGTTTATGCTTGAGAAAAATACCATCAGTTAAAAACCAACCAAGGAAACTCTCCCTGTCCTGAGGGAGGGGGATGTTGCAGGAGGTTGGACTAGATGGCCTTGGAAGGTCCCTTCCAAACCAAACCATTCTGTGATTCCATGACAGTGATGGCACCAGGCACCAGCTAAGCATAGTCCCATACCAGTGGGTGCAGTGGGCATGAAATATCCCCCCAAAAAACCTGGTGCAAGTTCTCTCACTCCCCTCTCCATCCCCTGTCCATTAATGACAGGCAGACTTGGCTCCTCAAAGTCTTGCTGTTGCTTTTGGGAAGCTGAAGTGCCTCAATCTAAAAGACTCCTTAGAGGAATTATTTAAATCATTTCTGCCCTTTTGGGGAGAAATGGTTCTTCAAGGTCATACACCCACCCCAGACAAACCTTGCCCTGACCACACTTCACCCCTTCCCTACTCCTGCCTGGAGGATGCAATGCAGGAATTCACCCCCTTGGTGCCACCTCCTGACGTTGGTGTTTAATTGGAAAAAAAAAGCCCAAATTGAATGAGAACTCTGTGACCAGCACAGCTAACAGAAACCATTTCCAACTTTTAATGAGATTTCTCATCACAGGAGCTGTAAAAGCAGGACTCATAATGATGGTATTAAAACTGACATATTTAATAACAAAAATAGCAGGACTATTAAACACCACTTTAAGCCCCTTAGTTAGAAAAGCAAATGATGCAAATCCCAAGTCCCAGCTCGTGTCCCCATGTGACTGCTCAGCTCCAACTCCTGCTGACCCTCTGCTCCAGACTCTGCCTGGGGTCAGATCCCACAGCTTTGGAAGACTGAAAATACAAATCCTGTCTGGAAGCTTCTTCTTACTATTTTTATTTTTAAGGATATATAGTCAAATGTTGGATAGCACCCTCAGGCACAGGGTGGGATTGTTGGGGTGTCCTGTGCAGTGCCAGGAGTTGGACTCAGTGGTCCTTGTGGGTCCCTTCCAAGTCAGGAGACTCTGTGATTCCATGAACCTAAAGGACACTCAGGCACTGACCCCCACCTGAGCCATGAAGGTGAATTCCCCATCTCTCCAATCTCAGGTTTTCCTGCAGTTTTACAGGTCACGTGGCCATGAATGAACCCAGAGATGCCCCTGAGATTTCAGCCCTGGGAAAGGCCTTGATGTATTTCGTGCCAGGGATCTTCAGCACCATTTCAGCACCACGAGGACAAGGAGGAATGGCTGATTCTCTTCTGTGCTTTGATTTAATAGCTGTGGAATCATGGACTCTCCTGAACTGGAAGGGACCCACAAGGGTCATCCGGTCCTGGGCCCTGCCCGGGACACCCCAACAATCCCACCTCGTCCCTGGGAGCATTGTCCAAATGCTCCTGGAGCTCTGTCAGCCTTGGGGCTGTGACCACTGCCCTGGGGAGCCTGTTCAGTGCCCAACCACTCTCTGGGGGAAGAACCTTTTCCTGAGATCCACCCTAACCCTCTCCTGGCACAGTTCCAGCTGTTCCCTGGTCCTGTCCCTGCTCACACAGACAGGAGTATTACAAGCAATTTTTAAAATTGGTCTTAAAGCCTCAACAATTTAAATGTTTCTGGAATCTCATTTGGAGGATTCCTTTCTCCCAGCTCCCCTTTACAAGGCCCTGATTGTGGCATTGCTGTTTCCCTCTCCAGTAAAACACAAATGAGGTGTAACCAAGGGCTCAGAGCAGGGGCTGCCACATTTTTCCAGCCGTGGTTCCTGTGTGTCTAAAGCTCCACCGAGACCATTTTGGGCACTGCTGGCTCCTGGTGCAAACAGAGCATAATGTAGTACTAAAACTAGGGAGGGTAAAAAAATTAATATTAGATTTTTGGCCAGTTTCTCAAGCAGTAGCACCTAACCCGGGTGACCTCCCTGCGCACGGGGACCTCCTGAGCTTGGAATGCGGCAGCTGCTATTGGATAAAAGGCTCTTTTTGAATTATTCATGGGATCCATCCTATCAAATTGGAAAATAAGGCTGGAGGTCCCCAAACCCACAGCAGTGATTCGTGCTGAGTGTACCTCGGCACGTTTTGCAGGAATTGGGAGCATCCCTGCAAGGGGCACTGAGATGCACCAGCAAACCCTGAGGAGGATTGTGGGGCAACCATTCTACATCCATGGGAGCCACAGAGTTAGGAATCATCTGCCTACACCAGGAGGGGAAAGGGATGATGATGATGATAATGATCACCCCACACCCTTCATCTCCCATAACACTTCTTGCATCTCCATATGGCCCCATTTCCAAAATTTTCTGCTTTATTTCCAGCCTCATGAAAATTCCAGCACAAAATATGAATCTCCTGGTTTAACAGGATGTAATTCAGAGAGAATTTGCTAAATTCTGCAGTATCAAACCTTCAGAACTTCCACTTTCCCTGCATTGTAGCAGAGTAATTATTTCTGCATGAACCAACCCTTTGTATTTGAGTGAAATCTTCAAATACTCATTTCTAGGAGGATGTGAGTTATAAATTAGGTTTGGAATTTTGAAATCAGCGAAGCAGAAACCAGAAATGTGATTCTCTTGCTCAGTTTTAATGATGGTTTCCGAGCTGAGGTTTAAGATCCCTGGTTCCTGGCATCACAGGGGGCTGTCAACAGCACACAGGGCCTGGCAGGGAGGGGGATTTTCTTGAAATAACAGAATCCTAGACTGGCTTGGGTTACAAGGGACCTTAAAGCCCATTCACTCCCACCCCCTGCCATGGGCAGGGACACCTTCCATTATCCCAGGTTGCTCCAAGCCCCACCCAACCTAGCCCTGAACATTTTTAGGGATGGGGCAGCCACAGCTTCTGTGTGCAACCTGTGCCAGGGCCTCACTCCCTGAACTGCAAAAAACATCTTATCTGATCTAAATCAATCTTATTTCAGTTTTAAACCACCATCCTTTGTCTTATCAGAACAGGCCCTGCTGAAAAGTTTATCCCCCATGGAACCCTGGGGGTCTGCTCAGGCTTTTCTCTGCTGCTTTATCCGTCTCCAAAACAAACCCAAGACAGAAAGACTCTGCTTTGGAATATTTGCTGCCAGCTTCTCAAGCCTCACAGCTTTGGTAAACCTGCAGGTGAATGGAATCATGGAATCCCAGACTGGTTTGGGCTGGAAGAGACCTCCTTTCACAAACATCATCCTCACGTTTTGCATGCAGCAAACACAACCACATTTGCAATAAAATCAATGAAATTCCATTTAGCTACTCCAGGGAAGCATCTACGGCACACTTAAAATTAGGGATTTTAATTAATTTTCCTTATTTATATTCTGGCAATGGGCTAAGATTCATTTTAGCTCGTTACATTTATTTACAGTGACATGGAGGGGCTTGATTGAGAAGCACAGGAAGTCACCTAAAAATCACATCCACCGGCTCCAGACAACTGTTTACAAATACCAGGAAAATCCCTAAAAGTGTGGTTTAACCACGAATAGCTTTTTTACCAGAATAATCATTATCATCCTTCTCCCATTCTCTGTGTCCTCCCCAGCCATCCACATGTCCCTGGGGCTGGAGGACCAAGGCCACCAGCACAAGGACCAGCAGGTCCTTCACCAGGGAACCTCCCTGAGCTCTCCATCTGCTCCTGGGCACACAGTGCCATTTAAATTTATATTTTTATTTATTTATAATAAACTTCCAATCAGGTATTTCTGTATTAATTTTAATTTCTGAGATTAAATGTAATTAATGTAATTTTTTAATTAACCCAAGGATGTTTTTGTGGCACAGGGTTTCCTCGGCTCACAGTTCCATTAGGCAGAATGTTTAGGGGAAAAATTAAACTCTCAGCCTTTTGAGATTCCATTCTATCCCAAGGAATGCTGTGAAATTATTTCTCTGCCCAACACACCACACTGAGAGTTTCCTACTAGAAGGTGCAAGATTCTGAGATGCAAATCCTAAAAGAAGAGATCAGTCCACTGAGATCATGGAATTTCTCCCTCCATCAGACATTAGTTTTTTCCTGAGTTTACACCACATACAGACCTGACTCAGAACTGAAAATTCAGGTCAAACTGAAGCTCTGTGGTTTCTCTTTACAATATCAAAATAAGAACCAAAAAAAACCCCAATATTTCAAAAATTAAGTTGGTTGAACATATGAGAAATAATTTCAAAAACCCCACATGTTTTTTCTCACTGATAATGCACCTAAAACGTTATGTAGAGCAAAAGAAATGCACACAAAACAATGTCACTCCCGGGAGGTCTTCCCGCCTTTTACACAGACCTCAGAAAAACTGGCTCCTTTGTTCCCCTCTCCAAATCTCCCCAGTATTCCTAATAGGTACCAACCAGCAGGGACAGAAGAGATGGGTTCAGTCATGGCACTGGGAATTTACTTTGTATCCCAAAACATTCCATCCTGGCTGCTTTAAGCCTTGGCCACACACACTGACTTCCTAATGGTTTAATTGCACAAATAAATTTAGAGAAACAACAGCAGGAGCCTCCAAAACAAGGAGTTCCCTCAGCTCTGATTTAAAACTCATGATCACACACTGTAATTCTCATCCATTTCCCTTCTCCTGGAAGGGGACAAGCCAAGGAATCTTCTTGGAACAAGTCCATTATCCTTGCAAGACTTATTTCTTCGTTTTGGTCCATTTGGTTTTTCCTTCTCGGGCTCCTGCTCCATTTACAGGAAATATATCAGGTTTAGGGAAAACTGTTTTAAGCTACACAAATCCCAACTAAATCTGAGTCTGCAACAGAAAAACAGGAAGCAGGAGAATCATTTATGAAAAGTCTTCCAGGGGGTAAATGGTGTCTCCTGTAGCTCCTGAGGAGGAGCTGAACTGATTTGCGTGAGATGTTTGAGCAGGGGTGGGAAACACTCACACTGACACAGCCCAGCTGGGGATGGTGCTTCAAGGGCACTGCTGGGCAGGTTGGAAACTCAGGAGTCATATGGAAAATGAGACCTTTCCCCTATGGATTCCCAGTGGTCCCACCTGCCACAGGCAGGAATTTGGCCCTTAAAGCAGAGCAGGAGCTGCCAAGATCCCCCCAGCCCTGACCCATTACAGCCCCTTGTCTCGAGTGTGAGATCAAGAGAGTTTGTGCATCCACGTCACAGAAACACGGAATGATTCAAGTGGGAAAAGTCCCCTAAGATTACTGAGCCCAACCATTCCCCAGCACTGCCAAACCCACCACTAACCCATGGCCCCAGGTGCCACATCCACTCAGCTTTTAAATCCCTCTAGGGATGGGGACTCCACCACTGCCCTGGGCAGCTGTGCCAGGGCTGGACAGCCCTTTTAGGGAAAGAATTCTCCCTAATTTCCAAACTAAACTTCCCCTGGCACAGCTTGAGGCCATTTCCCCTTGTCCTGTCCCTTGTTCCCTGGGAGCAGAGCCCAAGCCCCCCCCCAGCTCCCCCCTCCAGTCAGGGAGTTGCAGAGAGCGAGAAGGTCCCCCCTGAGCCTCCTTTTCTCCAGGCTGAGCCCCCCCAGCTCCCTCAGCTGCTCCTGGTGCTCCAGACCCTTCCCCAGCTCCGTTCCCTTCCCTGGACATGGTCCAGCCCCTCAATGTCTTTTTTGAAAACAGACCAAAACATTTCAAGGCTGCCCAAGTAACCACAAAGCATAAAATAAGAAGATCTCCCGTGCTTTTAGGTGCCTCTCCATGTGCCATAGCAGGAGGGTGGCAGCACCTTGGCCCCCTCAAGCCCAGAGGCCCATCCTGGGGGGGGGGGAAAGAACAAACTGTGACCAATTCAGATAAAATTCCTCCAAGGGATACAGGGAAAATTACCAACTGCTGTATCAGTACTAATCTTCCAAGTGCCAGCAGTGACAACTCTCAGCCTGCACACCTTGCTTGGCTCGTGGTTGGGAAAAAACCCGCTGGCAGGTATTTAAACTGTGTAATTGCTATTACTAACAGTGAAACCTGATTTAAACACTCTACAAGTGCACTGGCATTTTTCAAAGAAAAAAAAAAAACCTACTTCGTGTTTTACCAAGCAGTTAAAGTCAATTCCGTCTGACTTTGATGACATTTACCGAGCAAAGAGCTGGGCACGAATGAAATGATTTGGTTGTTTGTCTTTTGTAACTACTATGGGAAATATTTATATTTTTTCTTTTGTCAGTATCTTGTTTTTACATGGGAGACACTGAACGAGGCTCTTCTGGTTCACACCTGAGGAAACAATTGTTTGTTAGGCCACAGACATGGTCTAAATGGACAGGACAGAGCTGTAACTGGTACTAGCACAGCCACAGGATTCTGGCAACAAATCAGATGAATACCAGAATCACTTAGGCTGGAAAAGACCTCTGAGATCAAGTCCAGCCTGTGACTGACCCCACTTTCTCGCCCAGCCCAGAGCACTGAGTGCCACATCCTGTCCTTAAGCACCACAGCAGCACATTCCCTCCGCAAAGGTATTTTTATTCTTCCAGAAGATCGTTCCTTCTACTTCTAGTTAATCATACCAAGGGAAAGGAGGATTAGAAAGGCTTTTTCCTATACGTACATAAGACCTTCGAATATCCTGAGTGGGAAGGGACCCACAAGGACCATCAGTCCAACTCCTGGTCCTGCCTGGGACACCCCAACAATCCCATCCTGTCCCTGAGAGCGTTGTCCAAACACTCCTGGAGCTCTGTCAGCCTTGGGGCCGTGCCCACTGCCCTGGGGAGCTTGTTCAGTGCCCAACCACTCTCTGGGGGAAGAACCTTTTCCTGAGATCCACTCTAACCCTGCCCTGACAGAACACTAGATGTTCCCTGGGTCCTATCACTGGTCCCCAGGCATTCTCTGAATGCCTTGGGAATCCCAGTCTGTTTACACAGACCAAGTGAATCATGATCCATAAATCCAGTTGGGTCCAGCCACATATTTTCACCAATAAACGCTCCATGCTTGACTTCATTTTTTCAATAGAGATGATGTAAAAATTTGCAATATCCAAACATTCTGCCTGTCCTTTTCATGCAGTTTTCTTCGGTAACCCAAAAAACAGCTGACTTTTCACACAATCAGAACCATCACCCCATTTCTTAGAGAGTCTTAACTGGGCAGCTGAGCACTTCCAGTTTCCAGCAGAGATTTTGCGTCCAACAGGAGGAGAGAATTGACGCTCCTTTCAATGATTCTGGGCATTAATTTATCCCACTGTACAATCATGTCTTCTCTCGCATGTGCCAACACAGATAGGAACAGAAAAGTAATTTTATGCTGAATATTAACTCCAGTAGGAAGTTATCACTTTAATAACTATAAACATTCATTATCTTGCTTCGTTACACAGCATTAAAGCTGGGCAGATCATTTACAACAAGCTTGTTAGAACTATTCAGCATTCCAAGTCAAGCCTATTTTACTGCCAGACATGTGGGACACCCAGGAAAGGGAAGGAAAAGCTTCCTGAGGAGATGAATATCAAATTTCTGGTTAGAATATTTGTGATTTTTCCAAAATTGCCATTTTTTGCTCATCTAATACCTAGGAATTCTGGTATGCAGGATGGCCAGACTAATCTTAAATTAACCACTGAGTGAATCATCTTCATGATGGGAACGAGCCCAGCAGAGAGACCCGGCCTGGCAGAACAGGCAGGAACAATCCCAGTGCCCAGAACTGCATGAGCTCTCCAAGTATTTACTCACTGGATCACAGTTTTTAATTAATCTTGCAAAGAAAAGAAAGAAAAGGGTTTGTAGCTTCCACAGAGGTTGGACAAGTGTCCTCAGCCCAGCTCTCCCCAGCCCTGTCGTCTGCTGGAACACCCAACCCCACCAGCTGGGCACTGGGAGGAGATGAGCAGAACAAACCTCCAGGTGACTGGGAGGTACTGGAGATACCCAACCTTGCTCCTTAATTCCTTCAGTTCCATTCCCCAGAAAACAAATATTTTTTACAGACTATCTTTACCTCATAGAATCACAGAATTAGTGAGGTTGGGAAAGCCCTCGAAGATCATCAAGTTCAAATGTCAATCCAGCACCACCACCACGGTCACAACTAAATCATGTCCTCAAGCGCCACATCCACATGGTTTTTGAATACTTCCTAGGACAGGGACTCTACCACTGCCCTGGGCAGCTGTGCCAGCCCTTTCAGTGAAGAAATTTTCTCCAGTATCCAACCTAAACATCCCCTGGTGAAACTTGCAGCCGTTTCCTCTCATCCTGTCCCTTGTTCCCTGGGAGCAGAGCCCAACACCCCTGGGCTCCCCACTCCTGTTAGGAAGCTGCAGAGAGCGAGAAGGTTCCCCCCTAAGCCTCCTTTTCTCCAAGCTGAGCCCCACCAGCTCCCTGGGGAACTGGGGAGTTGAAGAGGTTGGTCAGGAATCATCTGGCAACATCTAGGCCAGGTTGGACATCTAGGCCAGGGCTTGGAGCAACCTGGTCTAGTGGAAGGTGTCCCTGCCCATGGCAGGGGGTGGGACTGGATGGACTTTCAAGTCCCTTCCAACCCAGAAGGGATTGGATTCTATGTGATTCTATGATTCCATGAAGATATTAAGCTGAGGTTAGGATATAATGGGAGTAGCTCCACTGTCACATTACCTTTCCCCAGCACTGACCCCTCGCGAAGTGCTGTGACCACTCAAACAGCTATTACCTGTGTTTGCTGTGGGAGAGGAGCTGCTTCCTCCCAAAAACAGCACTAAAAAAAAAAAATCACCAAATAATTTACGAAAATGTGGTTTAAACCAGCTAATGAAGGAGTGACAGACACATGAAAGGCCCCAGACAAGCGCTGGCATTAAGAGCTGGTCTAACACACGACGTTGTTTGGCCGTTTAGGTGCCGAGAGGAAAAATACTGAGTCACTTCCCAGCTGTTCCATGGCAGGGTAAAACAGTGCATTGAAACCTTAAATAATTCGGGAAGCCAGGAACAGGTGGCAAATGGTTTAGATGGCAGATGGTGCCTTTTTTAATATTTGTACTCACTGCTAATTTAGGGAGTCCATAACCACAGACTCAGCTCTTACCTTCTTCACTCCGATAATTAAAAAACTGCACATAAAGAAAATAAATGCCCAATTCTTTATAGAGTAGCTGTAAAAGTGGTACTGGAGGTCACTAGACATCCCACACCTGAATACTCCATGTAACTGCTTACATTCCCAAAGTTTTTTGCATTTGGTTTTCTTTAAGATCATCTTCAAAGCCTTGGCTTGACAGTGCTGGGAAATTCAGTTTTCTCTCCACCAGCGGAGCTCACAAGCTCGAAGGTGCAGCTCAGTGAGGAGCTGCATCTCCACATGCTCCTATTTAGTCTTTATATTAAACCTGGCACAAAAACTAAGCTAACAGCGAGGCTGGCATTAAATATTTAAGGGAACATTTTGCCTGGTAGATGCACGGGCAGAACCACGAGTAGACACAAAAAAAAAGAAAAAGGGGAGGGGGGAAGGAATAAAATCACGAAATGGAGCTGAAACAGCATTGCTGGAACCTTGTCCACGTAAGTCATTGATGTGACAGCAGAGAGCACAGAAATATTGTGCCAAGCCCCTTCTCCCTCTCAGTGCTGCTGTACAGCTCCAGCCCCAGTACTTGAGTTTTAATTTGGTGAAAGTCCACTCACAGATCACTCATGTAGAAATAGGTTCCTCAAATTTAAATATATTTTAAATAAAATTTTATGTTGCTACTAAATCCAGTATTTTATGCTGCATTTTTTCCCGTATATTTATTTCATGATTACAGTTCTCCAAGCTCAGGAGAGTGACAAACAAATACCCAACAATAAAAGCGATCACAGAAGCTTCTCCCGTGGCAGAGCCAAGGCACAGAGAACCTGCACCACCCAGCACATCCCACCCACGTCTGCTCAGCCCCATCTCCAGCTGGGATCCTTCACAGTAAAAGGCAACACATGGGTTTAAATTCCCTAAATATCCTGCACTCTCTCATAGCTCTGATTTTCTTTTACAAAATGTAAAATAAATTGCATTTAAATGAACCCCAACTCAGGGAAGAACACATCTAACAAGTAATTCTGCTCTTTATATAAAGAATGATTTTTTTTTCCCCTTTGGTTTCTCCTCTAAGATACTCATAAACAGTCAATGTGTTTTCTTTGGGTGAAATACAATATTCCATGGGAAGCGCCAGCAACTCTCTGCCCTTCAGTAGAATTAATTCAGGAACAATAATCACTGAGATACATTTCTCATGAAAAGATTTCATCTGAGCACCAAAGCCATAACCACACACCTTCTGTGAAATCCAATCTCACTGTACGGAAAACACACCCTAATTTACATTTTTAACTTCATCAGCATGTAACATTTCTAAATATAGCCTTGAGCATTCAAAGTACAGTCTCAAAAATTACCCTTAAGGTTGCAAACCAGCCCCAATGAGGCAGAGATGCCCCAGTGCTCCCCCAGCCGCCATATGCAGAAAATTTTTACTCAACAGCATGCCAAGAAAACAGTGATTTTTTCAGTCAGAAACCACATCTCAAGCTACTGGTAAAAACCACAGACCCAGGCTGGGTCTCCCAGTGTGCTTTAAAATGATAAACAGCCAAGGAATCTACTTAAGTCTTAATCAAATATTATTGTACCTTGAGCAGATACCTTTCAAACACCAACCTTTAAGCTGAGGATCAGCTCCAAAGGCTTGGTGTGGCTCAGACCACTTTTTCTTACAGGACTCACTGAGATGGAGGAACCAGTTCAGTTCATCAACTGCCCATTAAACACCACAGCAACAGGACTACTGCAAACACCCACAGGGTTCTGAACTCACCTCTGACACCATTTCAGAGGACGCCTCCAAACCACCCCAGAAAACCCACCTTCAACGCCAGACTGCAGTGACACCCCCTGCACCCCTCAGTATTTACCCAACACTCAGAGAAGCCTCTCTGCTGCATGAAAACAGGAAAAGCTGCTCATCAGTGTCCCAGGAGGGACCTTACCTGGGAAGGGCGAAGCCACCAGAGGGATTTTGAGTGGGGAGAAGGTGAGGAGGTGGCAGGGCTGGGGGGCCTCGGGCTCTACCGACACCACGGCCGCCGTGGCCAGAGCCAGGGTCTGGTTGGCACCCATGGCCTTCAGGCTGTTCTGGCAACCACCTGTGGGACAGGGAGACACAGCAGGGTTATCTGGACAGGAAGCAGTGGTAAAAGGATGTTTTCAGCCCTCAGTTTCGACACAGGATGGAACACTTCCCACCTGGCCCCTGCTGCATGTCAGAGACAATAGAGCCTGAATACATACTATTTATAATATACCTATATATTATATAGTGAGGCCTTATCTGCAGCATTGGGTTCAATTCTGGTCTCCAGAGCTCATGAATCCCAGAATCACTGAGGAAGGGAAAGCCCTCCCAGCCCATAGAGCCCAATCTGGACCCAGTCCCCACCTCGGCACCCAGCACAGAGCACTGAGTGCCATGTGCAGTCATTCCTTGGATACCTTCAGGGATGGGGACTCCACCACCTCCCTGGGCAGCCCCTTCCAATGCCTGAACATCCTTTCTGTGAAGAAGTTTTCCCTGGCAAAGCTTGAGGCCACTGCCTCTTGTCCTGTCACTGGTTGCCTGGGAGAAGAGATGAAGCAGGAAAGCCAAGGAGCTACTGGAGAGGGTCCAGCAGAGGCCACAGAGATAATCTGGCATCTGGAGCATCTCTCTGATGAGCAGAGACTGCAGGAGCTGGGTGGGCATGGTTAGCCCAGAGAAGAGAAGGATGAGGGGGAATGTCATCAATCCACACAAATATCTCCAAGAGGTGTCAGGATGGTCCCACACTCTGTTCAGTGGTGCTCAGGGACAGGATGAGAAGCAATGGCCATAAACTAAAACACAAGAAGTTCAATCTCAACACGAGGAAGAACTTCTTTCCATGGATGGGGCAAAGCCTGGAAGAGCTGCCCAGGGAGAGTGTGGAGTCTCCCTCTCCGCAGACATTCCAACCCCACCTGGACACGTTCCTGTGTCACCTGCTCCAGGTGACCCTGCCTGGGCAGGAGGACAGACTGGGTGATGTCCAGAGGTCCCTTCCAAACCCAGCTATTCTGTAGCTCTCTGATGTATTTCCTAAGGACTCCTAAAGTCCCTTTCCTAATCATTATTCTGAAGTCCCAGCTCATGGCAGGAGCATTTTTAGATATTAAAACCCCATAGATGTGAAAACATCATTATAACCCAGAGGGACAAGGCAGCAGTGACTCATATCCAAACTGTGCAGAGTTATTAAATATAAATGAAAAAACCTCAATAAAAAAGCCAAATATTTGAGGCATTGAACACAATTATTCTGAACTTTCCTAAATATAAGCTGTCTGATTTCAAACTTGATTTTTTTTATTACTTTCTATATTAACAACCCAATGTTCCTCTTGCCTTCCTGGCTGCTCTGCTTTGTTCTGCACACAAATACCTGGGTTTTACACGTTGTACATTCATATCCTTCATCTCAGAAACATCACATGCAGGAAACTACCAATGGTCTAACATGAGAACTAAGGAGTCTCCCAAATTAAAGCTCAAGCAGTATTTACACCCTGTCCTATTCACCTTTGTCTGACAAACTTGCAGGGAAGACCTTCAGAGCTCAATCTCGGCTAAATATGTTAAACAAACGAGAACATTAGGAGCAAAAATCTTAAGGAGAAAACCTAATTTGACACACAGCAGCTGTTCCTCCCTCCACACCGAGCTAAGGATTCCAGAATTAAGCAATCATTAGCTTATTATGTCATTCAGCAAACACTCCTAGCCCCTGTGGAAATCCTTCAGGCAACAGGAGGCAACTGTGGTGCTCCAAAAAAAAAAAAAAAATCACTATTTGATCAGACTCCTCACTCCAGGCACAGTGTCAGTCTGGGGGGTTCCTTTATCCTTATGTATCACTGAGAGGAAAACAGGGAATTGGTGTTTGGGAAGGGAGACTGTCAGGGGGGTGATGCAGCACCTACAACATCACTGCTGCAGGGTGAACATCCAAGAATCATGGAATCACAGACCGGTTTGGGTTGAAAGAGATCTTAAAGCTCATCCAGTCCCACCCTGTTCCACTATCCCATACCTTCCACTAGCCCAGGTTGCTCCAAGCCCCGTCCAGCCTGGCCTTGGACACTTCCAGGGATGGGGATTTCTCTGGGAAATCCATTCCAGCCACTCACCACCCTCACAGCCAAGAATTCCTTCCCAATATCCCATCTATCCCTGCCCTCTGGCAGTGGGAAGCCATTCCCCCTTGTCCTGTCCCTCCAGATCCTTGCCCCAAGTCCCTCTCCAGCTCTCCTGGAGCCCCTTTAGGCACTGCAAGTGGCACTAAGGCCTCCCTGGAGCCTCCTCTTTTCCAGGTGACCACCCTCAGCTCTCTTATCTTTGTTCTAACGCTTCAGAGACAATTATTTGTCAACAACTAAGTCCTGCATTAGTAAAACAGAAGTTAAATATTTTCAGTAATCATCACCAAAAAAAAAAGTTTGTTATTTTTACCGTATCCCTCAATGCCAAAAAACAACTGCAAATGCACTAATTATCAGGCACACAGGCCAAAAAGCCCACAAATTCTCCAGGTTTTGTCATTCAGTGATGGATAAATGGAAACAAATTTTTCTGCCAGAGTCATGATAGACAATAAATAAATAAAAATAAATAAAAATCAGAGTCCAAGTAATCCAAGTGTTAAATCCTAGATTTTGTATTCACCTGGGGACTAGAACAGCCATTTAGTGAGATCAAACACCTGGCCTCCCAGAGTCAAGGCTCACTCCTAATTCCAGCTGTCTGCAGCTGGGAAAAATCCACCAAACATCTCCTGTAGCTCCTATGAGAACTAATGTTGTTTGGAAAATATGGCTTTTCCACTGGCTTCCTACAGGGTACAGGAGCAGAAAGGTTGTTTATTTCTCATTTGATTATTTTATTTTGGAGAAGAGGATGCAATTTCCCCAAAGAGTCCAGGAAAACAGGAAAATAATGTGAGCCTTGGTTGCATGGCCAGCCAGAGCTTCTGCCAGCACCAATGAGTAACAGTCCTGGAGCAGGGCTTCCTTATTAAACTTTCATCAATCCCCTTATTAAAGTTTCATCAGTCAGTTGAAAGAGAAGTTTGGGTGATTTCCCCTCCTTTGATGAAGTTCTCTCTCCTTCTCTCCTGCTAAATAATTCCATGAAGAAAGGACTATCCCTGTGATTGTTAATCCAGGAGAGGAGGCACAGGTGTGGTGTGTGGGGTCAGCAAAGCCCCTCTCCTATTTACAGGCAGCTCAGCAATCACTCAGCAATTTATCAGCTCTAACACAACACTGGACTTGCCAAAGCTGGCCCCAGGACGTGACTCCTTGAGGGCTGAGGACTTTCATCTGAGAAGTTCTTCTCAGAAACCAACCAGATTCTGCTGCAGGATTTTTGAAAAAGTTCTTGAAAGAGTTCTCTAGAATCATCATTAATCATTCCCCATTTATAGGTGGAATTTGAAGTGTCAAATGCCTTGAAAATGGGAGTAAAATACAACCGTCAACATACCCTTGAGGGGGAAAATACACAGTATTTTTTCTGGCAATGGTGGGCTCCCAAATCTGTTTTTGGCAGGTCAGGGTACAGGCTGGGCAAGGAGTTCAGACTTCACTGCTGAATCCAAGAATCACTGAAGTTGGAAAAGCCCTCCCAGCCCATGGAGTCCACCCTGTGCCCAATCCCCACCTTATCACCCCACCCAGAGCACTGAGTGCCATGTGCAGTCATTCCTTGGACACCTCCAGGGATGGGGACTCCACCCCCTGCCTGGGCAGCCTCTTCCAATGCCTGACCACCCTTTCCGGAAATAAATTTACCCTGAGAACCAGGAAGAATCATCATCATCAAGGCCTGACACCAGTCATGCTTTAACAGGAGCTTCCGATGCTTCTTGGAAGGAATTTTGCCCTTCCAAGCATCCAGCCCCCCTCATCCCACCCACCCCAGCCCCCACACCTACAGGGTGATGCTCCATGCCCCTCTGGCCATTCCATCCCCATCCTATGGGCTCCAAACCACCACCTGCTGAGCTCCTGCAGCAACATCGACCCTTCAATAAGCGAAGCCAAGGATTGACTTAAACAGCATATTTATCCCTCTGCAAAGGAAAACATATTGATATCCCTGTCTCCTGCAACCCAACGGGGGAAAAACAGCTTGTGTCACTTCCATTTGTAAACTCCAGTTATTGTATGAGCGTGCCAGGGACAGCCTCACTTTTCTGCTGATTTGCAATCAACAAAAAATCCCTGGCTCCTCACGAACAACAAAGCACTAGGAGAGCTGCATTTATTTACCAGGAGGTCTGGGGTCAGGCAGGACAACAGTATGAAAGGGTCAGAACTACCAGCCTCGCCCATAAATAACACATGGCATGTTTTATTTCTAAAATGTAAGAGTTAAACCAACCCAAACTGGGCTGAATTTTATCTTGATTTGGGTTGATAACAGAAAAAGCACCAAAGAACCATAAACTTAATAAGCAAAACAAAAAACTTTGTGAAGACTGTGATTAAAGTGAGGCACTCCCAGACCTAATAAAGCATTTGGCTCTGCAATGCTTGAACACTCCACAAATAAAGAGAGGTTTGATGGCTTTTCAGGGACATGAAGAGGGTCCTGCAGTGCTATTGTTGTTTCCCAAACAGGGATCCCCAGCACATGCATGTTAAATGCAAGATAATCCAATTTGAGAAGCCCAAACCTGATTATTTTTATATGCAAATGGCCTCTGCAAATCAAAGCTTGTGCTCAGATAATACAGAAGGCCGGAGGTCCTGGGTCCTGTATTTCAGAACTGCTAAAAAAACATGAGAAAATAGAACCCAAATTCAACACAAGGCAAACCCACTTAATTCAGAGATGTGTAATGTCTGAAATCTAAACTGAAATTATCCAGAAAACTGCGCCTGTATGTAGGTGTGTATTTGCATATAAATCCTAATGCTGATCATTGCGACAGGAGACACTGGCTCGGTTCTGTAAAGGTTCCTGGGGTTAAAAGAAAGAAAGGACACTGACAGGGAGGATCAAAGTTTTAATCTACTGAGGATGTCCCACATGACATCCTTGTTTCTAGCCTGGACATGGATTTGACAGATGGACCACTCAGTGGGTAGGGAATTTTCTGGAAGGCCACATGCAGAGTTGTGGTCAATGGCTCGATGTCCAAGTGGAGCCCAGTGAGGAGTGATGTCCTCAGGGGTCAGAATTGGGACTGGAGCTGTTTGACATCTGTGTCTGTGACAGGGACAGTGGGATTGATGCACCTTTGGCCAGTGTGCCAATGACACCGAGCTGGGTGGTGCAGTCACACGCTCCAGGAAAGGGATTGGGCATCCAGAGGGATCTGGAGAGGCTGGAGAGGCGAGACTGTGCCATATTCATGAAGGTCCTACAGCTGGGTCAGGGCAATTCCAGTCACAGGCTGGAAGGAGAATGGCTGGAGAGCAGCCCTGGGGAGAAGAACTTGGGGGTGTTGGTGGATGCCACATCCCTGAAAGTGTGCAAGGTCAGGTTCTACCTGGTCTAGTGGAAGGTGTCCCTGCCCATGGCAGGGCATGGAATGAGATGGTCTTTGATGTCCCTTGCAAGCCAAACTATTCCATGGTTCTGTGAAAACCTTCCCAAACACATCAACAGCAACACACCTTTTGTAAGTAATCACTGATGGTGTTTGAGAGCCAGGAATGTCAAACTACAAAAACACCCCTTCAAACACTTAAACCAACAGTAACAACAGTAACAGCACAGAATATCACATACCAGAAGGTGACAGCTTTTATCTAACAGGTGCCAGCAAGGGGTCCTGCCAATGCTCCCTCACCCCACATTCAGCAGCCACCGACCTCACAGGGATGTGCAGGTGCCACAGGGGCACAACTGACTCAGGACCAAACCAGCCCTGACCCCACCCACGTGGCTGAGAGCACAAAGCAGGAGATGAAAATATTAATCCCTTCTTTGCTAAAATATCAATCCTTTCTTTGAAAAATATCAGTCCTTTCTTTGAAAAAACATCAATGCTTTCTCTGAAAAACATCCAGCCGCTGCCTTCCACCCAAACCCGCCGAATCCAGCAGACACAAAACGAGCCATCATTCCGAGGTGGGCAAAGGCCACAATCCTCCTCAGATACACAAACCGCCAAGTACATAAATTCGTGGTTTGCAGTTTGTGAGAGAATAATAGAGCTTGCTTTCCTTACAGAAAATAACACCTTGTAGTAGCTGGAGCTGCAGCTGGTAAGTTATGCACATTACCCTCTGCAGACTTCAGTGCTCGTTCCTTTATCTCTGGAACTGCAGATCCATTGAGGAAACAATTATATCATTACTGATAACTGTGCAAGGCAGACCCGCCGTACAAGCGGCTCCCGAAATGATTCCGACACAGAGCCGGCGGAACCCTTATTAACTGCTCCGTTTGTACCGCTTAACAAAGCCATTTGCTCACGGGGGTTTTATTAATCCTCATGTTAAGTGTAAAGATTACACAGGAAATACTTCACGTGCCACCATAACCCTCGGGGAGGCAGGTTCTGGTTATGGCTGGAGGACACAGACGGTGCTGTCCTGCCGGGATGGCCCCACCTCGAACGTGTCCTGCACGAGCTCTGAGGCCACACAGCCTGGGATGTCACTGGACTGGCACAACCACAGCAACAAGGAATGAGATTCTGAGAAAGATGGGAAGGAATTCTTGACTCAGAGGGTGGGGAGGCCCTGGCACAGGTTGCCCAGAGAAGCTGTGGCTGCCCTATCACTGTAAGAGTCTCAGGCCAGGTTGGACGGGCCTTGGAGCAACCTGGGCTAGTGGAAGATGTCCCTGCCCATGGCAGAGGGTGGGACTGGGTGAGCTTTAAAGTCCCTTCAAACCCAAACCCTTCCAGGATTCTATGATTTAGAAAGGTGACTGGGGGGTCTTTGTGCTCCTTCCTGCATTTCTCCCACCCAGTGGAGCTCAGGGAGTTCAGAAGAGGCAGACAATGCTGCACACACTGCTGCAGGAAGAGTTGGATGCACCTGAGGATCTCCTGTACTAACAGGCTGGTGCTTGCATATCTTGTCCAGGCAGAAGAAAACCTTCCCTTCTCCAAGCTACTTCCATACCTCAGACACAGCACCAGGCTGGGAATGTCCCAGTTCTGCCCAGCACATCCCTCTGACCCACTGCCAGGTACACTCTTGTGTTATGTTCTGTGATAAAATGTTCGTGCATGTTTAAATAACATTGTTGTGAAATATTTTAAAATACTGAAATCTTTTAAAGGTACATAAACCTTTATGTACCTTTATGTACATAAACCTTTATGGGGCTGTTGCTCCCCTGCCCAGAACACCTCCCTCACCATCACACTTTTCCTCAAACCCCACTTTCTCCTGTCTGGAAGCACAGTTTGATGCTTTCCCACGTCACGCTGGGGGCATGCAAATGGTTTTATGGGTAATAAATAAAAATAAATAATATAATAAATATAAGTAAATAAATAACAGGTTTTCCCCAGAGCAGCTTCACTCCTCCAGCCGAGCACTGGAGATCCTGGCAGGATGAGGAGGCAGCTGACAGACATGGCTTTGCTACAACACCAAAATATGGACCCATTCGAGTGGTTCAACATGTTTCAGTGCAGAACAATATTCACTGCTAATTAATCAGGTTGGCAAATGAGCCCAAACAGCAACAATCTCTTCCAGCACGCTCTGAATCTCAACAGTGATGGCAAAATACAACATCCCATGTGCTGCTCAGCTGCAAAATAAAAAGGACTTTATGGGGCAGAGACCACAGAAAGAGTTTTGCTGTCAACCCAACAGGCAACACCTTGGGTCTGAGGAAGGAACAACTGGCAGAAAGCCATTAATTCTTATTGTCATTTTAGAATATATTTAGGGGTTGAAACATCAGTAGCATTTTATTTCTCAACCTCTTCTCTGAAACAACTGCTACGTTACTGGTGCAGTGACAAAACAGAGATTCAGCCCTACTGAAATGCACATCCTGCTCTTCTCCAAGTACAACTGTTCTTTTCCAAGTATAAATCTTAGTAACTTACAGAGTCACTGAATATTTATACAGAAAATATGTTTATACTATTATGTATATATTTATAAGTATATAACTCTTAGTCCTATTAACGATTTATGCAGATTAATGGAATTTAGTTCACACTATCATTGTGCATAACTGAGCCTTAATGAGCTGATTGATCAATTCCTCCCCTCTACTGCCAGTGGTCTACAGAGACCACACTGAACTCTTAAAATGAGCAGCCAACAGAACTGTGCATGGGCTGTGCCACAGAATCATGGAATCATTCAGGTTGTCAGCAATTCCTTGTTTGAAAAATAAACTGTGCAGTTGGGGAGTGGCTGGTCCCTTCATTCCAGAGGTCAACAACAGGCTATGGAACAGCCTGTTACAATCTCCTGTAACTACACGTGGTCCTTTCCTCCTTTCAGAGTAATTTTGGAGGATGAAACACATTTTGCCATCAAGGTTCAGCTCAAACAGGAGATTTTTAGTTGAATGGAAGGAAACCTTTACTCTAGAGAATGGCTTGTGCTTCTCTCAGAGATCCATTAAGGGAAAAACACAAATCAACAGCCAAGTACTTAATTATTTACATGCTACTGACCTGGTACCAGCTGAGGTGCCAACACCAGTGTGGGCAGTGGCCTGGAGGCAGCAGCTGGCCTGGCTACAGCCAGAGCTACTTGGTTGGTCATCAGCAGAGGTTTCTCAGCTCCCTGGAACAGCCTGGACTCCTCAGGATGTATCCAGGCTGAATCCAGAGCAAATGCATTGTTCAAGTATATCTGTCCAACAGGGAGAAATGAAAAATGTTACTGCTTGAGAGACAAAATTCAGCAATAAAAGTGAGATTAAAGTGTCTTTAACTCAGTATTACAACAGGTAGTGTCTCACCTGGGGACAAATCTGCTAAACTAGATGGATTTCTGCTCCCTCAGTGTTGAGGCTGAGCTTAAGTGACCATTTAAAAATTAACTGGCTTTTAACATGAACCATCAGCTGATGCAGCATCACAAAGAGAAAAGAATCACTGAAGGCAACAGTGTCCCAGACACAGCCACAGCCAGTCCAGAGAGACCCCTCGGCACCTCAGGGACTGCGGTCACCTTCCAAAAGGGGGACATGAGATGAGGGAGGGGATGGGATGCAGGCACAGAGCTGCATTTTCAGCATCCAGATGGTAAATGGTCAGGTGAAGGTAACTGAGGGTGGGATGAGGGACACAGGACCATGAGTGACCGGTTACTGGGGACGTGGCAGCGCTCATAGTGATGCCACTGCTGCCGGAGCTGGACCTCAGCACCGCTCTGGGTTGAACAGGGTCAAAACCAGGAAGAAAGGGAAAACTCCCATAATCACATCCCATTTTAAAAATAAGACACTATTCAAAGGAGTAAAGACTAATATTGGAGATGTTCTAGTTTTTCTAAGGCTTCAGAAAAGCAAAGCCCTACAAGTGTTGCTCCATCAGCCCTCCCTCCTGACATTCCTCCTCCACAGGGTTTTCCTGACAAACCACTGACCTCTCTCACTCCATCACAATCCACTAAACCCGTAACATTCCTCAGCTTCCATACTTTATGTACTTCAGCCTTAAAACCACTTCAACATTCAAGATCAGACTTACTTTGCAGTTGGGCAGCCTTTTATCGATCCAGCTTTTCCCAGCGTGAGGCGGAACCGAAGTCGTGAACACGGGGGGGAAAACAGGGACAAATTCCACGCTTGAAGAAGGTGAAAATCCTATGACCGGGGAATGAGCTCCAAATATCCACTTTGGAGGGAGAAAAAAAAAAAACAGGAGGAAGAGTTAACACGAGGATTTTTTTTCCCGAGTAAACCTCTGCTTTTCATGATTTCCTAATTATGTTACAGAAGAGCGTGGAGAATTTCAAGCACATCCCTCCAGTCCAACAAGAATCTGTGGGCATTCTTTGGGCATCACACGGTGAGCAGCACATGGCACTGGCATCATAAGCTGCTTTAGGAAGACACAAACCAGTAGCCTGGAGCACAGCAGCACTGGTAATGGCTGCAGTGGGTTTGCTCTGATCAGACTGAACCTCACATACAAAACCAAAACATCACTAGAAAGTGCTTTGAAAATGAATCTTGAAAACCAAAGCAAATGGCAGAAACGTAATTTTTCTTAACTTAAATTCGCTTGGCAGATAGGTTTCCACAGCAAAACCACCTCTGCGGGTCAGTCAAGTGGTCTCACGCTGGGGAATAATTGATGTTCCCGTTTCATTAGACCCAGCACCGACTGTTTTCTCCAGAACCACAAGAGACGCTCGAGCTCGAAACGGCTGGAAATCATCACACGAAATCGCGCGGACACTACAGCGCTCACATCCCGGGTTTATTTTTACCTCCGGATGGTAAAAAACATAAAGACGATGCAAAACTACATCACAGCTCCGGCACTTGCACTGTAACAGGGCGAGCACCTGGACGAGAGGCTCCGCTATCGCTGCTGCTGCTCACGGCAGCAATTAATAATTCAAATATTCATCAGGGGAAGCACTGGCGCGACACACCGGTTCCAGTGACACGGCTCAAAACTTTCGTCTTTATAAATATTCAAAGAACGCAGAGCGGCGATGCTGCCCCGGCTGCCCGAGCATCCCTCGCGTTCCCGCTGGATCTGCGGGAAGCGCATCCCCAGCCGGCGGGGAGCGGACCCGGAGACCAGCCCCGCCGAAGGGACCCCAGCCCCTCTCCCAGCCCTTCTCCTCCCGGGGAAAACCCCGCCGCAGGTTTCTAGAGCCGCTGGAAGCGTCGCGATCCCCCACACTCGGAGGCGCGACCGGAGCCCGAGCCCGAGGGGCGCAGAGCGCGGGGGGAAGGGGGGGCGGTTGTAGCGCCCAGGGGAGCACCACCCGGGCAAAGAGGATGCCGAAACCGCGGAAGGGCGATGGCGAGCCCGGAGTGTCCCCGCCGTCCCGCGGGGATGGGATGGGGGAAGTGGGGTCCCGGTGGCGGGGCTGGCGCCGGGCACGGACACGGCCCCGGGACGGCTGTGCCCCCCGGTGGTCGCGGGGCCGCTCCGCCCTTACCTGCCCCTGGAGCAGCGGCTCGGTGGTCGCGGGCAGCAGCGGCAGCAGCGGCTCTGCGGGGCCGCGCCAGCCCCGCAGCACGGCGGGGGGCGGCAGCAGCAGCGGCGGGGGCGGGGGGGGACCCCCGGCGTTGGCAGCGCCCACCCGGAGCAGCCCCGCGGCCGCGGGCAGCACCCAGGCCCAGGGGGGCGCGGGGGGCTCCGCGGGCGGCGGCCACAGCAGCGGCGGCGGCGGGCGGGGGGCGGCGGCGGCCGGGAGCATCCCGCATGGCACGGAGGGGAGCGGGAGCGGCTCCTCTCGGCTCCGGCACCGGCTCCGCTCCGGCACCGCCGCCGAGTGAACTCCGAGCGCCGGGAGCCGCGGGCAGGCTCCGCCCGGCGCGGGGCGGGGGGGCGCGGAGCGGGGCGGGGGCGCCGGGGCCGCCCCGGGGAAGGCAGAGAGGGAGGGGGCGCCGGGACCGGCCCCCGGCACAGCCCCCGCCGGGAAGGAGTGGGGACACTGCCGTGCGCCGTGGGGGAATAAAACGGGCTTTTCGACGACTTGCCCAGCGCCCGAGGGGCAGCCCCTGGGCACGGGGGATGGGGGAGAGAGGCGGAGGGGGGATGCGGGGGGATAGGAGAGACAGCTGGGCTGGATACGGCCCCTCCAACAGTACCCCGGACACCCTAACACTCCCACATCCCCAAGCCCCCCACCACCCCCAAAACCTTCCCAACCTCCCCAATCCCCTCAACCTCCCCAAAACCTCACAGAACCCCCAAGCTTCCCCAATCCCCCAACACCCTCGATCCCCCAAACCTCCCCAGCCTCCTCGACTCCTCCAAACAGCCCCTGAACCCTGACCTGCCCCCCCACCCCAAAACTCTCTGCCTTCCCCAGACCATGAATGTGCCACAGCATCAGCAGCTGCAGGAGGCTCAGATATCCCATAGCTGCCCCCTCAAACACAACCCTTCTGTCTGCAGTGGAAATAACCTGAATTTAAACTAGAAGAGGGGAGAATTGTCTTAGATATTGGGAAGGAATTCTTCCCTGTGAGGGTGGGGAGGCCCTGGCACAGGTTACCCAGAGAAGCTGTGGTTGCCCCATCCCTGGAAGTGTCCAAGGCCAGGTTGGACAGGGCTTGGAGAACCTGGGACAGTGGAAGGTGTCCCTGCAGGGGGTGGAACTGGAGGATCTTTAAGACTCCTTCTAACCAAATCAGCCTAGAATTCTAAGTATTTTCTGGCATACAGAAGCCTGGTACTACTGCTGCTGCCAGAGAGCAGGTCCTTCTCTAACCCTTCTTTACAACCTGTGGGTTTGTTTCTCCTACCTTCTCATTCACACTGGGAAATAAAGCAGCTGGACAAACCCCTGCGAGCAGTTGACAGCATCCCACCTTTCCAGGAGCTCCTGCAAAAATTAAAGGAATAAATACCAGTGAAATGAGCCTGAGATCACACCAAGTGTTTCAGCTTCACAATTTAAAATAATTGCAGAAGAACTGGATCTCCTCTGGCAAAGAGCAACCTGAGTAAAAGTAATGCCCAAGAAGGTAAATTATGACAATCTGTGACTGAACACTGAATCAGGGAAATACATTGCTCATAATTACCCTCAGAGAGACACTGAAATACTGGTCTGAGCAAGGTATAAAGTGACAGGAGTCAGATGGACAGACAATCACTGCTGAATGTTTTAGTGTGCTTGTAAAACTCAGTCACTTCTTGGGAATTGTAACTGAGCGAGAGAAACAGAAATGCAATGACATCAACAACAAAAACCAGCAAACAAAAATGGTTGTTTCCTCTGACATGCAGAGGAAAGTTTAAATGCAATGGGGCAAAAGGCACCTGAGACAGTTCAGTCTCACCCCTCCTGCACACCTTAGCCCTTGGATACTGCAAAGAGCACTTTAGAAAGACAAAAAGCCAATTTAGCCCTGAAATAAAAGGTTTAGACCCATCATCTTCATTTTTAAGTCTGAAAAATGGGTGTAAGCACTCAAACAAGACGTGCCTCTCATTAATATCTGAATTACAGATTTTTTTTTTTCCTGAGGACATTTTTAGCCACTGTTCTTCATGACAGGGTTGTCTTTGTGAGACAATATTAGGTAATGACCAAACTTTCTGTTGTTAATGCACTGACTGTTTCAAAGTACAGGTGCTGTAAATCAGTAGCCATCCGTAGGGATCCGTTCGATTTGGTTGGTGAACACGAGCAGAGCAGATCCTGGGCCAAATGCCAAAGGCATCACATAGAACACTCTGTGTGCAGGTGTATGTGGAGCCATGAACATTTAAACATGTGAAGCTGCCTGTAGGTGATAGCCCTGACCAGAACCCCAGCACAACTACACGCTGAGCAAATCCCTCATGAATAAATTCCTCCCTGCTTCCACCTGTGATCCGAGCTCAGAGTCCTAGGCAAGGAGCAAGAACAGGGAATCTCTTCCCCCATCACTGGGAGCTTGTACTGGGTGAGAAAGCAAATGTGAGCACAGAGAGATCGTTCATTTGAGGCACCAACCCCCCCCCCCCCCTTCCCTCCTGGCAGGGCAGCAATCAGGACCCACGTCCCAGGAGCTCTCATTCCTCCTCCAGCAGAGCTGTCACACCCTGGCCAAACAAATGACCCTGCGAGGTGATTGCTCTGTTTCCCCACACCAGCACAGACTAATAGTCTGTCCCTCGGGTTAATCCTTGTCTGCTGCTTCACTCATTTGTTTCCAGCAGTGGTGAAGAGCAGCTACTTCAGAAATGCATCAAATAAACCCTCTGAGCCCCTAAACGTGCAACACCACGTGACAAAGGGAAATGAGTCTCTGAGTCCACTCGAGATCGGCTCCTGGAGCAGGAGAACTGATTGTCCCCTGTCTTTCATTCCAGCCAGATGCTTTTTATTCTCCTACGCAGCTCAGTGGAAGCTCTGACAAATTCCCCGGTTTTGGAAATTGTGGCTGGATAGAGGGATTAACCCCTGATGCCCAAACCAGGGTGGATCCCAGGGGATTTCACAGCTGCTGGACTCGTGTGTGCGGTGGATGGGGGAGCAGCTTCCCCTGCTCCTCGGAGCACAAGTCAACCCTCCAGTGAGCAGAGTCCCCAAGGGAAACACATCAAACCAAAAACCCTGACATGAAATGACCTCGTTTCTATTCCTGTCGTGTGAAATACCCAATCTCTGGATTTTTTGCAGAATTCCATTGATTTCCATGAGCCTGTTTCAACCCCATTAAAGATATCAAAGAAATAAGAGGCAAATGAAGAGTAGCTTCAATAGTGCAATAAAAGTCACTGCAGGAAAACCTGTGTGACACATGACTTCAGCCGTCCCTGGAGCCCTCTGTCAGGGGAGGATGGGAAGTGCCTTGGAACACCTGGCTCCTTAGGAAACTTCCTGATCTCTCTGGCAGGACATGACCCACAGCAAACTGGGTGGAGAAAAGGATGGAGCATCATTATCCCTGTAAAATATCAGTTTACTTTTCATTATATTTCATTAAATTTGTTTTCTGATTTCTTCTACAATATTCACAAGCTGTTTTTATACAAAGATAGAGTTATTGATACCAAAACTTCAGAGTCTTTTTTAGGAAGGGAAAACAAATGAGGAATTGCTGCCCTTTTGTTCACAGTCAACTGAAAGCAGGAATAAGAGGGCACAGGTAAACACAGAATCCCAGATTGGTTTGGGTTGGAAGGAACTTAAAACTCATTCAGTCCCACCCCCTGCCATGGGCAGGGACACCTTCCACTAGCCCAGGTTACTCCAAGCCCCATCCAACCTGGCCTTGGACACTTCCAGGGATGGGGCAGCCACAGCTTCCCTAGCTAACCTGTGCCAGGGCTGCTGGGACAGCTAAATTCATTCACCTGAATCCCAAATTTCTTCTCATTCTTTTGGATTCAGAAGTCAAACAAACCTTTGTTCTTTAAAAACAGCACAACTGCTGCACAGATCCAGGGTAAAGCTCTGCAGGGTTTGCATACAGGAAGATCACCTCAGATAGCTCAGAAAAGAAACAGAAAATGTTCAAACCATGAGAAATATATATATATATATATATATAAAAAAAGGCATCTTTTGTGTGTGCAGGCTCGAGACTGAGAGGCTGCAAACATTTTCTTTGTGAATTGAAGAACAAAGAGCACAGTCACTTCAGGTAAGGTTTGCTTTTTAACTACTCCTTGGAATACAGCTGCAGTCTGATTTAACCCTTTTTTGGGAGTCATTCCCAGTTCTACTCCACAGTAGCAGAAGGATAAAAGAAACACAGGATAAAGATATCTACCTCTGACTACCCTTCATGCCAGAGCACTCCTGAGAGCACACGCAGCTCCCTTTGATACGGGCATCTATTTCAAAAGACTCCAAAAAAGTTTCCATGCTAAATCTGGGGCTGAGCAATCTATAGAGGCAGCAGCTCATCTCCACTCTGCATACAGAAAGAAGGGTGAGGATGGATAAAACCATTCTCAGTACACCTGGAATTCACAAAATACAGTCAGTGATTCCCTCACGCACCATGTGCCAGGTTGTGAAATTTGGGACGGGAGCTGCTCTGTAAGGTCAGGGAACAGACACAAGGAGGGGTGAGCCCCTCCCTCCAGCACAGCATTGCTGAGGGGACACTGGCACAGGTTGCCCGGAGAAGCTGTGGCTGCCCCATCCCTGGAAGTGTTCAAGGCCAAGTTGGACAGGGCTTGAAGCAACCTGGGCTAGTGGAAGGTGTCCCTGCCCACAGCAGGGGGTGGGACTGGGTGAGCTTTAAGGTCCCTTCCAGCCCAAACCACTCTAGGTTTCCATGAAGTGTCTGACCTGGTGCTGGCCTAATTCTCCAGAAGAGCCCCAGGGGCCACCACATCTTTCCATGGGAGGTACTCCTGGGAGGCCCCACTGCCCATTAGCAGAAAGAGACAAATTTCCTTACTCCCTTCTGACTTTCAGAGACAACAGGTTGTCTGGAGCAATCTGTGCATCTCCAAGGAGACCTATTGCAGGAACACAGCATTCTGAGTTAGATTTGAACCTTCTTAGTCCTCTAAAGTACAAAGATGTGAAGCATCAAGGGTTTGAGGAGATGTTGGCTTGCAGCTGGTAAAGCCCAGCAGGCAATTATAAGAGGGGTTTCATGTTTAAGTTTTCAGGGGATGCTTTCCTGATTTACATTCTTCAGCCATCACTGAAAGCCTGGAGATCTGGTCCTCTGCATCAGCTCTCATCTCATAAGCATTCCAGGTACCTCAGGAAGAAACTCTGAGCATTGCAGGCTCTCAGTGAAGTCAGATCAATGAGTTCACTCAAAATAACTAGTCTGGAAATTAACTGTTTCATGAATTGCAGCAAATACTTATGTGAGAAGCTCCAAACATCCCTCTAGTCAAACATCCTTCTGCTCAAACAGCCCTGGAATCCAAAACAACAACAACAACAGATGGTGCCATCTCATATCTACCTACTGCTCTGAAGGGACACTTGATGGATAGTCAGTGAAGCCCCTCATAGGAAGGCTCACAGTAGTGTTTAGAGTAGAAAGATCCAATTTTTTGGTGCTGGTTTTATCAATAAAGAGCAGTGATCATGTCAACACACTCCACAGCACCAGCAGGGCAGGCAGAAAGTGCCACAGTCCAGCAAAAATTCCTGTTACATACTCAGCAACTTGGGTTTTCATTTTTAAAAACAAGTTATATTGCATCTTGGAGGGACAACAAATTATCCTCCCTGCTGCAGGAAGTCAGGATTGCCATGCCTTAAACACCTCCAGGGATGGGGACTCGACCATCTCCCTGGGCAATTCCTTCCAATGCCTGACCATTCTTTCCAGCAAGAAATTCCTCCTGCTGTCCAGCCTGAACCTCCCCTGGCACAGCTTGAAGTCTCAGGTCTCTTCTCCTAGTCCTGTCCCTTGTTCCCTGGGAGCAGAGCCCAAGCCCCCCCCCCCCCCCCCCCCCCCCCCCCCCCCCCCCCCCCCCCCCCCCCCCCCCCCTCCTCCCCAGCTCCCCCCTCCTGTCAGGGAGTTGCAGAGAGCGAGAAGGTCCCCCCTGAGCCTCCTTTTCTCCAGGCTGAGCCCCTCCAGCTCCTTCAGCTGCTCCTGGTGCTCCAGACTCTTCCCCAGCTCCATTCCCTTCCCTGAACACACTCCAGCCCCTCAATATCCTTCTTTGAGTGAGGGGCACAAACCTGACCCCGGAATTGCAGACACAGCCTCACCAGTGCCCAGCACAGAACCTCCACCAGGCAAGGATGAGGCTCTCTCACTGCTGTGAAGCCTCACAGGGATGTTCTGGATGCTGAGTGGGAGTGTTGGAAAGGTGCTGCACCCACCCACGCACGCACCCCTGCCATACACAACCCACACCAAACCCGTCAGTGATGAGCCAGCAGAGCTCCCTGCCAGGGACACACCTCTCCTGAGGCACCAGTTTCCATCAGCCCACTCTGCGTGCACAGGGGCTCACAAGGGTTTTTCAGCACCTGAGCTGAGTGGGCTGAAAATACATCAGGGCAGGGAGGGGAGTCGTGGGCGCTTGAGTCTCACACTGGAGGAAAAAAAAAATCACAACTACCTCTGCTTTTTATACATTATTTCAACATAAAAATATAGTTTTGGCTTCTTGATGAGTATACCTCCTCACATTAACATGGATTTGTCAAAGCCAGTTGCAAATTTTAAACTTCACTTTATCAGTGGAGCAAATTACACTTTTATGGGATTTATCCTCTTTGCAGTAACTTTAATAAACTTTTGTTACCTAATTATTTCCCTTCCCAGATTATTGCTCTTAAGTAACATCCCCGTTATTCCGGATTCAGCGGTGGAGACAGTGGCCCAAATCACACACTTCCCTCCAAACCCATTTGGGGAACCAAATGTGGGAATGTCAGTGTCAAGTTACAAAAAATAAAACGTACCGAGAACTAATTATTTCATCTGGAAACCTTCCGATTTAATTTCCCCGGCACTAAATCCCCGGTGTCTCTCCGCAGTCACTCAGCTGAAACGGGCTCTGCTCTGCTCCCGCAGGAGCCTTTCCAGGACAGAGCTCTCCCGCTCCCTCCTCGCTGCAGCCACTTTTCCTTGCCGCCTAATTACCCATTTCAGGGATGATTTTCCCTCGCAGTCGGAGCTGTTCGCTGAGGCCATTTATTCCACCCCTAGCCCTTCTCCTGCAGCCCACGGTTGGAGCAGGACTGGATGCTAGGTTTTGCCTCCCCCACCTCCCCCCCCATGCCAGGGCTTTCCCTGCACTCACAGAGGGGCTGGAGAGGCAGACAGGGTCACCTCCAGTGACACAGCCACCCCCCTGTGCTACCAGCTTGGGGATGGAGGAAGGGCACCGGGTTTTCATCCACAGAAAGTGCTAAGACAGACATTTAGGAATTAGGACACAAAACCCTCCTAAAAAAACAAATGCTTGCATCAAAATCCCTCCCCCAAGCTGGAATGTGCTGCTGGGAGGAGAAGAGGAATCTGGGGTCTGCCAGAAACTGCTGGGACTTGGAGGTCTCTGGCAAAGAACAAATCCCAGTCCAAGCCTCTTCAGTGAGTGCTCAGCTCCCAGATCGTACATGGAGAGCGAACACCAGCACAGCGTGGGCGCACACCAGTTATACCTCACAGCTTGGTTTTGGGGGTAGAACTCGGTCCTGCTGCCTTGGAACAGTTGTGCTCCATTCCCTGAAGGGATCAGAGCATCCCCCGGAGGCATCGGAGCCTCCCCCAGCTCTCGGGGCTGCAGCTCAAAGCAACGACTCAACACTCTCAGCAGCCGCCGGAGCTTCCCCGCCTCCGGCCAGGAACTCCAGGGAGCAGGAAATGCTCGGGAGGTCCCGACGCGTCTCCTGGATCCAGTTCCCAGCCCTGGTGCGGGAATGGGTGAGGCAGGCAGTGGTGGGTGCCCCTGGGAACTGCACACTGAGAGCACAGGACAGCTCCTGCTTCCAGCCCACTCCCTCGGGGTTGGTGCTGCTGGTTCCTCACACCAGGATCCATCCTGGCCGTTTTCTTGTGACATAAGGAACTCGTTGCTCAGAAGGAATTTATACAAAACACTGCACAACTTGTGAAATCACCCTCTAAAGAGCCAAGCACGGATTCCCTGTTTGAAGATGCCACTGGTGTTCCTGGCAGGTTGTGGAGAGCCACATGCAGGTGTGGGCACAACTGGACAGCCCAGGTTAGGAAGAGAAATGGCTCAGTCAGGCTGGAATTCAGCCATGAGAAAAAGAAGATTTCAGCCTGGAGAAGAAGAGGCTCCAGGGAGATCTCAGAGCCCCTTCCAGTGCCCAAAGGGGCTCCAAGAGAGCTGGAGAGGGACTTGGGACAAGGGTCTGGAGGGACAGGACAAGGGGGAATGTAATAAAAATAACTGCCAGAGGGCAGGGTTAGATGGGATGTGGGGAAGGAATTATTCCTTGTGAGAATGGTGAAGCCCTGGCACAGGTTGCCCAGAGAAGCTGTGGCTGCCCCATCCCTGTCCAAGGCCAGGTTGGATGGGGCTTGGAGCAACCTGGGCTAGTGGAAGGTGTCCCTGCCCACAGCAGGTGATGGGATGAGACGGGCTTTAAGGTCCTTTCCAACCCAAACCATCCTGTGATTTCTCTGATTTCTAAACGACCTTAAAAAATCAGGTAATGCAGTATTTTGGACAAAAAACCCCACACCTACCCTTTAAAAAAAAAAAAAAATCACTGCTCAGCAAAGAGTTGTGACTGACCTTGTAAAGGACAGGAATTCTGCAGACACCTCAAACACTGCAAATTTAAGACAGTTTCACAATTAAAAAAAAAAAACAAACCCAAAACCCAACAAACAAAAAACCCCCAACAAAACAAACAATCCACCAAAAACCACAACATCCTGCACTTGGCATGATGGACTTGGGTCTTCCTTCTCTCTAAAGGACAGCAAGTGATGGGAAAAGCTTCTGCTTTGGGCTTGGGCTTTAAGAGAGACTAATAATGACTGAGATCCTCCCTTCTTATTAGAAAATTCCACTGCTCTGTGTAATTTAAAAATAGCCTGAGCAACTGCTGGTAGCACTGTTCTACTAAAGAAGGTAAAAATGCCCTGAGTTTCTTTTTAGGATAGTTTTGATCAGATGAAAATTGAAAGAAAAAGAAATGCTTTAATGTTCAGTTGACAAGTAAAATCCTTAAGAGAAAAGGGAATCAGTTGCAGAGGGTCCTGCTGGCAGATGACAATTACATCTGCCACTGGAATTCTTCTTGGGAATGGAGTTGTGTGGGTCTCCTGTGATGCTCATAAAAGTGTGGGGGGAGGTCCCTGGGGTCATCAGTCATTTGTGTGCTCTTTTTGGGTTTGGTTTGGGGTTTTTTCCTTAGGTTATTTAAGTCTTTCTTGGGCTTCTCGTGGGTTTTTTCAGGGGGAACTCAATATACTGATGGCTGGTGCGACCATACAGGGGTGGCCATGAGGAGGAGCTGAAATGGATTCTCCTGTAAATTCCTACAGAAAAACAGCCCAAACACAACTAATTCTAAGTGATACATCCAACCTTTCCATTAACACAGTCAGCAGACCACGGGAGCATTATGCCATTCCTGGAGAATTATTTATCACTCAGATAATGACACAATTAACTTTGTGGCTTCCTCTCCCATTAAAAGTCCCCCAGATTTATGGGAGTGAGCCAGCAGAACCCCAAAGGTTTCTCCTCAGGTGGGACAAGGGGGATGTTTCTAGTGACAGCTCCACTGGCCGTGGGGGCAGTTTGGTCTGGGCCAAGTGAAGCAGCTCTTTCACTAACAAATTAAAAGCAAAGAGAATCACCACTGGGGGATGAACTGAGGTCTCCACTGAGGAGAGAGGTGGTGGCACCTCTCCATCCATGGGGACACAGCACAGGGGTCTGTCCTGCAAGTGATGCAACTCTCACATCTGACCAGACCCTGCACGTTTGAGCACTCTGAACTGGGGAGATAATAAGTATCATAACAGTTCAAAACTTTAGTTACCCCTATCTTTTAAAGATTTCTCAGAACACCAGAGCTCTTCAACATTCCACTGAAACCCCTCCGATTGTTGCTGTTACTCTTCTGTCACTTCCTTATTTAACTCTAAATCTGTCAGTTATGTTTCCTTTGGTACAAGCAGGAAAGCTGCCCCTGTCCTTGATCCCAACAGTGATGCCACTTCCAGACCATTCTTTTATCTTGGATTCAACAGCCCAGTCCAGACCACAGCCCAGCTCCCACTGTGCCTCTGAAACCTTGCTTTATTTTCACCTCCCCTCATTATACCCCTTAAAAAACACAGTCCTATGAGTATGGACATATTAAGGTATTTTAACTACTCTTTTTCCATTCTCTAGTTCTACAGACACCCAAACATTTAAGTACAAATGGTTTTGGTTCCCCAAATCTGAGACTTTACCAGGGAGAGTTTTTTTTTAACTAGAAGTAAAGCTCCAGCTGCCCCCGGGCAGGGTGAGGGGCCTCAGGGGGTGATCCTGCACTGTTGGGAGTGTGCAGGGCTTCGTGCAAGAGCCGAGAGTGATTGTGCAGAAACGGGAGAGAAAACCGCCAACACATCAGACAAGGAGAAGAACATCCAATCGATCCTGTGACAGGGAAATGTGGCATCTCATGCAGCTCCCTCTCAAAACCAGCACCATTAATGCATTATCAAACCCTCGGTTTGTTCAGTGTCTGTAGCACAAACTGCCAGGAGCACAGAACATTTCACGCTTTCATCTCCCAGAAATAATTTGACAGTGCTTGAAGATTTGATCGTTCTGATTACATTATTATTGTTTGTTGAATACCAATAAAAGCTTTAAAAAAAAAAAAAAAAAACAAAACAACCCAGCACTCTTTTTACTGCTTGATTGTAGCAGCAAGATGCGCTGTGGTGGGTCACCAAAATGAGAGGGGAAATTTTTCTTTTCCCATGCGATGAGGGTGAGCAGGATGAGTTCCCACCAGCTGCCTGAGCCCCCAGAGCTCCACTGCTGACCCTGATGGTACCAGATGTGGGACCAGAGTCTGTCCATGGAGCAAGAGTTGAGGTATCCCTTGATGATGATTAATTAATGACGGAGCATCCCCCAGCACAGCCTTAGGCTTTACACCAGTGAGCTCTTCTCCTCCAAACTTACAGGATCATGGAATGGTTTGGGGTGGAAGGGACCTTTAAGCTCATCCAGTTCCACCCCCTGCCATGGGCAGGGACACCTTCCACTAGCCCAGGTTGCTCCAAGCCCCATCCAACCTGGCCTTGGACACTTCCAGGGATGGGGCAGCCACAGCTTCTCTGGGCAACCTGTGCCAGGGCCTCAACACCCTCATAAGGAAGGATTTCTTCTCCATATCCCATTAACCCTGCCCTCTGCCAGTTATTATTATTACATTCCCCCTTGTCCTGTCCCTCCAGACCCTGGTCCCAAGTCCCTCTCCAGCTCTCTTGCAGCCCCTTTGGGCACTGGAAGGGGCTCTGAGGTCTCCCTGGAGCTTGGATCTGCTCCAGTCCCTAGATTTGGGATCTGCTGAATCAAAGCACTCAAAAATTTACATTTATACAGTTTGTGGCTAAAAATTATCCACGCACAGATCAAGCTGGATGAAGCCCCAGACTGCACAGGACAGGATGTTCTGCACCCAAGAGTCCCTGCCAGGATTCCTGACCCACACTGAGAATGCAAGTAATAAACTCCTGCCAAAGTTAAGGGCGAGCTTTGCAAGCTCTCCCTCTCCCTGCTGATACCTGATATTCATCAGAAACCAGGAATGCCTGCTCCAGCCAGTCAGAAAATCAGGGAATCTTTAAGTCTGGAAAAGACCTGTACAATCAAGTCCAACCATCAGCCAGTATCAGCACCATGGTCCCCATGACACCAGTCCCTCTGACAGTCCCTGACAGCCACATTTGGCTCCTTGGTGAGCCAGTCAGAGGCACAAGGAGTAGAATCATCTCATTATTTCCTTCCTCGTAGCATTAATTTCCCTCCTTAATCCAAACACAGCTTTCTGCAGTTATTAAAGCAGTTTTAATCCAATAAAACATAAACAGCACGGATCAAAGGATATCCCAGAGGCACAGGATGGGAACTGCTCCTGTAAAGTTCAGCCACATAAAATGCAAAGCCTGTTACTGCATAAGAGCCAACCCAAAGGTGGGAGCTGTGCAAGACGTGTGTGCCACTCTATTCCCTGTGCCAGAGCCCCATCCATCCAATTAAAATGTCTGACTAATCACCAGTTAGCATATTTCAATTAATTTAATTAGCACGTAATAACATTGCATCACACACACATAATGCTGTAACTTGGGTTCAGATTAAACTCTAAATTACTGCAGAACACATCCAGTCCTACATGAAATGCAAGTCAAAGCTGCTTTTCTCCCTTTGCTTCCGAGCTCCTTTCAGGAACAGGCACAGGAAATCTGAATTCATTAAGTGAATTTATGGGGTTCATGAAACCCGGAGGTGTTGATTAATCCAAGACTGTTCATGTGCTTCTTGAATCATTAAGGGCAGATGCCAGTGCTTGGAATTGGACATGACAACACTCCCAGGCCTGGCTGGCTTGGCCCTGCCTGGCTCATCCCACTGGCATGATCAGATCAGATTCAAGCCCAGTGTTTCATCCATCAGCTGTCAGAAAGGGCAACCAAATCCAAGACCACCATTTCTGACACTCCCCCTGCTATTTCTGACTTTTTTTCCCCCCCACACAAGGAGTTTATCTAGAGCCCATCACCCAGTCCCAGCCTCCCAGTGCTCAGAGGAAACTGGGAATCACTTCCCTGGTCTCAGTGAGATGCCTCCAGCCAGACCTTCACTTGCGTGTCACACCACCCTCTTTAAAGTTCTGCTTGAAAACCTAAAGATCCCTTTCTAAGCAGCAATACTGCCCCAAGGGGAAGGGTCCTTGTGCTCTCAGGGATGCTTCCTTATCAGCATCACTCCTGTGAGGGTGAGGATGAGGAACTGGCCTCAGCACAAGCCAGGTCTGCTGGAAAGGGCAGGGAAAAAAAATGTCATGAAATGGAGGGATGGGAAAGGAGAAAAGCGACAGAGAAATGGAGAGTGGCAGCAGGTGGAATAACATTATGTTCCACAATTCCGCTGGAGTTTTCCAAGTTTTCTTTACTCTCTACTCTGTTGTTTGTGCCCAGGGTGCAGCAAGGCCAGTTCTGACACAGAGCACCCTCAGGCCAGCCAGGAAGAATGAGCTCCCTGTTCTCCACAAACTCCTAACTGGGTCTCTCTAGGCTGCTACAGACACCATCAGCCCTGTTCCCTGTTGGGAGAGCTCTAATCACAGTCAAAACACCTCCAGGTACCTGCTGAGCTTCCCTGCTCAGGAACATCTCCATTTACTGGTCACGTCCAAGGCTTTGCACTCCCTGCAGCAACAGCAAATGTTACACTTAAGGGAAGGCTTTTCTAACTCATTAATTAATTTGTTCCACTGACTGAGACTCTCTGGAAAGTCTCGAGAGAAGTGTTTTACAGGGAGGGTGGGGAGCCCCTGGCACAGGTTGCCCAGAGAAGCTGTGGCTGCCCCATCCCTGGAAGTGTCCAAGGACAGGTTGGACAGAGCTTGGAGCAACCTGGGCTAGTGAAAGCTGTCCCTGACCGTGGCAGAGGAGGGAAAGAGATGGTCTGTAAGGTCCCTTTCAAACCAGTCTGTGATTCTGTGAAACACCACCTTTTCACTGATCTCCTCAGAAACTTTGAGCCCCACCCAATATCCACCCAAAGAGCAGCTCCTGCAGGTCAGGAGAATGTGACTTTCCTTCCTTTTTGTGATGTTGAAGGATTAAACCAGTAAAGCATCAGAGTGATGTATCTCGCTGAAAAAAAGTGAAATATGATTTAATAGCATCTTTATCAATAAAAAGGAAAGTATACACTATCTATCCTGAATGGATCCCTGATTTTCTAATTTTTAAAAGTTTATTTTAAAGAGAAATTACAGCTCAGTCAAATAAAACCTGCTCCCCTTTGAATTTCCCTTCTGATCTGTACATGGCAATATTTCTGCTCAGAGTGGCCTCGTCAGAGGTTGCACTGCACCAGTTGGAAAGCCATACCATAAAAATCATGTCAGAATCTCTGAGTAGTCCAGCTAATGAAAGGACAAATAAAATACCAGCATTATTTCCAACCTTTGAAAGTTCCCTTTCTGAGGAGTCCTTTAAAGTGCTAATTAATCAAATCAGTGATATTTTGCTGGGGTCAGTGACTCATTTCTGCTGCACTCACTGACTGCAGAAGTCTGAAACACAAAACTAAAGAGATCATATTTCTTCCATAGATGGCCAAGCTGTGTTTGCAGAGGGATCCACATTATCTCCAGTCAAATACATTCTGCATCACTTTTTTCTCCCCCTCTCTCCTTTTCATAGCAGTACAGAATTAAGGAGATAACATTACCAGGAGAATTTCCATCGACCATCCAACCAATCCTTGACCTGTGCAGACGAGCATTACCAGGTTCCCCTCTCCCTCTTGTAACCAGCCCAAGGAGACCCTGAACATTCTCAGGTGGGTTTATCTGGGAATTCAGCCATGTCCTTCTCGCAGGACCAAAGCCTGGATTTGTGGAAGGGTTCAAGGCTGGGAGCAGAAATTAGCTTCCTGCACAGATTGAAAACAGGGATTAGGTGTAACCTCACCCCAGCCATTCCCTACCACCCTGGTATCCTCCCAGCAGGGCTTTGCAAATGTTTATCCAGAAAGTCATACACAGAAAGTAACGTTGAGAAACAGCAGAGAGAGGACTGAAGGAATATCATGGAATCACAGACTGGTTTGGGTTGGAAAGGACTTTCCTCCAATTCCATACCCTGCCATGGGCAGGGATACCTTCCCTGGGTTGCTGTCCCAAGTTGCTCCAAGCCCTGTCCAACCTGGCCTTGGACACTTCCAGGGATGGGGCAGCCACAGCTTCTCTGGGCAACCTGTGCTAGGGCCTCCCCACCCTCACAGGGAAGGATTTCCTCCTAAATTCCAATCTAGTCCTACCCTAATCAGCTTAAAGCCATTCCCCTCATCCTATCCCATCACCACGAAGGATGAATAAAACACAGGGAGGTGAAGATGGAGGTACAAAATAAGTGAGAACAGATGATAGGAAAAAAAAAAACCAAAATATTAAAGAAACACAGTAAAAGAGAAACAACTTTTAAACCGTCTTGCAAATGAACATTTCTTACACAATGAAACCAAGGTGGGACAGAACTGGATTGTTCCAAGTGAACTTTCAAAGTCGTCTGAATTTCTGCACAGAAGAGGTGAATCACAGAATATCTGAGTTGAAAGGGACTCACAAGGATCACTGAGACCAACTCATGAGCACAAGCAGCTCTGGAAAAGCTCAGAACCCCACAACTGAACTTGGAGGGGGAGGAAACCCAGCAGACATGATGGCAACACATGATGTGAATTTATATATAGGAAATCTTTCTAGGTAGAGAACATCCCCCAGCCTGAAACCACACATGCTCCTGCCTAACACCAACCAATTTAATTTATCATCATATTCCTAGGGAAACACCCTCAGACATCAACCTAATGCAACTGAACATTGGGAAAATTTGTCTTCATCAACAGCATAGAATATGCAGGTCTTTCAGACCCTCAGTTGGAAGAAAACCTCTGTGTAATCTCAATGCCAATCTCAATGCCACAGAAACACAATTTAGGAGTTGACATTATGAGTTATTACAGGCTATTAGATGAGGGGGTTTTTTTATTTCTTTTGTTAACTAATGCCTGTCCTCAGAATAAAAATTATATGCAGCAATTTCTACCTGCACTTGCACCAGGATAATCTAAAATTTGCAGCAAAACAAAAGTTGGTGGTCCAAAATCCCAAATCAATGCATTAACCACCACTCCTGTTATCTCTGTTTTTCACCCCATGGGAAGTGGTTGAATGCCTTTGGTACCTGTGCTCATTTCCCATCTCATTCCTCTGCAGTTTTGCACAATCAACATTTGGGATGTGCCAACCTGAACCAATGACATGGGCAGGGGAGCTCAGAGCTCCTGGGCAAAAGAAACACTTAAATTGTTCAGTCTTTTGAGTTACCAAATCAACAGAATCCCCAGGGCTTTACATGCCATATTTTTTGAGGAAACATGGTGTCCCAAAGCACAGGAGATGCCTTATTTGCCCACCAAATGGAGCAGGAGCTGTTGCATCAAGTGTGGGGTAAAGACAGAAGGTCCTCTGGTAAGTTGACTAAACCCAGAGTAAGGGAGGTGGTTGTAGAGCTATGGGTTTGTCTTAAATCTGGGTTCCTGTTTCTATCTTCCCATTGCAGCTGAGCCTGCAGAAACTCAACAGTGGATGTTACCAGTGACGTTCCCTCTGAAGCCCCAGCTGGTGGCACAGACAGGACACGTGAACCTTGCACAGTTTCCCACACCTTGCAAGGACCAATCCAGACCTTACTGAGGCACCAGCAGAGCTGTACCCTGGGAAACCACACATCAAAGTTTGGTTGGGTTTGGGATTTAGTTTTTGTTTGGGTTTTTTTTAATATATAAAAATATATAAGTAAGAATAATGGGCCAAACCCTTCATTTCTCACCCAGGGAAGCCCCTACCAGGCCTCAGCACATCTTACTGCAAACTGATGGAGAGGGTGGAAGTCTGCCCTGGGTGATGTGTCCAGGCAGCTCTCAGTGGAGATAACAAAGGTTTTTCTTTGTCAGTGATAGCTGGGGAATATCACACGGCTTGTGTGTGCATGAGATGTTTGCTGCTCTTAAGCAATAAACCTTTAAGATCTGTATAAGAAATCAAATTAACCAAGTGAAAACAGGAAGGGGTTTTTATACCAGAAGCGAACACACAGAAGGATGCTTCTAGTGAAGAAAAAACTATCAGCAACGCCAAAGGCCCTCTGAACCCCTTCTGTAGGAACCAGGTTTAATAAGACTGTTAAAATTAAAAGCCTAATGTACATATATCCCCACTGCTGTGTAATGTTGAGTCAAACCCACGGAATTGTTCTTTCTGCTTTTATTTCTCTCAGAGCCCGTTTCAAGCAGGTTTGGCTGCAGGCACTGGAGACGTTCCCCACAGCCCCCCATCCAGACAGTATTAATATTTTCCTCTATAGGCATAAATCTCCTCAAGGCTCTGCTCCAGTCCTGCCTAGTAATTAAAAGATTCAGAAAACCTCCAGGACTACACCCACACACCCAAGAACCACATGGCAACCTGCTGCTGCTGAGCCCTTGATAACAGCTAATTAATTCTCTACAAGAGAACAAAGTCGAAAAATCACCTCTACAAGCCAGCTCCATCTTTGCTCCTTCCCAATATTCCCACAGAGGATGGACATCACCCTGGGACAGGGCAAATGCCAGAGCTGTGCTGCAAGAGTTGAGTTTGTACAGACTTGGAGTTGCAACACTTTAGTCCTTCCTGGAAAGGGTGTTCAGGCATTGGAAGGGGTTGCCCAGGGAGGTGGTGGAATCCCCATCCCTGGAGGTGTCCACAGAACAACTGGAAGTGGCACTCAGTGCTCTGGGCTGGGTGACAAGGTGGGAATCGGGCACAGGGTGGACTCGATGGGCTGGGAGGGCTTTTCCAACCTCAGTGATTCTGAGATTTTATTATTAATTCCCTCTCCAGGCACAGGACTTCTCCAGTAGGACATGGCTGGTTTTCCTGCAGTATGGACTGGTCCCTCCACAGCCTGGGGGACTGACAAGTCACCTACAAGGAACCTCATGTGAACGGAGCACTTAAAGCTAGAGAGGCCTCTTGAAGGAAATACACTGCCACTCCTGCAGAGACCAGAGCTCCTGCTCACCAAACTGGAGAGGGGGCTGCAACTGCCCGAAGTCCGACCCACTGGGGATGTGGAGAATATCAGCATGCCCCTCACCCCATGGCAGGTGCAGTCTTGTGCTCAGAAACATCATCCTGCAAGGTGAAACATGGAATGGTTTGGGTTTGAAGGGATCTTAAAGCCATCTCATTTCAAACCCCTGCCCTGGGCAGGGACATCTTCCACTAGCCCAGGTTGCTCCAAGCCTCATCCAACCTGGCCTTGGACACTTCCAGAGATGGGGCAGTCACAGCTTCTCTGGGCAGCCTGTGCCAGGGCCTCACCACCAACAGCAGGAAGAATATTTGCAGATAAGTTTTAACCCTCTAGAAAGAGGTTTACCCTGAACCTGCCCAAATTCTTCAGAGGTCTCTCCCAACATCCCACATGGCACCCTAAGGCTCCCAGGCAGGTGACGGTGAGAGACAGGATCTCCCTAAGAGTGACAGGCCCAAGTTAGCCCAGAGTGGGGAAAAAGAGACACAAAGAAGTGTTAGACTAATTCATACACAACATTTAGTTTAATTTACAAATGTTTGTTATCTCTTGCAATCTCTGTAGCAGTGGCAGAGAAGGGATGAAGCGTCAGATGAGGATTTTAGGGTAATGTTATTCATAAGCAAGTCTTATCTGGTTTGGTACAGCTTGAATATTCTTATAAATAGCTAAATTCTTTAACCATTCATGGTTTGGGAGCCAAGAGATTCACATCTCACCTTGTTTCTCTGAGGAAATGGATTTACGGTCACTGTACAGCTGCCTCCTAATTAGTCAGAGCTTCTCAGCTCAGTGAGTTTGATGAACCCTCTGCAATATTGAATCACCAGGTGTGTAAGTAACAGAGCCAGGCACTGACACTGCATGGAAACCCCAGGCAGCATCTTAAAAAAGAAGGGGAGAAGGTGCTGACACAGCACGTTCCTGTCTGTGCTCACTCAAGGAGAACCTCCCTCCACCACGGGATCAGACCACGCAAACAAAAACCTGGGCGCTGTCTTCCCCACACAGAGATTGGGTTCTCCTGCAAAATAAAGGGGGAAATTCAGCAATCAGGAAGGTATTCCTGTAACCAGACATGACAACATCTTTAGAAACCGTAAATGCAAGGAGCCTATTTTTTAATGTGCCTTAAATAACAGAATGAAGTAGGCCACTGTCACTGTGACTTTGTCTACTTCAAAATTTCTCACGGCTTAAAGTAGTAATTTATTTTTTTGTACTGAAAGCCTCCAAAAAGTCAAGCTGAGAGTATTTTCCAGGGAATAAATCATCTCACTGCGATAAACACTTTCCTTAAAATTGCCTTTTGCACAGTTTATTAGACCTTTTATTTTGAAGGAAGCAGTTGAACAAATTTTTCACTGCAGTTTTAGTGATTGATAATTAAGCTCATGTGGTTTGACTATTTTTGTGACTTCCAAAGGCAAATCTTCATCTTGCCAACCTGATGCTCAGGTACAACAATGGGTTTTATTTCAAAATAAGAGAACAATGGAAACATATTAAGTTTGGGCAAGTGGAAGGTGTCCCTGACCATGGCAGAGGGTGGGAGTGGAAGAGCTATCAAGTCCTTTCAACCCAAACCATTCTACCATTTTATTTTTTACTTATCTAAGCTGAATTTGGCAAACTTTGCAAATCTTTTGGTATTTAAAAAATCAGGTAAACATAACTTGTTGCCTTGAGCTGAGCAGCACTTTCATCCAGAAAGGTCCTTCATGCCATAGAATTCTCACCAAGAAAAGATTCTTTAAAACATAATAGGGAATGTCATGCTTAGTTTATAATATTGGAAACTGAGGTAGGCTGAAGGTCTTGTCCTAGGTAAGGCAGGTAATTTAAGGAGCAAAAATCTTTACTCAGAAATCCTTACTTTATCAAGGTGCTTTATTTTATCAAGGTACTTTGTCATCTCCTCCTTTTTGTTCTTCACTGAATGGGAGCATTGTAGTATTTTTTATGCTTAGAATTGGGTCGTAAGCACTGTAATCCAACATAAATCCATCTAACATTTCAATAGAGACAATAAAAAGATAGATAAGGAACAAAAGTTAAAGATTCTTTGTAGCATTTTCATAAATGAAAAGTGCGTGATGGACAACTCTCTGAAACAGCATCCAATAATTGGTGATACTTATAAAAGACATCACTAATGGTTCATTTAACTTTGCAATATCTTAAACTCACTCATTTTGTGAAACTGGAATTATTTATGAGACAGTTTATTACAAGCAGATTAATATTCATTGGGCAGTTGGCAGAAGATGTATGTTCAGATCTTGGGGTTGTTTAGCAAAAGAACAGAGCCATCACTCTGGGAGCTTTGGGCAGAGAACTGATTGCAATCAGTATTACCCAGGAGTTCATTAGACACAAACACTGGGTGCAGAGAGGCATCATTTCAGTTAATCAGTCCCTGGCTGTCAGGTGAGAGCAGCTCCCCGAGCCCGTGTTTTACAGCCCTGGGTAAGGCTTGGGGGTGTTCACACCACTAATGAGACACAGTTCGTTACAGGTAATATTTTTGCTTTCCATAAACTTTATAGAGCCAATTCCTGAAGTACTTGAGAAATAGCAGGTTCCACACTTAGATCTACACTGTCCAGGCTCTCCAAAACACCCCTCCTTCAGGACGACCAAAGCACAGCCCTTATTGACTAGCAGAGCACTGGTTTCAAGAGGATTTCTATAAGTTCAGCCCCTTGTTCTGCTATGTCTCTGCATACAGTTAAGTCACTGGCAAGTCAATAGAACGAACATCACCAGCAAATTTCCACCCTGGGATTTCCAGGCCTGCCAAAGGGTCACTGCTCCAAAGATCCCCACAGACACCAGCAGAGTTTGGTTGTTTAACTCACATCAAGATACCTGAGCAAAAATGAGCAGCAAACACATAAGCATTTAAAAATAGGCAAGACAACACCAGAGAGCCCTTATGCAAAACTGAAACAAGGGAAAAAAAAACCAGAAACAAGTGATTTGTTTCCTGTGGGTTGACAGTTGTGAATTGGAGGGGGTGAGAAGTGACCTCTGACAGCCAACACATTGCCCTGTGCCCAGGACCCCCATCCCACAGAACACATCCTGAGACCCCCCCAACAGCTCCTTCCCAACATCTGCACGAGTCCCTGGGTTACTTTTCCTATGGAAAGAAAGTCTAAAAGTACATCTCAGCATTAATCCATCAATACCTATTATTTATTTGTCTACTGCTATCTATAAATAATTGCTAGGCAGCATATCCACCCACACACAGCTCCAGCTGATCGTGGCAATCAAATGGAAAATACAGGATCCCTGGTCTCACTGCTTCCCCCTCACCTGCCAGCCATCAGGATGGGATTGCAGGGAGAGCAGATAGAAAACTGCCACATACAGAAAGAAACTTGCAGCAGAGCTCTCATTGTGAGACAGCAGGGAATCAGTAAAACATGTCTTGGATCGATGAAAAAACCATTTGTGCTTCTAGAATTGTCTGATTCAGAAATCTCCAAGATTACAGATGTTGCCTCATGCCATGACTGCTGCAATCTTTTGTTAGTCATGGCTGTTTTGCTCAAGCCTTTCACTGACTCACACCCCTTTCTCAGTCGACAGCACCAAAGCACTCCTAAACGAGCCTTTTCTGTCCTTTGGTTCTGCCCCACAACGAAGACAGAAAATTACCTGGCAAATCAAGCACAGCAAGTGCGCCTTCCACACAACCTGCACAGGGAGATTTCCCTGTGAAATCCACTGTTCCTCTGACTGGGATTCTCAGAGCTCACCTTTAGGTCTCCTCTCAGTAGTGCATTTAATGCATCACTTCACAGCTGCTGCTTAAATCACACTGGGACAATTACCTGCTGCCAGGTAATTAGCAATGACAGCAGCAAATGAAGGCAGCTCAGAGCATCACATGGGGCTCCACGCAGGAAAAATCAACTCTGATTGTGGCTTTGTCAGAGAAAAGTGTTTTGCAATCCCCCAGCCATGTCCGTACTTCCCCAGCAGCACATCTCCAGCCACACAAGGTGTTTGCTCAGGAGGGAAAGTCACAAAAGCTCCTGAAATGGCAAACTTAAAAGCACTGCAGGAAAGGTATTTCACCACATCTGACTTCATTGTTTAATGTAAAGTTATGGACATTGGGGTCAGTACTTCCCTTTGAGCAGTAGAAAGTTGACTCTCATTTTGAACTTCTTTTTTTCCTTGAGTTTGAACACACCCCCCGAGAAAGGACCCTCCTCATCTCACCTCCTCTCCCAAAACCACGGGGGTTTGGAGAGGTAGGAGAAGGCACAGAGCTACAAAGAGTCAGGCCAAAATAAAATTGAAAACCTATTGCATGCTCAAATTAGCGTCTAATTTCTTGGAATATTAACAACAGAGAAAAAAATTAATCCCTGAGCTTTGGAGTGTCCCCCCCCCCCGCCCACCATCACTTGTGACCCACATAGTTTAGCTACAACCATAACATTATTCCATGAGAATCTTTGAAACCAGACAACTTAATATATGTAGATGCAAAATCAACACACATTTGAATTTCCTAATGAGACCAGAGCTTTTGTAATAAGGCTATTTTTGGTCTAGGTATTTATAACTATCCCATCCTAAACTGAAAAGAATGAGCAGTCTGTAAATTCATCCAGTTTTTGCATAAAATATGTGACTGGAGCTGATATTAATGAGTTCAGTGTGGCATTGGACCTAAAACCTTCTCCCTGGCTAAGGAAAAGCAAACAGCAGATACTCAGTGGCCAAAATTCCCCCTCACTCCAAATCTGAGGGATGGTTTCCTTCACAACAAACCCAAACACCCCCAGAGCTGCAGGGACAGGGGACACCCGGAGCATCCTCAGCCAGCAAAGAGCACTGTGGGGTTAAATCCCCTGCCAGGGGACATATCCCATTCCAGGCACCCCCTCACCTAGAACTTGGCCAAAATCATGACAGACACAGCCAAAGCACCCACATCATGGAAAGGAAAGGACTTTCTTCCCCAGGCATGAGAAGGACGGATGCCACTCTGATCCCACACTTCAAATAGGTTGCTTTTATCCACATCCCCATTTCAGCCTGTGCAGGTCCAGGGACAAGGAGCAGGGAGGCTGCAGGAGGAGGCAGGATGGCATTTAACCCCCCCCAAAGCCCAAATAACAACAAAACAGTCATCAAGAGCCAACATGTCCGAGCAGCTGCTGAGGGCCCTGTGAAACCCACACATACCCTCAGAGTCACTCACCAGAACAGCAGAGCAGACTTTCCACCCACCATCCTGCAGAGATCCACCCCCGCCTTCCCACTCCTTTTATCCCCTCTGGCTGTGCCTTGTTTCCCTCAGGGGTGGGATTTGCCACCAGGTGTGGGCAGTGAGGGCAGCGACCACCTGGCTCTTCCCCTCCTGCTTTCCATGGTTGGTAACAGGGACAACCTGTCCTGCCTTGGAATCACACCTTGGTTTGGATGAGAGGGGACCTTAAAGCCCATCCAGTCCCATCCTCTGCCATGGGCAGGGGCATCTTCTACCACACCAGGTTGCTCCAAGTGCCATCCAACCTGGCCTTGGACATCCCTCTGGGATTCCAGCATGGAAACATACAGTAAAAATGAGAAGCAGGAGCACTGTCTGGATGTGACCCATGTGGGTGTCACCATGGCCCATGGCAATGAAAAGGAAGGAAGGGTTTTGTTCATTGAAATTGTTCTGCGTTAGGGACAGCTCAGCTCCTGGAGCAGGGAAAGGATCTTAATTGCTGGAGCTCAGGAACTGACAAAGAAAAAAAATCTCCAATCCATTTTCTGTTCAGAATGGATTTTTTTAAGTGGCCAAGTCATTATTCCTTTAATTAGACTTTTCTTTATCCAGTCTGACAGCTGCCACCATCCAGGAGGTGTGAAAAGCCAGGGGGTGAGCCTGAGCGGGGTGACACTGGTCATGGTGGCTTTGAGGCACAGCATGACATGAGTCTGTGATTGGTCCTTTTATAACTTTAATTTTAAAAGGTTTCTTGGCTGTTTGCTGTTTCTTGTGATTTTAACAAACCCTACAATTCTCCAGACCTGGTACTGGAGCAGCTCTGGGTATCCCAGGAGTTGGGCAATGCAGCCATGGTGGCCTGACCTCACAACAGTCATTCTTCAGGACTGAGAAAAGGCATTTTAGTCCTTTATCTGGTCACAGAATTTACCCCTGGAGACCCCCAGCTATCCCTGAGGGTGAGCCCGTGCTCCCAGCCTCCTGAGCCAGAGCTCCATCTCCTTTCTTCCCAATTCCCATGGAGAGTGTGCAGGGATTTTCCCCTTTGCCCTGAGCTGCTGCTCAGATTTTCTGCCCTCCCCTCATTTAGTAGCCCTCTCCCCTTATATTTCTGCAAAATATTTGTAATTGGTACACAAACTGTAATTTGTATAAACATTGTAATTTGTATTGAAAAATGTAATTTGCATAAAAATAATTTCCTCTGGCAAATACTTTGGGTTTTGTGTTTTCTGGTTTTGAGGGTTCACTGCAGATCCTGTGTTTCCTTTTGAATTCTTAAAAGGCACAAAAATGGTTAAGGATTTGTAAACTCTTCTCCTCTATTTTCAGAAGGGGAAAATAAATGAAGTGAGTTTCATTTCAGGAGTTTTTTTCTTTTTTTTTTCCACATATTCCCTGGGGCAAAGTTTTGATGCAGTAGCAGCAGAGTCAGGTTGTCTCAAGCATGAAGAGTATCATGTATATAAATATATATATCAGGTTTTGACATTTGAAATCATCCCAGCAAAAAGTCCTCTTAATTTTGTCTGTTCATTAATTCCAAGCTGAAGACACGTGTTATGGCCAAAGGCTGCTGAGTCAGGGGCACGTTCATCTTTTCTACTGTTATCAATATTCCTTTCTGCTTTCCCAAAGCCTGGCTGGTTCTAACTCGGCTCCTTGACTGATGCTGTGCAGTTTGGCACAGTCCTGCTTTAGAGTTCTCTCCAAATTCCCCACTTCTGCAAGTGGGTGTCTCTCATTATCCTGCCATTAATAGTGGATGAAGCAACAGCTGCTCCGTGCTAATGAGCCACAGCAAAGAGAGTTCTCTGCAGCTCCAGGCTTGGCACAGTGCCTGGGAACTCAGGGAATCACACACTGGTTGGGCTGGAAGGGACCTGAAAGGTCCTGCCATGGGCAGGGACACCTTCCTCTAGACCAGATGGTCCAGCCTGTTGAGTTACAGCAACAATTCCTGCCCTGATGAGGCATATTTAAGTGGGAAAAGCAGGAATACACTTTCATTACATGCCTACTTGCTACTTCAAAAGGTAACTGTAGTGCTACAACGAAATGAAAGAGCAGGGTTAGATGGGATATTGGGAAGGAATCCTTCCCTGTGATGGTGGGGAGGTCCTGGCACAGGTTATCCAGAGAAGCTGTGGCTGCCCCATCCCTGGAAGTGTCCAAGGTCAGGTTGGATGAGGCTTGGAGCAACCCGGGCTAGTGGAAGGTGTCCCTGCCCAGCCCATGGCAGGGTTGTGGAACTGGATGAGCTTTAAGGTCCTTCCCACCCAAACCCTGCCATGATTCCATGGTCTCTATGTGACCATGGCATAATTCCTGAAGGTCCCTGAGTATCCCCCCATCCCCTTATGCTCAGTGTTATAACACACAAAAGAACCAGCAGATGAACAAAGAAAAAGGAATTTATGTATTGAAGACCCACATGGGCCTGAGCAGAAAGCCCAGCTGGGCAGCAGTGCCCAGGGCACCCCTGTGCCCTCTGACCAGGCTGGGTACCTTGGAGAAGCCCTGCCTGGCACTTTGGCACTGGGGGCCAAATCCTGCCCATCAGTGTGATGAGAGACCCCACTCCCACATCCAGAGACACCTGGGGACAGCACTAAGCTGAGAACTGCAGAGGGTCTATTTTAGGCTGTTGTTAAGCCCCTTCAAGGTCAGTACCAATCTCTGTGTCCCTCAGTTAAGCACAAACGTAATTTACACTGATGGCCAGAGACATATTTAAGTGCTCTGTGTCAAAACCCCGTTTGGTCTCCCTGAAAAGCCATTTCCAGAAGGTGAGGGGACACTGGATGGGGCAGTAACCCCGAAGGTCACAGGCAAAACAAAGGCCTGGGATCATTAACCAGCTCAGGAAACTCTACCATGAAGAATGGCAGAGATCAGTGTAATTAGCTAATGTAAAAATAGCTGCCACTTACAATGTCCTGTGTGTTTATGCGTATCTGTACATACACATGTACACAGCAGGGGGGTTTGAGTGAGGAGTTAACAGCTGGCCTTGATGATCTTAGAGGGATTCCCCAACCTAAACAGTTCCATGATTAGGGGGACTTTCCTTTGAAATTCTGGTTACAGCAGCAGCACTTTCCAACATAATTATGCTATGAGAGGACAGATTTAGGTTAAGGTTGTATTTAACAAAGCTTATGTGGACAACTGAAACTAGAACCAGATGAAACACTGGCTTGGATATTTCAAATAAAGGAATGATTTAAAAGAGGGTCCCCATGGGACCATTCCAACTCAAGGTATTCCCTGATTCCACAGTTCTACAGCTGGCAGGAGCCAGATGAGCCTCAGCAGTGCCATTTGTAGTACATCCACAATGAAAGCAAGGGGTTGGAGATCCTGGAGCCTGAGGGAAAATAGCAAAGCACCACCACAGGTAGTCCTTCCTGACACTGATCCGAGAGAGATGAGACAAAACCAGCCAATGCTCCCTTTTCCAAGAGCCTGGCTGAGAAGTTTCTGGCAGGTTCACTGGGTTTGCAGCCTTACAATTCCCCTCTAACTAGAGAAACGTTTCCCCAGAAACAGTTTCCTGTCTAAAGAAACTGAAGATGTCAAGTGAAGCTGAGAAATTTCTTCTGAAACAGAGTAGTTTAATTTCTGACTCGTCTTCATGATTTCAAGCTGAAAGAGAGCAGATTTAGATGGGATATTGGGAAGGAATTCTCCCCTGTGATGTTGATGAGGCCCTGGCACAGATTGCCCAGAGAAGCTGTGGCTGCCCCATCCCTGGAAGTGTCCAAGGCCAGGTTGGACGGGGCTTGGAGCAACCTGGGCTAGTGGAAGGTGTCCCTGCCCATGGCAGGGGTTGGGACTGGATGGGTTTTAAGGTCCCTTCCAACCCACTTGTGTGATTGTCTGACTTACAATGACTTTTCAACAACCAAGAGATCCAGGCCTGGAGTTTACTTTATCTTTGCTTCAAATCTGTTTGATGGCATCACTCAGCAAGAGATTGAAGTGAGAAGTTTTTGGGAGACAGTGGAAGTGTTTGGTGAAATAAATTTTGGGACAATTAACAAAATAATAAATTGGAATGGCTTAGTTACTGTTTTGCAAAAGATCTTTGGAATACTGTCTCTTCTTTTTAAATTCAGAAGGTCATGAAATTTGCCAGATACCTTTGAAATGCAAAGAGTAGCAGGTTTATTTCTGCATTTTGGTGAATAAAGCTACATGGAATCACTTTTTTTTGATTTAAATACCATGGGGCACTGTGAGCTGGTGCCCTTGGAATGCAAAGTAGGGAAACACTTAGATTAGAACAATTAGTGCAAAAAACATCTGCATCTCTTGTTAACCATAGGGACTGTCTAGCAAAAGAGATTTTTTTTTTTTACAGTTAATTGGAATTCATTAAAATAACTTTGCTTCAAAGTAAACATTAAAGCCATTTCTGAGCTTTTTATTTTCATGTTTACCTAGGCAGGTTCCATTTGGTTTAGGCTCCTCAGAGAAACAGCAACTTGGAGCAAGAGACTGGACTTTTAAAGGAATCACTGCTGGAAGTTTAAAGTTCCAGCTGCTCTCAAAGTCAAGCCTTGCTGCTCCCAGGTCATTGCTGTGATCTAAAGTGACAGTGTGGGGTCACAGGAAGGCTCCTGCATTCTGAAACCATGTGGGAGCATTATTTTAGGAAGGAATTCTTCCCTGTGAGGGTGGGGAGGCCCTGGCACAGGTTGCCCAGAGAAGCTGTGGCTGCCCCATCCCTGGAAGAGTCCAAGGCCAGGCTGGATGGGGCTTGGAGCAACCTGGGATAGTGGAAGATGTCCCTGCCCATGGCAGGGGGTGGGACTGGATGGGCTTTAATGTCCCTTTCAACTCAAACCATTCTGGGACTCCATGATTCTAAACAGAACTGTGATGTTCATCCAATCAGATACACAACAAGGATGTTTTTGTAATGGGAGGGTTAGAAATGTTTGAGAGAGCTGGTAACACACACACACACACACACACACACACACAAACATCTGACTAAAAGGCCTGAATCACCTCAAAGGTCTTTAGGCTGGAGGCACTTCAGGAAATTGTTCATTGTGGATGCAGCTGGAAGGAGCCAAGGGGCTGGAAAGGCCCTGGGGGTGGGGATTAAAGGGTGAATGTATCTTTAGGGAACCCCTTCACTTGCTGCAGTGAAACACTGGCAGCTCTGGCAGCGCCTGAGGATTCCCACAGTCCAACCTGGCCTTATAAAGGCTGTTAAGGAGGCACCACTTATTACTACAAAATAAAAACATTCCTGTGGAGACATAAGATGAAGAGGTCCCTTCTCCTGTGGGGCATTTCAGTGTTCCACCTCCAGTGTTGGCTGCCTGCCCTCCCCAGGCTTTGGAAAGCACAGAGACACACACATGGGAATGTGGGGCTGGGGAATCACTGGTGATGTGACCTCGGTGACTTTAGAGGGGTGCCAGTGATGCTCCTGGTGAAAGGATGCTCCCAGTGTCCCTCAGGAAGCTGTACTGGGACAATCAGAGAAGTTTTGCCCCTGTCTTTGCAGTGTTTCACCTGTCACACATCAGGGCTGCACAGAATGGGTCCCCTGCAGGGGATGGACCCCGTGTGTGCTGCTGCTCCAAACCTGCCCCCTTTTTCCCTGTGCATCCTTCAGGAATCCCAGTGAGTCTGTCCCAAAGCCCAAATGATGGAGGTGAGATTTAAGCAGACAACAGCTCTCCCAGCTCTCCATCCCTTAGTGCTGCTGACTGGAGGCTGCTGCTCCCCTACCTCTGAATGTCAAAGATAAAATTCCACTGTAGAAGGATAAAATTCTCTGCTCAGCTCCACCCGCCTTCCAAACTCCCTCTTGCTCTCCACTCACAGAGACCTCGTTTTCCCACCACTCTGACAACAAGGATGTGCTCCCAGCAATCCTTTCCCACCACTGGCACTGGGATGTGAGCCTTGCAATATTCCTTGCCTTGCAGTCTCCACAATGGGTAGGATATGCTATCCCCAGCTCTCCATCAAGCAGCACAAAGCATTTACAGCAGCAGCACTCACAAAAAGTGCTGAAAAGTGACAAAATATTAGTTCTAATTCCTTTCTGGATGACACATTATTACAAGGGTATTAGCTGAGGTTTCCAATTTTCCTGGTTGCTGTGATTTAGGAAACCAATGTAAAGATTTCCAGACACTGCATATGAATAATTTACCACTCGCTCGATTCATCTTTGAAAAGCTTCCCTATTTTACCAGGATCAAACAAATGTCACACCACCTTGTCACATCCCATCACAAAAGCAAATGAGTAAATTTATCGTTAAAAGACATTTAAAGACAAGTTAATGCCCAGTAAATCTCAGAATATGGATTGGGAGGTGTGAGAGCTGCGAACCTGTGTGTGTACGAGATGCCAACTTCCCATGCCTGGTGGGGTGAAAGACTGTGTGACAAGGGTGGGACTTGTCCCATTACTGCTGATTTAGGCTGAAAATCCAATGAAACTGCTTAACACTGGGCTCTTTAAAATCAGAAGTGTCATTACGAGTTGAAATAAAGGTTTAGAGCCCACTTTTACTTCCTTATCTCCAGAAGTGTTGACATTTATGAATAAGGATTTGGGGATGGAAGTGCGTCGTTGGCAAGAGGGCATTTCACAGGAGAACCCTGCAGTCAAGGAGAAGCCAAAAAGTCAAGTGCAAGATGAGGGTGAGTGGAGACATTTGCTCAGAGGCATTTTAAGCAGCACTTTCTCCTGAAGGCAGGAAGGGAATTCACACCCAGCAGGCTGGCAGGGCTCAGTTTTATGGAATCACAGGCTGGAAGGGACTGCAGTGGGGCATCTGGTCCCACCTCCCTGCTCAGGCAGGGCCATCCCAAAGCACAGGGCACAGGATTGTGCCCAGACAGTCCTGGAATATCCCCAGTGAGGGAGACTCCACACCCTCTCTGGACAATCTGTTCAGTGCTGGGTCACTGCACAGCAAAGAGGTTCTTCCTCATGTCCAGCTGGAACTTCCTGGGCATCAGTTCCTGCTCATTCCTCCTGTGCCATTGCTGGGCCCTCCAAGCAGAGCCTGGTCCATCCTCTGCCCCCTCTCTGCAGACACTGGCACACACTGGGGAGGTCCCCTTTCAATGTCTCCTCTGGAGGATGAACAGCCCCATCTCCCTCACCCTTTCCTGGTCAGGGAGATGCTCCAGTCCCTTCAGCATCTCCGCAGCCTGCGCTGGACCCTCTCCAGGAGCTTCATGTCCCTCCTCTCCTGAGCAGCCCAGACCTGGACACAACACTGCAGATGTGCCTTCCCAAGATAGGATCATCCCCCTGACCTGCTGGAAATGCTCCTCCTAATGCACCCCAGGAGATATTTGGTCATTGATGTTTGATCCATACACACTAGTACAGGATCACTGACATTCAGAGAGGCGAAATCACCTTTTTTGTTCCAGTACAACTTTTCTGCTGTGATGATTCAACACTTTACAGTGAAACTCTGGTTGCTGGAAGCCTTCAGAATGGATTTAGTGTTGTATCATTAGAGGGCTCTAATTCAGTTGGAGAGGAGACATTTGAAACATCACCTTGGATTTGCACCTGGTTGTTATTGCTTGAACTCAGAGACAGCCAAGGTTCCCAGGAAATCTGCCTGGGGAGAGGTCTGGGAATGCAGCTGTAGCTGTAAACAGCAAAGCCAGGCACTTCCCAGGGTGTAACAGCCCTTTGCATTCACCAGAGCATCCTACCTGTCATTAATTTTACAATAGCAGGAAATGGAGAAGTAAAACCCTTGCTTGGAGATTAATGCTCGGGAGCTCAGTGCTAAGCATTATTTACCCATAAATAAAATTATACTGTAGTCTGAGAGTCTGCAGTGCTTCCATTACTGCCTTCCCTGCAGCCGGATGGGATCCTGCTCAAACACTCCCACAAGGGGCTGGCTGCCTGTGCCTTCCCAGCGCTCCCTGGGAAGCAGAGAGAGAGAGAGATCTCACTGCAAGGGTTGAGCAGAATTAGCTGTGGCTCGTTATTTCCCAGAAAACTGTAGGAATTTGGGGTTTCCTTGGAGGGAGGGGTGTCCTGTCTGCCCCGATCCCATCACGTCCTTACTCATCCAGCCTTGATGCATCGGCAGAGCAGCACTGACAGGAGGGTAGAGCTGTGTGAGGGTCGGTCTCTTCTCCCAGGTAATAAGGATCAGGACAAGGGGAGACAGCCTCAAGCAGTGCCAGGGAAGGTTTAGGTTGGACACTAGGAAGAATTTCTTCACGGAAGGGGTTGTTAGACACTGGCACAGCTGCTCAGGGCAGTGGTGGAGTCCCCATTCCTGTAGGGATTTAACAGATGTGTAAATATGGCACTTGGGGATGTGGAAACCGTGGGCTCTTTGAATTCAAGCACATTCACCTTCATCCTTTGATCTCCTAAGGCCACTTAGCCAAAGCTTCTCACCCCAGATTTCCCTCTGTAGGGTTGAGGCTTCTCTGTTCAGTTCAGTTCCAGGGAATCAGGGGATTCAGGGACCTGACCCCATCTCCCTGAATGAAACATCTATAATTTTTACTTTGTACTTAAACTCCTTTAATTCAATATTTCTGCAACGCTGAAATTTGTTTTTAAATAATAAGTTGAATACATCTGCAGCTGAGAATATTTGGCTGCCAATGCTTACACAGATTATTGAGGGAAGCTTTTTGAAATAGCAGCTTTTCCAGACTTCAGTAGCATAATTAAACATATGCTTTTAACAGAGCTCACCTGCAGTGGCACCTGCCCGCAGCAGATTAAAGCTCTCAACCATATATTTGAAAGAAAAGCCAACATAGCAAAGAGAATTAGTCCTCCTGCTGGAACCAAGAGCCCTAAACCTGTTTTTAAAAAAACAGAGGAGAGCTTGGGGGCTGCAAAAGGGAATGGTGGCAGAAGAGCAGGAATGTTCTGAAGGAAGCACCGGCAAGAGACATCACCAAGGGCTTCTGGAGGACGAGCAGAGAGCAGGTTTAGATGGGATATTGGGAACGAATCCTTCTCTGTGAGGGTGGGGAGACCCTGGCACAGGTTGCCCAGAGAAGCTGTGGCTGCCCCATCCCTGGAAGTGTCCAAGGCCAGGCTGGACAGGATTTGGAAAAACCTGGTCTAGTGGAAGGTACCCCTGTCCACGGCAGGGAGTGGAATGGAATGGGCTTTTAAGTCCCTTCCAACTCAGACCATTCCATGATTCTTTGAATTCAAGGCTTGACTGTGAACCTGCCTATTTTTCTCTAGAGAGGCACAAGTGAGATGGAAGAGGCTGCGCCAGAACCCTCTGCCTTATGCTGTGATTTAGTTGTGCAACAACCCAGAGAAGAGAGAAAGAAATCCTCCCACCACATCACAATAGTGCAGAGCAGAGACATGACAATGAGGATAAACAGGTATTCGGCCAGGAAAAATAGAACCTCATTTTCCTTATCTTTTTTTAAAGTGCCAGCATGAAAAGAAGAACAGAAAGGATGCCCTTTAGAGGAAGCACAGCCCTTTCCTTGCTTTTTAACTGAGGGAGCATCTGCCCTAACAACAAGGGGAGAATAATGGACTGAGAAACCACAATGTGTTTATTTTCCATTTGTTCATTTGAAGAATGAAAACAGGTGGATGAAGAATTCTCTCCCCAAGCTGTTTAAAAGCTCTGCTCATCCCCTCATCAGTTAACTCCTTTCTGTTCCAGAGAAGAGAAAGAGACTCCTCTTTCCCTAGAGGACTGGGAGCATTAGGATTCCTACTGTATTTTGAGGGAGCTTGTAGATAATGTCACAATTTCTTTCTTTCCTCTGAAAAATTCAATGTTTTCAGCAAACTCCCTCAGTGTTTCTGTTAGCTGTAACATTTGGATTTGTGAAAGCAGCAGAGACTGAAGATGTTGAAAAAGCCCCACTCATCACTTTGTACAAATGCTTTAACACAACACAAGGTGTTTTAGAGGAAAACCCGTTCCTTTGTCCTGATTACCTAATTGCAGGTTTCCTTCCCCTTCAGATGCAAAACATCAAAGCCAAAGATCTTGAGTTCTTCCAGCTTTGCACTACATTTTAACCCCTTCACATGTCAGACCTCTTTCTCTTGAAAGGGACTGAATGTGCTTTTCAAAGACAGTATCTAAGATTTCTGGAGACTTCATGGGCAGAGCTGTTATTAGTCAGCTGGCAGCAGAGTCACCCTGATGATGGATTATCAGCAGGGAAAGCCCAGCTGGCTGCACACAGTTGAAGGATTCAGGCTCCATAAAATTGTGCTGAGAAATTGTCCCTATAGCCAGTGAGGCTGGAGTGAGATGGATTTCCACAGGGACTGGCCCGGACAGCAGCAGCCAGAGGTGGGGAGCTTTTTGGTAACTGAGGCCAAGTCTCCTGCAGCATCTCCTGGTCACAAGAACTGCTGGGCTGGGCCCCAGGGGCCACTCAATGCTCTCCAGGCCCTAAAGGGCTCAGTCCACAGGAACAGGATAGAATTGATCCAAAGCATCATCCCTTCCCTCTAAACAAACCCTCCTGTTGTTCTGAGGAAGCTCCATGAGGAAACCTGTACATGCCCAAAGCCACCACTTATACAAGCCTTGACCAGCAAGGATCAGTTTTTGGGGTGGAAGCCACAGGCAGCGCTTCGGGGTGGGATCAGACTATGGAAGAACTGTAAAGGGTGGTCCTTGGTCCAGGACAACAAGGCCCAGAAGACTCAAATGGCTTCTCCTGCCTCAGCCAGGAGTCCTGGCATTTGTCTCCAGCTGCTACACCAGCTTCTCACATGTGGTGATAGAACTTGGACAACGTTTAGGAGGATGGACATGAGAAGCTTCTTGGCACTGCAGCTCCACACAGACATTCCATAGCTCCAGAAGTGCTTTGCAAACCCTTTTCCTGCCCCCTCCCCATCTGATTTTCTTCTTCACAGAACTTGTTTTTTATATCTTGACTCGGAGTTCTGCTTGGCCCATAAGCAAAACTCAGATCCTTGACACGGGAAGACAGATTTATCCCAAGCCCTGTTGAAACAAATGGTGACTCTCTTTTAACTCTGCATCTGCTCACCCCATTATTCCTGTGCTGTTCATGCAGAGGGAGCAGTAAATCCACGTTAGCAGTGACTTGCTGTGTCTATGAAGTTTATAAATCACAAAGGGACAGCCCCGTCCTGCATTATTAAAATCTGTTATTACACTCTGGTTCCGAGCTCAGATAAACCCCACCACGCAGCTCTGAGCCGTGCGTCGTGTTTGCCCCATATAAGACCTTCTGGTAAGCAAAGAAAAAGGGATATTAAAACATCCTGCTAAGAAATTTCGTGTAATATGAAGATGGAGTGGCAGATAACGCAGCCGACTGGAAAACGTTGGCTTGATACGGCTTTGGAAGGAACAGATAAAGTCGCTGATGGGTGAATCCTGCCCTCCCATCTGCTGCTTCTCCCTTTAAAGTCACAGGAGAGATTCATGGAGGAGGCTGCAAAGTGCAGAACAATCCCCCAAAGGAATCATGCAGCACTGCAAAGTATCTTCAGCAGAAATCCTGCCCCGATGCAGCACTGCCACAAAACTTCATTTAGCAGAAGTCAGAGGAAGAAAAATTCTGTATCTCTTCAGGCCTTCCGGTCTTTAGAGCCCCATCCAACCTGGCCTTGGACACTTCCAGGGATGGGGCAGCCACAGCTTCCCTGGGCAACCTGTGCCAGGGCCTCCCCACCCTCACAGGAAAAAATTACTTCCAAGTATCTATCCTAAATTTCCCCTCCTTCAGTTTGAAGCCATTCCCCCTCATCCTGTCCCTCCAGGCCCTTGTCCAAAGTCCCTTTCCAGTTCCTCTGGAGCCCCTTTAGGCTCTGGAAGGGGCTCTAAGGTATCCCCAGAACCCTCTCTGCTCCAGGCTGGCTGAGGGGCTACAGTGCCACGATGTCACCCAGACCGCTGACAAGGGGTTCCCTCAGTGGTCCCGCTCCCCTCATTGCTGACAACACACCCTGAACAGCCCTTCTGACTGTTCGGCAAACACCAGCTCTCGTTATCCTGAGGAGAACTGGAGAGCTGAGGAGAAAACAACTCTGCTTTCCTCTGTGCTCCCAGTACCATTTGAGCAGCCTCATGTTCCCCTCTGTCCTCCTTCCCTTCATTTCCCAGTGCAGCAAAGAGGGGAAACCCTCGGAGCTGTCAGTGTGTGCCGAGAAACCACAAAAACTGGCAAAGGGACAAAGGGACAAGTTTAGTCCTTTAAATTACCATGAGCTCATTTTAAAGTGTGAAAGGAATGGCAGGCACCCAGCCAGTTTTCCCTTGGAAATGGGCTTTCCTAGGGGAAGTGTGGAACTGCTGGGGGAGGCTGCTGGCATCTGCTCTGCCTGTCCCACTGTCCCCCAAATCCCCCACCCTGCACCCACCCAGGGCTGGGGATACCCCTCACCATGAGTCAGAGCAACAAACCCTCAGCCAGAAGGAAAACTGCACTTACAATTCCTAGATTCTCAGTGGTTGGAAAACTGGAAAACTGATGTTTTCCTCCCACTATGGTGTTCGACGTGTCAGGCAAGGGGTTGTGCACACACTCGCACACATAATTGATGCAGGATTTTAAATACAGTGCATGGCACGCAATTTACTTACTTCATTTAGTCCATGGTACCTTAAGGCTTTATCCTCGTTTGCCCATTTTTTCCATCCCATGCCTCATTTGCTGGTGACAACAGACAGAGTCATTAGACCTGCGATGTGCAAGGACAGCTTCCAGCAGCAGCACTCACAGCTCTGTCTCTGCCCATATGCCCAAGGATTTGTTCAAAAACAGAATTTTTGAGTAATTTATGACTGTGATACAGGTGGTTTATTGATCTGTTTAATCCAAGTACCCCTGGTCTCACGGAAGAAAATACTTCTCTTTTTTGTGCTGCTCATTTACAGACTCCTCAGAACACGAGAATGTGCTGCCTATTACCTTAATTGACTGATTTTTTTAACAAGTTGCTGTCTAGAGAGAACAAAAATAATTTCAGAAATCCTTGATCAGCTTCAGGTTTGCTCATCCTCCTCACCTCAGGACACCTGTTGCTCATTCTTGCCTCGCTCACCTAAGGGTGACCTTGAAAGCCTCCAGAAGATCATATCAGATGAAGTTCAGCTATTTGAGGTTCAGGCAACGAAAAGGGCCAACATTTACACGGGGCATTCTCTACTCTGCTCCAAGCAAAAGCCACACTATTTAGATATAAGTTGCCAGCCTCATTATTTCAGAGAATTTTTTTCCCCTACTGAAGCCAATAAAGATGCTACTGCTGGTAAAGGGAGAACAAAGTCCAAAGGACACAGCTATTCAACTTTTAATCTTCATAATTTTTTTTTTCCTCTAGCTGCAACGAATCAAAATGAACTCAAACCTTTGCAGTTCCACAAAGGAGAGCCTCGATGTGTTCTCAGAAAAGCTCTTTCACTGTAATGAGGAGCACAGAGTAACAAACCATGACCAGAATCAAACCATGTTAAAATCTAAAAGGAGAAATGATGACTATGAGTCCTTTCTGAAGAATAACATACCTATGAAGTATCAGGACTGGTGCATCAGGACACAGATAAAGGAAATTAAAAGTTATGCAGGAACCTGCTCAGATAAACAAACTGCATTAGACCCAAACTACAACTGAATTTAAGTTAATATATATTACAAGTGCTGCAGAGTTTTTCTGGCCTTGGTAGCACTCAAGGCCTCTGGGAAGGAGTTCTTGGCACAGTGTTTATTCCCCATCGCGGCCTCATGGCTTGTGTCCCTTTTCCATCCAAGCTTGTTCTGGCCATGAAAGGGGAGGGTGCTCCTCACACGTCCCTGCATTCCCTAAATTCTCTAGGAGATGGAAAATGCAGCTCCACAGGATGAGACCCCAGGGGCAGGGACCCTGCTGGGTGCTCAGGGAGAGCTGCCTGGCTGCACAGAGACAGGAATTGGATGCCCCATGGACACCCTGGAGGGGTGGGAGACCCGTGGTGACCCAGACATGGGGTTACACCAGATTTTGCCTGAAGTCAGAGCCTACAGGCCTTGCCCAGAGGCACAAACTTCACAGACAGGAGAAAAGACATTTTCAATCATTTCTTTTAGAAAACTGCAGCACAATCCCAATGCTGGCATTAACACCCAGCCAAATCTCTCATTTCCCACTTGACAAGGGCTTTATTCTTCAGCTGCTACAAATAATAAAGACACTGGTGCTGTTCCTGCTTTAATATAGCTTTTCCTGCACCTGCAATTATTCTGCTTCATTTTCCTGTTCCAGTGTGGCAGAGCAGGCAAGGGAAGGCTCTTGGCCAGGTGTGAGAAGTGGGACATGGTGGTGATGGGGACGACTGTGATCGGATTTATTGTTAATACAGTGTCTAAATATTGCCAGAGCGGTATCCAAATAACAAATAATCTATTACAAGGGATTATGGTGTCATCAGCTCCTGGTCCCTCCTAGTGAGTCACGAGCTCCACTGAGACCCCTCTCACTGCCTGAATTGCTCAGAGAAGCCAGGTCTGGATCAGTCCACTTCATCCCAGATTTGGTCACAGACTGTGTCTGAAGGGTTATTATATCAGCAGGTCTGGCTGGAAACACACAGGTTTGCACTTTTGGCCTTGCAGAATTCACAATTCCAAAGAAAAAAAAAAAAAGCCCTGTGGAGCTGCTTTAGGACTTTGAGTGGATCTCGGCACTTTTCACTCCCCCATCCAAAAGTGACCGTTCCCCATCTTCAGGCTGGAAGGTGTCCCTGCCAGCAGGGAGATCCACCCAGGAACTGCCTGCAGCCTGGAGAGACCAGTGTGCCCAGCTGACCCAGTCTTCAGCAGTGTTTCACACCCTTTTGTATGCAGATGTACCCCAAAACCAATCAGCTCCCCCCTCTCTGGAATGCACTAAAGTTGGGAGCATCCAAACAGTCCCTCCTTGGGACAAACCACATTCCCATCAGAGAAGGTCGAAAGGGAGAGGGGCTGGAGCCAAAGGCTGGAGCAGAGCCTGCCTGGAGTATGGTGTTACCCTTCCTTAGGGTCTTAATTTCCCCTTCCTGGTGGAACCAGAGCATTTCCCATTTGGCAACAGGGGGTTTCACCTAAAGCACTCGAGGAGCACCCTCAGTAGCTCCCAAAAGTGGACCAGACTCCTTGATTTGCTCCTGATTTATACCAGCATCAAGACAGAATCATACCCAGAACCTTTACACGACTAGAGGATTTTTTTTCCACAAATAAATACACTTTCAGGAAAGTTTTATCTGTTCTCAGGAGCGATTAACTTTCCTTTAGACTCTTCTGTCTCAAAAATAGCACTTTTAGCATCATCCTTAGCATAGAATGAAGTGAGAACAAAACCTTATGGGAAGACAAATGCTACACGGGGGAAGAGCCCTTCTGAGATAAACTGCACATTTTCTATCCTTAACAAAATCCTGATCAAGTCTCCTGAGTTGGTCCCTGCTGGGTTCATCACACACACTCTTCGTTGTTATTTCAGAATAAAAGACAAACCAGCCCCCAAACAGCTTTTCTGTACAAAAGCAAATCAACCACAGTCCACATACAAAGTGAGACTAATTTACTTGTCCTTAATTAATCACCTTCATTTCCCCCTCCTTAGTCTGAGCCAATGAGGTGTAAATTGCTGGGGCAGATGCACTTTCTGGGCTAAATTCCAAACTAAATGTTCTTCAGAAAGTGAGGAGGCACTTAACACATCCCATTAAATCCACCTCATCCTGAGGGTTTTGGTGATGTTATTTTACCCATATTCTTTCTAATCTGCTTATGGCAGATTTTGTACCCTGAGATCAAAGTCCTGAGCTCAGCAAAGAACAGAAGTTGATCAGTCAGAGCTTTAGTGGTTCAGGAACATCAACCAAGGCAGCCTGGACCAGCTCTGGGTCTTCAGCTACAAATCCTTTGGAGGGGTTTAATCAGAGATTCCTTTATGTCCCAAACTTCATGTTCATCGAGGTCCAGTTATTTGTGGGTTCCTCAGCAATGAGGAGCACAGTGAGGGCCTCAGGTAGACACCAGAAGTGGCTCTGATCCCAAATGCTGCCATTGTCATTTTAAAAATCTTAATTTTGGTATTTGCCAGATTATCACCGTGATTAATGTACAACCCTCCCACTCTGTGTGACCAGGACCACCAGTGAAAGGCAATGGCGGGGAGGGAGTTTCATATAAATTTCCATGAGACTGTTTTATTCCTGACTTTACCACAAAAGCTCAGTTTGGATATTTTCATCATCTGTCATGGAATCCCACACTGGTTTGGGTTGGAAGGGACCTTAAAACCCATCCAGTCCCACCCCCTGCCATGGGCAGGGACACCTTCCACTAGCCCAGGTTGCTCCAAGCCCCATCCAACCTGGCCTTGGACACTTCCAGGGATGGGGCAGCCACAGCTTCTCTGGACAACCTGTGCCAGGGCCTCCCCACCCCCAAAGGGAACAGTTTCTTCCCTACTTTGAATCCAAACCCACCCTCCTTCACTGAAGGCCATTCCCCCTTGTCCCATCACTACATGCTCCAGGAGCCACTGTGCCCTCCCACCCTCCAGGGATCACTCTCAGTGAGTTTTTTATTCCCTGACTGTACACAAGGCAGAGCCCTTCCCTGCAGAGTTGAGTGATTGCCAATCCCACACTCATTACCAGGATTATATTTGCAACTGGGATCTCTGGACAGGCAAATGAGGAGCCTGCACGTTTCCCACATCGTTCCCACATCAGTGTTCAATCACACCAGCTACATAAAAACACAGCACAAGGCTGGAGCTGTGGCCCCACAGGGAACCTCTCTGGGTGCGTAACAACTTCATCACAGCCACTGATTTCCAATGACAAACCTCGTGCTGAGGGAAGTTCATATATTGTCATTAATTGCAAAAAAAACATACTTAGAAAGTGTAGTCAGGCAAATATTTGGAGTCTGAGGATTTAAGAGAGGCCCATTTGCTGGAAGCACCACTATGTTCAGCACTGTGAGATCAATGCCATATATTTGAATTAAACATGCATTAATCCCCCTATAAAGGACTGTAGTCATCCAGTCAATTTTCGGATTGTAAACACAGCTTTTGTTAATACAGTAGAAATAAAGCATTTCTCTTTCAGCCCTAACTCCGATGATGGAACCTGTTTCAAGCACAGCTCTTTAGTTGCCACCATACTGTAATTATTCATCAAACTGACAGAATAAAGATCCTTTTTATCCATCTTCTATTTCATGCAGAAACATTCCGGTTGTTGGAGAGCAACAGCCTCCCACAGTGTCAGGACATTGCTGATGATATCGGCAATAAATAAATACTTGCAATTCTAGCTGGAGGGGAAGGCAGAGCCTTTGCTTGTGCTATACATTACCCACTGCTCCTCCTTATAGGGTGAGGGGTGTGGTGGCAATATTAAATAATTCATCTTTTAAATGTATGTGTTCCCCAGCCTTACAATCCCATAGGTGAGATCCTCACACTCTACAACATTTTAGTTTTAGCAAACTCCCTCCAACTGAGAGTTTCCCTCTTTCTAATTGAGTTTGCAGTGCTGGAAGGGGTTTAACCAGCCCCACCCCTGCGTCGTGACAGCCGGAGGTCACCCATGGGTGTGACACCTGTGCTGAGCCAACACCCCTGGGCCAAAGCAAACCAGAGCTCTAGCTGCATGAAGGGAGTGGCACAGCAGAGGAATGGGGGGGCTGTACTTACAGCACATGGGTTGGGTTGTTTGCAGTTCAGGAAAAGAAAGCATTATTGGAGATCTTAGTTCTGCCATTTGGCAGCTGAGCTGTGCTCTCCTTTGGGTAAGGGCAGTAGCCTGGCTTTGAAAATTTGCTCTCCTAAACCCAGCAAGGTGTTAAAAATTAAAGTTGGAACGCTCTGCCTGGGAAAGCCTGAGGGCAAATAGAATCATGGAATGGTTTGGGTTGGAAGGGACCTTAAGGCTCATCTATTGCAACCCCCTGCCATGGGCAGGGACACCCTCCACTAGCCCAGGTTGTTCCAAGTCCTGGCCACGGACACTTCCAGGGATGGGGCAGCCACAGCTTTTGCAGGCAACCTGTGCCAGGGCCAGGCTTGTTGTTGTGAAATCATCACAGGCTCCTAATCACAATTCCTTGTTTCATGTGTCACACAGCTGGGTGACAATGACAACTTTGGCTTCATGGACCACTAAGACATAGAACACCCCTGCTGAACTCAAGGAGCTGAGGATTGTGCTGCTCTGTCCCTCCCCATCATCCTGCAACCCGAGGGAACGAGGAGCTGAGTTTTTGCATGAGGGTGTGACAGCTGATGCAACAAGAAAACAGCCAGTGAAGGCATCAAAATCCATCATCCACAGCCCTCATTTCACGGGCCTATATACCAGCCCTCCTGCTACAAAATCATCCATCTCAGTAATTGCAAAATCCATTAAAAACAAGCAGGAGCTGCCACCCAACATGAGCGCTGGTTTTATTTACCTCACATTATAAAGGCAATTTGAAATTACATCCATTTGAATTTTAATGGTGTGAGTGTGGATGGGCTGCAGACAAACGACACGGAATCTGTGTGGGTTATAATCACTGTAATTTGTATGCGAGAAAAAGTTGATGAACTTTAAGCATTTTGGTGGAAGGAGGCTGGACAGAACCTCATCTGCAGCTCAGGCTTGCATGACTCCTTTTGTAGGTTGACCAGCCTCATTCCCAGTGTGGAATTCCATGGAAACATTATTCCATAGTCTTCTCCTTATACTAAAACTGAGTTGTGCGTTTTCCTGAGCTCTGCAGGTTTTATAAGCAGCTGCAAATCCCCTCCAATGGCAGCATTTCTGTTCTGCCATTTATCAACCTCTTAAAAAACTTTACAGATATTATTCATCTTACAGATATTACTGAAATGATAACATTAAAACAATTAAGTATGTATCTATAATAACATATATATAACATATGACATAGCCTTGTTATAAGAACTGATTTTTTTTACCCAAAAATTTATGTATTTTAAGGATTATGTGGCACTACAGTGATGAGTTTTCCTCGCCATGATTGTGAGCTGGCTACGGTAGCAGTAAATGGTGCTCAACTAAAATTGGTGCCAAAATTCTGCCAAAAATTTATTCCACTCTTATGTCACAGATTAAAGTAATAGAAAAATATGTTCCAAATTGCTATAGTAAGGTTTTGATGTTATAGTGAAAATCCAGAAATATTGCTATAGACCAGCTTTAAATGTCAGTACTAAAACAGCCACAAAAATTCTGCAGGACCACTCAGAAAAGGCTGGATAACTCAGAGAGTCAAATGTTTCGTGGCAGTTTTTTGTCAGATCAGGGCTGGGAAGAGTTTAAAAGCAGGACCTCCTTCAGCTGAATGGCTGTCACAGGCTGAGGACTTACAGTGTCATTTCTTGAATTTATCACTGGGCACTGATATTTCCTTTATAGAATTTAGAGCAAGGAACAGCAAATTTCCTATTTGAAAAACAAATCTCCTATTTGAACAGAAGTAGGGAACGCATTTCTGCTTAAACATCTGTAATCCACTTTCAAATTTACCTGCTCAGTGCAGTTTATTTGGCTGTGAATTTCAGTTTTGGGGTTGTTTCTGAAGCCCCACTGTTTGCATGGGGAGCAGTGAGGGCTGGAGGGTTATGGCATCACTGCAGAGCACACGTGTCCTTGGGCAAAACCCTGTGTGTGTGTGCACATGTGAGGATGTATCCTAGAGCCCACAGGGAAAATCTGCCCATGAACACTCACAGATCCATCCAGGATGGAACAGGAAACTGCCTTTCCTTGGAAAAGCTGACTCTCCTTGGAGAAACCATCTCTCTTTGGAGTAGATCTCCGAGGTACCTGAATATCCCTCTGCATCCCAGCTGGTTTGGGCCGACACTCTCAGGAGCTGGACTCAAGGATCTAGGATTTGCAGTTCCCATCATCACCCAGGACTGCAGATAATAATGATAATAATCAATATCAGGCGAAGAGCAGTGAGCGCTCTGGAGAGCTGGGCTTTGGAAAATATTATGTAGCTGACTCTAATCCCCACCCAAAATTGCACTGTTGATTTGCAGCTGAGCTTGTACCTCGTCCTCACACCCCTGTAAGGAAACCCTGAAATCTCCCTGTGACCAAATATTGCCAATATCGACCAGCACAGCCAGAAGTGGGGGATATAAAATAAAGCCACCCAGATCTCCGAGCTCAGGCTTTATGAGGCACATAAAGGAGCCAAGGAAGACTTGGATCTCCATCAAATAGCTCTTTCCAGGGTGGAAAAGTTCCTGGTCCTGCTGACTCTGTACAGCCCCCTAAAACCTCCCAGGAGGCACCACTGTGGTGGGAGATTCCTGGCCTGCTACTATAAATAAATTTGCCCCTCCTTTGCTGAATCTTTTGAATTTCATGTTTCCAACCATAATGATAGTATATACTCTTATAGTTCATGTTTTACAAGCAAATAAAAAAACATCCACACACCTGTTGTATCTGAATTTGTGCAGGGCTGGCAGGGGCAGGATTGGCACAGCCGTCTGTGGGGTTGGGCTTGGCAGTGAGAGGTGCAGGAGAAGTCAGGAGACACTGCGGGGATCCTGTGTGACAGCCTGACAGCACTGCCCACACCTCCTGCTTCTCATGCCTTGGGGAGAAGGGAAACAGATGGAGTACAAGAGTCCTCTGCCACCCAAATCCTCTGGGAAGACCTTTCTCACACCACCAGTTCCAAAGCAGTTTTCACATCATTGACTGTACTTCCAGAATGAGCTTTTCTGAAATTTGCACACAGGTTTATTTTATAGTGCTACTCTTACAGTAAATCATGGAATCATGGACTGCTTTGGGCTGGAAGGGACCTTTAAGCTCATCCAGTCCCACCCCCTGCCATGGGCAGGGACACCTTCCACTAGCCCAGGTTACTACAAGCCCCATCCAACCTGGCCTTGGACACTTCCAGGGATGGGGCAGCCACAGCTTCTCTGGGCAGCCTGTGCCAGGGCCTCACACCCTCACAGGGAAAGATTCCTTCCTAACATCCCATCTAACCCTGCCCTCTGACAGTGGGAAGCCATTCCCCCTTGTCCAGTCCATGATATATAAGTAGGCAGATACACTTGAGACAAGACACTTAAAACTATTCTGTGAGCAGAGTCCCCAGTGCCCTCTCCAAACCCTGGAAAACATGGATGCTCATCCCCCTTTCCCTGTCCCCCAGGCTCCAGGAACGACATCTGCTCCAGCCAGCTGGGGAATTCAAACATAATTACTGAGCAGGCACGAGGTGCATCTGTTATTAACATATTGATTAATTGTATTCAAAGGATACCAAGTGACATTGAAAACTTCAATGGCTTCACTTCCAGCACAAACCAAAAATAAGCTGCAACCCCTCCCAAACCCCCCCTGTGCACTGTAGACTTTAGACTGTAAAACTTGGGAGGTTTTTTTTTTTTTTTATGGAAGTGTTGTTTTAAAGTTCTGCTGTAATACTGGAATCAGAGTTCCATTTTCTGAATTGCAGCACCACCGAGGGATGTGGTTTCTCTATGAAACATTCCCTTCCTGGGGCTCTGCTCTCCCTGTGGCACTCAGGACGTGGCACTGTGCCAGCTGGCAATGACAGGATAAAATAGTGACCAGTCCCGTGCTAATGTGACCACAAATATCCCCAAACCCTCCTCTGGCTCCACAGGGACCAACCTCCACCCAGGCACAGCCCAGGACACAAACACAGAATTTGGCATTGCTGCATTTCCCAGGACTATTCCAAACTTCCACGTCTCACGTTGGATTTGAAACCTGAAATTTTTCATTCTGATCTTGTTACTTTCGTTTCCAACCCTCTCATCCCGACAAGGATTTCCTTCCCTGCCTGCTGACACGTGCCATGCATTTCAGAGGGTTTTGGATAGACATCAGACTCTCCCTGACTCCTCTTGCAGGTGAACAGCAGCTGAGGGAGGAGGGAAAGTGCTCCTCACTCACGTGGGCTTGGAGGTTTTTAGCTCTGAACTTGGTCCCAGGGGAGAATTTGCAGGGGTGGAGGGGAACAGGCACAGGGAGGGTTTCAGCAGCCTGAGGAGACAGGAAAGGTGAGACCTAGCTCTGATCCAGCCCATGAGAGCAGCACCTGACAATGGGCTGGACACAAAGCATTGAGCTTTGGGGGCTTGTCAAAGTATTGTGCTTTGTAAAGTATTGTTGGGGCTGTGCTGAGCAACAGCCCTCTGGAAAAATCCTCTGTTCAGGAAAACTCCTCCAGTGCATCCTTCCAGGAACTGCTTTGTTTCTGAGATTCAAACTCCTAGGTGAGATAGGGTCACTTAAGGCATGAGAGTTCAAAGCTACTGGCAGGAGTTTTGCTCAATGGCCCGTTGATGCAATGCCAGATTAATCCATCCTATTCATTAACTCACTGTCTGCTCCAGGTACTTCTGTCTTAAACCTTCTCAGGGTGAGCTCTTTGAAATCTTTTTTCTGAAAGCCAGGACAAGCAAATACTGGCTTGTCTCCACACTCACAGAAAGAGAGAAGGGTTTATGTTGAAACAGCCTTCTGAGACCACTGAGTCCAACCATTCCCCCAGCACTACCACTGCACCACTAACCCGTGTCCCCAAGTGCCACATCCACCCTGCAAAGCCAGCCCCACTCTGAGCTGAGCCTGGACAGCCAGAGCTGTGCCTGTGCATGGACACACAGGCAGTGGGAAAGGCAGAGCACGTAAGGAAGCCACGGAGTGTCCAGCCCGGAACCATCAGCTCGAAACAAATTGCTTCGGATTCAAACACGTTTTGAGTCTCTTTTCCCCACAGTGCCAGTTCCTCAGCCCTGTGCATGGAGACACCACTGAACACACCACAGAGGAGCGACACAAATCAGGCAGGCTCCCGAAACCAACAGAAGAGGCTCTTCTCAAGGCAATTTGCCATCAGGAGAGACAGCATGAAATAGCAGAAAATCAGGAGGCATGTTCTCATGTGACATTTTCAGCTCAAGAGGTTCAGAGCACGTGGATACCTGGGAAAGCTTTTTGGGTTCTGCGTGAAAAAACAAACCAGAGCTTCGAGAAGTGGGTTAAAGCACCATCATAAAGCCATCTGACTGAACAAAGCCATCTTTCCTAACTGAAGTGGGTTTGCTTTCAGGTTCCTGGCACTCACTCAGAGTCAGCAGGGCTGGGGTGGGTTTGAGACCATGATCAGAGACTGCAGATCTCCCACCAGCTGCCCCAAAGCCAACCACCAGCTGGTTCATCCTCTGTGGGATCAGAATTCCAGATGTTATCCAGTGGAGGGACTGTGAGGAAGAACTCTTCATTGAAACAAGAGAAGCTTAATTTTAGAGAATTAAGAAGGGACTTTCATGGACTAAAAAGCAGAGGGAATGTGAAGTGCAATCAATATTGCAGCTGAAAGCTGGTGATGGTTGGAGAGGTAAGGATGGGGAGAGCAGGGAATCCCAGAATCCCAGAATCACTGGGGTTGGAAAAGGCTTCTGGGATCATCAAGTCCAACTGATTTTGTGATTTTCTTCTCCCAGACAGGTTAACCTATACAGACTGAATCAGTAACTGATTTTTTTTTAAAATCCCCATATTTTCTGGGGTAAAGCAACATTTTTTTTTCCATATTCTTACTGTTTTTCTAGGGGATTGCTGAAAATTGGAAGCTAGTAGGAAAATAATCAGTATCTGTGAAGGTATTTATGCACCTAACACTTCTTTAATGAGCTGTATTTCAGCATAGAGAGGTCCAACTTCACAGCAGTGCTTAGTGACTTGCTTATTAGCAAAGAAAAAACAGTCCTGTTATTTGTGTGCCTTCTCCTATGTGTGGTCCCAGCGATCTGAGCAGAGATTTGAGGTATGTGTTATACTTGAGTAAGTTTCTAAATATAAGTTATTGCCCTTATCAGAACTGGGGTGACGTTTGGAAATTCAACCAGAAGTCTTTGTTTGTACAAAAATCTGTTCTAACTTTAATAAAGTCCTGTGCCTTGTACATCTACTTTTGGATGCTTTAGTCAATGAGTTTCCTCATGGATGTTTGAGGAAGCAAATCCCTGTGGCATATTTTTAGGAATCTGTTTCAAAACAGAGACTAGAACAGGAGAGTCTTTGTAATGAAACTTCATAATAAGACCAATAATGCAACTGTTAATTGGAAGCCTGGAACAACCCAGCCTGTGCCACAAAACAATGCAAGAAATTACTTAATCAAAGATACAGTAAAGGAAACACCCTCATGTTGTCAAGGAGAAGGTACATTTGATTTATTCTACACTGAGCATTCAGGGTAACCCGTGGAGGAGGTTTGGCTGCCCCATCCTTGGAAGTGTCCAAGGCCAGGTTGGACGGGGCTTGGAGCAACCTGGGATAGTGGGAGGTGTCCCTGCCCATGGCAGGGGGTGGATGAGCTTTAAGATCCCTTCCAACCCAAACGACCCTGTGATTCCATGATTCTCAGTCTCACTGGGAATGTGACACAGTCCTACACCTGCTGCAAATAAATCGTGGTGGTTCTGAAGTCCACAGACTGACTCACCTAAAACATTCCCTTTCCCTTCAGGTACAGGTTATTTTTAGGAGCATTACTCACTGGAAGTGTTGGTGGTTACATCTGAAGCAGATAAGGCTTTTAAGTTCAGAACAAAGTATTTCAGAATCCTTGCCACATTTTCCTACTTTTAAGGCGATAGTTAATTAATTCATAAGTGCTCAGAAGCAAAATCTGACGATGACAAGAATTCAAAGCTAAATTCACAATGTTAGGGGACATCAGGTAACGTGGACCACAGCTTCCCTTGGAATTTCCAGGCTATAAAATGATCTCAGTAAATGTGGCTCAAGGGAGCAGTTTTAGGGCCTCCTGTCCCCCCCCCCACTCCTCCCATGGGGATGATCGCTCATGGGTTCCACTCTCCTGTTTAGGGGCAGCATCTTCCTGAAGCTTCTCGTAGTGGGTGGTGTTTGATATAATTTACATCATTTAGAGACAGCGAGGGAGGCCCCCAGGGGGGCCTCACATCTGTGATTGATGCAGTTATTGCCTCTTGGGTGAGGACACATCACAAAATCCTCCAAACTGACTGTTCTTTGAAATACCCTAAAAATGCTTTGAAAATATCCCAAAAATTCATTGAAATATCCTAATAAATGCAGTGAAATACTCTAATAACTGCAGTGAAATAAATAAATGCAGTGAAATACCCTAATAAATGCAATATTCAAGTCCAGCTCACCAGGCAAAAGCAACTTCCCACTTCCGGCTCAGCAAGGGAAAATTGTGTTGGATGAGGCATCCTGGAGTTGAAGGATTGTATTTTACTCTTCTTTCATGTGCTTCTTTGAGTATCCAATAGAGTGAAACACAGGAATAATTAATTTCAAAGTGGGAAGAGGAAGAAAGAAGGAGCAGGTTTTGAGCAGGTGAGAAATAACATCCAGAAAAAGTCAGGCAGGAAACCCTGGGTTCCATTGACTTAAAATCAGTGTCTGAGAATGATTTAAAACATTTTTATCAATAATAAACTAGAGAGGAGTTGGTAAGTCAGCCTCTTCTCCCAGGAACCAGCAAAAAGAGAGAATGGGAAATGTCCTCAAGCTGCACCAGGGGAGGTCCAGGCTGGATATCAGGGAAAATTTCTTCACAGAAAGGGTGTTCAGGCATTGGAAGGGGCTGCCCAGGGAGGTGGTGGAGTTCCCATCCCTGGAGGTGTCCAAGGAACATCTGGACATGGCACTCAGTGCTCTGGGCTGGGTGAAAAGGTGAGGATCAGGAACAGGTTGGACTCGGGCTGGGAGAGCTTTTGCAACTTCAGTGATTCTGGGATTGCATGAAATTCCCACTGTTGAGGTTTGGTGATGATGCCAAGGCTGAAGCAAAGGCAAATCCAGCTGAGGGCTCAGCTCAGCCCTGGGCTGAGCACCAACCACGCTCAGAACATCTCAGTGTGCCCAGGGACAGCCAGGATGTGTTTTATTGGTGATTAAAGGTGGCACTGACAGGTTGGGAAGCCCATAATGGAGAAAACAATCCCAGAGTTTGGTTGAGTTCCCATTACAGGGCTGTGTGAGGACAGGAGAGCCACAAGCAAGAAAGAAAAGAAGCAGTAGAACAAAAGCAGGACTTTGTGCTCTGAGCACGGCTCCAGCAGCTGGTTCAGTGAATGTCCCTGCAATGAAAAGCCTCCACACACCCCCTACCTTCATTAGAGCTGCTATTTATAGTATCTGAGGCTACACTTCCACTTTCAACTGTTTCAGACACAAATAAGAGAAAATTTCCAACTCAAAAGGATAATCTCCTGTCAGAAAGAGAACAGCAAGTGCACTGAATACTTTAAAAGCTTTGGAGATATAAAGATTTATTGTATTTCCCTACAAGCCAGAAGCTTTGATTAAAGGGTAAAAATAGAAAATAGGGATGGAATTAAGTTGTAAAAGATCCCCCTCAAATAATAATTTTTATACTGTTGCTATGGCTTGAAGTGGTTACTTGGTATGTCTCATTTTTCCTTTTAAAATTGATCAGGATTCATTTTTGAATAAACTCATTTGGGCTTATTTTCCAAATTCAGGAGATAATTTGCAAAAAACAGGAAAGTTTCATAATATTACCTAGAATCATAAAATCATGGAATGGCCTGGGTTGGAAGGGACTTAAAAGCCCATCCAGTTCCACCCCCTGCCATGGGCAGGGACACCTTCCACTAGCCCAGGCTGCTCCAAGCCCCATTCAACCTGGCCTTGGACACTTCCAGGGATGGGGCAGCCACAGCTTCTCTGGGCAACCTGTGCCAGGGCCTCACCAACCTCACAGCCAAGAATTCCTTTCAAATATCCCATCTAACCCTGCCCTCTGGCAGTGGGAAGCCATTCCCCCTTGCCCTGTCCCTCCAGGCCCTTGTAAATAGTCTCTCTCCATCTTTCCCACTGGCTCCTTCAGGCACTGGGAGGCCACAATCAGGTCACCCCAAAGCTTCTCTTTTCTCCAGGCTGAACAATCCCAACACTCTCAGCCTTTCCCCACAGCAGAGCTGCTCCATCCCTCTGATCATCCTGGTGCCTCCTCTGGACTCGCTCCAGCAGCTCCAGGTCCTTCCTGTGCTGGGCCCCAGGGCTGGAGGCAGCTCTGCAGGTGGGGTCTCACCTGAGAGGGCAGAGGGGCAGAATCCCCCCCTCCAATGCTGCCCACGCTGTGGGATCAGCCCAGGACCCTGTTCACTTTCTGGACTGTGAGTGCTCATGTCCAGCCTGTCATCCACCCCCAAGTCCTGCTGGGCAAGGCTGCTCTGGTCCCCACATCCCTGGGGATGCTCAGCCACCCCCTCAGGCTGGGGGTACATTCCATATCCAACACTCACAGCTCCTCAGCACAGTGACACTCGGATCATGCTCTCACAGAAAGTCCTTCCTGGACAGGTCAGGAGACACATGAGCTCAATGACACTGAATAAAAATCAGCTTTTCTCACCTCAGAGGTGTTTCACACTTCTAACACATCCTTGGAGGTGCTAGGACAGAATATACAAAAATCCCATTTGTTTAAAGGTAATTTGATATTCGTTGCTATTTGGGTGACACAATTAGGAATTAGACCTGAGGGCACTTGGAAAACAAGAAGTTTTTAACAAGTACCCTCAGTTTTTGTTAGAAAGTTAGAAAATGGCCAGACTGCAGAATCCCAGAAAGTACTGCCTAAAGCCAGAGGGAAAATTAAATGTGGGGGAAAACAGTAAAAGCAAGAAGAGACGAGAGCAGTGGAATTCCAGATTGGTTTGGGTAGGAAGGAACTCTAAATCTCATCTTGTTCCACTCCCTGCCATGGGCAGGGACACCTTCCACTAGTCCAGGTTGCTCCAAGTCCCATCCAGCCTGGAGGTACAGGAGAGCCACCCCAGAGAGAGAAGGTGTGTGTAACTCTCCCAGTTTAGGCAGTGATGCTACAAGCACAGCACCTCCATTTTCTCAATATCCTCCACACCTTTTTTTCATCAGTGTTGGCTGGATTTGCAGTTTTGCAATAATTGGAAGTGTGATTCTGGGAGCGATAAGATCTGAAACGCGCAGGCCCTGCCTAAACACACACATCCATAGATTGTGCTGGTTGGGTTTAATCAAATGACACAGTTCTGCTATTCACCAAGGAAATTGGGTGCGTTATCTTGCTGCAGCACCGAGTTTTGTTGCAAAGCCATCCTTAAACAACAGTGTTAAGGGAGTGGGGGAATTTATAGATCTGAACAAAAGGAGATAAAATGGGTATCTCCTCCTCAGAGTGCCAGAAGGCACTGAAGTTCCTCGCCCCTCCCCTCAGCGCTGGTGTCTCTCTACACTCAGGAGAATTCCCAAGGGGGAGGTTCAGGTTGGATATGAGGGAAAAAATCTTCACTGAAAGAGTGGTCAGGCACCGGGAGGGGCTGCCCAGGCAGTGGGGGAGTCACCATCCCTGGAGATGTTCAAAAAATGAGCGGATATGGGAATCTGTGATATGATTTAGCAGGCATGGTGGTGTTTGCTTGAAGTTTGGACTTGATGATCTTGGTGGTCTTTTCCAATCTGGACAATTCCACGATTCCAGGAATATGCCTGCCCAGCCTTTTTTGAAGGTTTGGGGCTGTTAAGCAGACACTCAAGACCCTTTTTGTGTGCACAACACATCTCAAAGATAGGCAGTTGCTGCACACATCTCAACCTCTGCATACAGAGCTCATTTCTCTCTGATTCCAGTGGCTGCTGAACAAACAGGTATCAAACCTGCAGATGATCTGAGGGCAGCATTGAGGGGGGAGCTGGTGCTGCATCCAGGGAAAGTCTGGAGGACCACACGTGGATCTGCCATCAGAGAACATTGCTCCCAAAAGCTGCTAACACAGCCTCTTTTCTGCTCAAGTGAGCAAAATGTCCTCGTAGGAGAAGTTTGTTAGCTCAAAAATAGCAAAATTTTTATGCATGATGTAATTCTCTTGAAGCTTCACCAGGCCCAGATTGCCTGACCTTTGGATCTTTGAAAACAAATGAGCAGCCCCAAGGAAGTTCAGAAGGGCTGCACCCTCAGTGCAGGAGCACAGGGAGCCTGAGGGGCTGAGGAATTGGAGCTTTCTTTGTATTTTCATGTTCAGGGACCAGGGTTTTGGAAAAACATAGGTAGTAAAACTTTAAAATTCACTTTAAAATTTATCAAAAAAACCCACCACCTCCAAAACACTTGCACGAAGGTTCCAAGAGGTGCTGTCTTTGCAAACACAGCCCAACACGGCACTGTCAGCAGGGCTAGATTGAGCAGCTCCTGGAGCTGGAGCCACTTCACCCAGAAAGCTTTTCCTGCAAAACTCTAAGGATTCACTTAGAGACAGAGACTCTCCTGAGTTGGAGGGGACCCACCAGGATCATCCAGTCCAGCTCTTAGCCCTGCCCAGGACACCCCAACAGTCCCACCCTGTCCCTGAGAGCGTTGTCCAAACACTCCTTGAGCTCTGTCAGCCTTGGTGCTGTGTCCCCTGCCCTGGGGAGCCTGTTCAGTGCCCAACCAACCTCTGGGGGAAGAACCTTGTCCTGAAATCCAGCCTAACCCTCCCCTGGCACAGCTCCAAGTCCTGTCACTGCTGACACAGAGCAGAGGTCAGAGCTGCCCCTCAGGAGGAAGTTGTACACCCCAATGGGGTCTATTTAAAGCCCTAAGAGGAAGCCGAGCCTTCAATGGACAGACCTGAAAAAGTCATTAAGGTATAGAAAGGTGGGCACAAACAGTCCATGGGTGGCCACTAAAGCAACTGTCAGTGAAGTGATGAAGAGCCCGGCAGGTGTTCAGGCAGAGTAACCACAGTGGTGCACCTGAACAACTGTGAATTGGCCATAATTAATTGGATGTGTCCCAAATGACAATTCTCCTCCATTCTGCAAGGTGGGAAATTCGTATGAATTTTGTTCAGCCATTAATCAAGACAGGGGGCTGTGTGGAGAGGTTTTTTTTTAGCCATCACATCCACCTTCATGAGCTCTCTAAAAAGGTAACTCTGCTTGCAGAGTGATGATATGTGAGGTTCTCTCTCCTTCCCCAGGAGATTTCCTTGAAAAACGAGTTGTTGTGCAAGTGCTCCTGCTTCTCCTCCAAACCTGCCTATTTCAAGGTTCTTATTTGACAAATAATACTCATTGGCACCTGTTTTCTTCTCATACATTTAAATTAGTTACAGATATAAAAGGAAATGGAAATGAAAATTATGGTTTTGTCCAGTCAGATCTCGGAAGTACCCGAAATGTAGCTCGGGCTGTTCCTGCAAAGTTGAGGTTTGTATTTTGAAGTGGTAAATGTTGGGAAAGGCATTAACCAGAGCCCAAACCCTATCCAATGGGATCTTCTTTCACACTGAAACTGGAAAAGGGAGTAAAACCTGAAACATATGAAGGGAATTCAAACTGAAGGCATATAAAAGGAATTAATGCCTTTTAAAAATTCCCAGGGAGCAGCTCCCCCCCAAGAGCAGTAACAAATATCACAATTTTTCTCACATCCAAGGCTTCCCAACAATGGCTTTATAGGTCAAAACCATCCAAGAATAAATGTAGGAGCCCAAATTAGTGATGGAATGATGCACAAGTCATCACATAAGTGTATGAGAGGTACAAGTTCAACATGAAATCTGAAGACCATCAGGGCTAGTCATCCTTTCCGTGGGATATCTGGTCCACCCCAAAGTGGAAAACCCAAATTATCTGGGTACACAAACCCCTTTTACCCCAACATGGGAGCCCCCGGTGGTCCAGGGGAAAATACACTGCACTGTCACTGCAGAGACCTGGGTTCAATTCCCAGTCGGGGCCCCTCCCCGGGCAGATGGAGCTCGTTAGCCCGTAAGGCAATCCATCTACGTCCTGAGGACCTCGCTGCCACCGTCCAAGCGTGCTTGGCCCCGGCAGATGAACCTCAGGATTAAAGGGTGGGCTCAGTTCCGCGCACACTGTGTCTCACCTAAAAAATCCACTGCGCAGGCTGGAAGGTGGAAAGACCTTCCCCGGTTCTTCGTTCGCGAAGAGACTGGCCATTACCCCAACATACTGACTTAGAAAGACAAAGCAAAGTGGGATTATTAAATCAGCCTTTTTTGATGCTGCTGCCCCACCACTGGCTCCAGCACATCAAACCCAGAGAAAGAATTTCCTACATTTATGTGGATGGACCAAGAAAAAGGAGGGATGAAGAGAAAAAGAAACTGGTTTGATACCATAAAAAATCACAGGGAGAGCAAATACGAAAGAAAATTTTCCCTCCTTCTCTCAGTCATTCTTCTTTTCCTCCCTCTGCCTGTGAACACGCACACAGAGCCTTTAAAAATTAGCCAAGGCACTTTGGTGCTTATTACTAGATTCTCCTTAGTGTTATTTAAATTATAAATAGGGTTACTGAACTTGAAGTGCTAAAATTAGTACAAGCAATGCATGTCCAGCTTGGAAATTCTGAAATTAATTTTAAACATTGCTTTCAGAAATAGGCTGCCTTGGCCTGGCAGATCTATGTTGGCCATATTGGGAAGAGAACTATCAATACCTTAATAAATTTTACATGCAAGTAAGCTGAAATTATCACTATATCGATTCAGTACCAAAAGCTCTAGTAAGGACTGGTTGAAATGACCAATAAATTGATAAATCTGTAGAACAATGGGGGAGGAAATAAATGGAAAATTGGGTGTCATTTGCTATCTCCTGTTGTCCTATGTTAATTTGCTAGGCTTCTCCTCAAGCAGGAGGAATTGCATGTATTTTCCAGTCACCAAAGCATGAAGCAGCACTTTGCCAGCCCTGCTTTGGCCTCGGTCCCTCCTCTGGTGCCACAGCTTGGAGTCACAGCTCCCTCTTCCATCCCAGAAAGGCTCTTTTGGCCCTCACCCCTCTCTCTGCTTGTGCTCCTCTCCAGCAGCTCCAGAACAGTCCCTGGACAAGGGATCAGTTCTGATCTATAAATATTGATGGTTTATCTCCGAGCTGAGCTTTCTCCAAGGCAGCATCTGCTGCCTTTGGGGCCGTGCAGCTCGCTGAGATGCATTCGTGGGGATGTCAAACCTCCCCTTCCTGCAGAACTGAAGGTGAAGAATAAAGCCAATGCTCAGGGATTTCTATGGGTCTGTGAGTGCAGAATTTCTCTGAGCCTTAAACCCTGCCCAGTTCAATGACAGCCAGAGCTGAAATCACCCAGTGAAGCCTCTTTTATGGGTTATTCTTCACAGAGGCAGTTCAGTAGCTGAATTGTGCCTCCATAGTGCCCAAACCTGCTGCTACAGCCTCTTTTTCTCCTGTTCCATAGAAATTGGTGCTAATCTTTGACCAGGTCTTGCATCTCAGGTCCAGCAGGATCTGAGGAATTTTTTCTGGGATGGTCACAGGCTTGGGCTGCTCTCCAGAGGGGAGGGACAGTGGGCTGCAGGGCAGAGCTGAGCTCCTTTCAACAGGCAGGGATGCAGTGAGTGACATTTCCCAGGGCTAAAACAATCCTGCTGAAACAACTGGCTTGGCAGAATTAATCAGACACATTCCCTCTATTGCCAGCTAACAGGGTACAAATGCAGGGAGTAAATGATAAGCTGCTCCTACCTGAACTCATCCCCAGGACTGTTTCAGTGCAGATGCTCAGCTTTCAATGCCAGTCACAGAAATGCCATGTGAGAGATTTCCCATTAGATCAAACAGTTCAGTTTTGCCTTAAAAAAAAGGAGACATTATTCAGTTTGAATGTTATTGTGAATAACAGCCCTGGTTCTCACAGATCTGTAAGTGCTTGAGGAGCCGAAAGGGATCCACTGCACAGAGAAGAGGGGAAGTGATAAGTGATCCCAAAAATATTGGTTTGAAAAGTGATTTCCTAATTCTTCATTAGAACACACAGACTCACAAATGGGTTTGAGTTGGAAGGGACATAAAAGCCTGTCCAGTTCCACGGGAACAATTCAGGGCACAGACACCTTCCACTAGCCCGGGTTGCTCCAAGCCCTGTCCAACACGGCCTTGGACACTTCCAGGGATGGGGCAGCCACAGCTTCTCTGGGCAACCTGTGCCAGGGTCTCACCAACCTCACAGGAAACAATTCCTTCCCAATAGCCCATCTATCTCTGCCCTCTGGCAGTGGGAAGCCATTCCCCCCTGTCCTGTCCCTCCATCCCTTGTCCAAAGTCCCTCTCCAGCTCTCCTGGAGCCCCTCTGGGCACTGGAAGGGGCTCTCAGGTCTCTCTGGAGCCTTCTCTTCTCCAGGTGAGCCCTCCCAGCTCTCCCAGCCTGGCTCCAGAGCAGAGGGGCTCCAGCCCTCGGAGCATCTCCGTGGCTTCCCCTGGACTCTCTCCAGCAGCTCCACGTTCCTCTCGAGTTTGGGGCCCCAGGGCTGGAGGCAGAACCAGAAATAGGTGTCCAGGTTTACAAAGCCACTTGAAAGCCTGTCAGGAGCCCAACGAGGTGGATATCCCTGGATCCACCCACCCACCCACCCACGGCCTGGCTGTGGCCATTTCTCCCAAGCCTCCTGTGTCCAGGCACTGGTTGTGCAGCCTCCACGTGCTGTGTAGGAGGAAGAGTGGGAGGGAGTGTGGGCAGGCTGCTCCCCTCGGATTCCCCTCTCCTCTCCAAACATTCAGCTGTTTTCCTTGCAAAATGCAAACTGTGCATTAGAGAGGCGGCATCAAGCTGTTAGAAGAAAGATGGGTAAAAAAAAAAAAAAAAAAAAAAAAAAAAAAAAAAAAAAAAAAAAAAAAAAAAAAAAAAAAAAAAAAAAAAAAAACACAGAAAAATAGCATAAATTAGAGGCATTGAGAGTTTAAATTTCTTTATGCTTGTTGTTAATGTAATTTTTGCACTTCTTTCTGTCTAAGAAGATTGAAACTTCTACTAGTGTGGTATTGGCATAATACAATAAAATCCAATGATTTCAACAAACCGTTGCCATAGAAGACTTAAAAGCAGAAAATTAATGTGCTTTGATGTGCTGTAATTGCAGTTGACAGTGGGGGATGTGGAGAATTTAAAAAAAAAAAAATCCACTTTTTCTAAAAATTCTAACACTCTGCTTTTTCCTCACCTGAATATGGTTTTGAGGCAAAAAGTGGGACCATATAAAAAAATTCCTTAGTGCTTCACAATTCAGCTGCTCCTCTTTGCATTTCTGGATAACTCCCAAGTTTGCCTAATTAAGAATAGAAATGAGGCTGGAAAGTGGAAGATGCAGCAGCATGGGTTGGACTTGCTGGTCTTGAAGGTCTTTTCCAACCCAGATGATTCAATGATTCTGTGAAAAAGGCAACTTTTAGCAGGTGGCAGCAGTGAGATCTATCCTCCTAGGTAGCTCAGATTTTAGGGAACCAGTGATATTTTAAAGATTATTAGCACAGTTAGATTTCTTGATTATAGACAAGGTTTAATACAATATTTAGAAATACTGTAGTGTGTAAATTAATAGAAAGAAAAATAAGATTTCCTAGGTTGGGCATCTCAGTTTTCCAGAGTTACCCAAGGTGTGTTATGCTCATGGTTTGGTCTTCTAACATTGTTTATACAAGTTAAATAGCAAATAAATTGCAGATAATTACTGATAAAATCCTCTTGCTTGGCACAGAGGGAACCCATACTGAGGTGAGCTGACAAGCTAGGAGAGCTAGGGGTGTTCACCTGGAGAAAAGAAGGCTACAGGGAGACCTTGGAGCCCCTTCCAGTGCCTAAAGGAGCTCCAAGAGAGCTGGAGAGGGACTTTGGACAAGGGTTGGAGGGACAGGACAAGGGGAATGGCTTCCCAGTGCCAGAGAACAGGGTTATATGGGATATGGGGAAGGAATTCTTGGCTGTGAGGGTTGTGAGGCCCTGGCACAGGTTGCCCAGAGAAGCTGTGGCTGCCCCATCCCTGGAAGTGTCCAAGGTCAGGCTGGATGGGGCTTGGAGCAACCTGGGCTATTGGAAGGTGTCCCTGCCCATGGCAGGGTCTGGAATGAGGTGATCTTTCAGGCCCCTTCCAACACAAACCATTCTGTGATTCTGAGATTCCCTTCTATCCCTCCTGCAGACCTGATGCTCACTCCCTGTGGAAGCAGGGACAGCAGGACCCAAGAGAGCCCTGGGCACCCGCAGGGACAACAAAGCCCAGCAGCACATGGGGTCACCACAGCTCAGCAGATTAATTGGCAGTGGTTCTGCTTTACCACTTCTCCAAAGATAAGTTAGAAACAAATTCAATAAAACTTGTGTTAAGCTGATTCCACGCTGCACTACAAACAAAGTCTGCAACAGTCTAATCCTCTTACACCAGGGGACGGACTCCTAAAGTCATTATTTAATAAGATTAAATACTGCAGGTCATAAAAATTAATTTATGCAACTGTCATGGTTTAAAAACTACGTGTCTACAGAGGGGGAGAAATTTCTTCTCTGGGGAGAGGAGAAGGGGAGCACAAGCTGTGACTGCTCCATTCTGGAAGTGTCCAAGGCCAGGCTGGAGGGGTCTTGGAGCAACCTGGGATAGTGGAAGGTGTCCCAGCCCATGGCAGGGATGGGACTGGATGAGCTCTCAGGTCCCTCCCAACCCAAATCACTCTGAAACTGAGAAGGAAAACATGGGCAGTTGTGGGGAAAGCCAAACAGAAATCCCTGTGTAGAAGCAAGGGCACAGAACACTGGAATTCCCCTCCCAGGGAATTTAGACTAAAAGTGAAAAAAATAAAATCTATCAGCAATAGGAGATAAACCAAGACTTTCAGAAGGGTTTTGGGAAAGAAACCCTAAAAAAAACCCAGAGCAAAATCAGCTTTGGGTCACAGAAATCAATGGTTCAGGGTGCAATTAACTCAGCTGGGGGGATCCAGTTCGATGTCTCTGCTTTGAAGCAGGAGGAGTCCCCTCCGGTTTGCAACCCTGGTGCAAACAGTGACAACAACTCCTCATTTTGAGCAGGAACTACATCCTGAAGCTGGAATGTTCTAACATGGCCAGTGCTGCAGCATGACCAACCTGCCTCATGGGGAGCTGCAGTGGGGAGGTTCCTGAATATTTTGGCCCTACAACCCCTCCAGAGGAGCAGCCTGTGAAGATCCCACCAGCTCCAATGTTCCCACACTGTGTGGGAAGACCATTGGGAAGGAATTCTGAATGTACGAGAGCGGGAACAGCACTGAAACCTCCTCTTTCAATTCACTAAGCCTCCTCAATTCACTTAAAATTATTTAAATATTATTTTAAAACATCCCTCTCAGACACAGAGCTCCTGAACTCCTTCCCTTTCCTACTAAGAAGTAGGAAATTAAAAGCTTGATGAGGCTCTTTCTCTTCTTTGCCCAAGCCCTGCTTAAACTTTTACTGCCTTGCCCCAATTTATGAAACTTTGCTCCTGAATGCTGAGAGAGGGAAGGAAGAGAGGATCAGGACACCCATCAGCTCTCTCCTCACTTGTGAAAACTTCAGATTCTTTGTTAAATTCTTGGAATTCAGAAAGAACAAAGGTGCTTCTTACATTATAAGAGGAAGAAATATAAAGAAAAATATTATATATAAAAAAGCCCTGCCTATAGTAGTGTTTGTATTTAGAGACACAGGGATTTTTCTGACTGGTCTGGAGAGTTTTCTCTGCTTCTGGTTTCTGAGCACCTGACGCTTCTGAGTGATGTTGGCAAGGGAACCATCAGCCACACACCAGCGTTTCAGCTGCTGGTGTGTTCATGTCTTAGAATCTGGGAATTGTTGAGGTTAGAAAAGCCTCTGAGCCCATGGAATCCAACCATCCCCCAGCACTGCCAAGACCACCACTAGCCCATGTCCCCAAGTGCCACATCCACATGGCTTTTAAATTCCTGCAGGGGTGGGGACTCCACCCCTGCCCTGGGCAGCTGTGCCAGTGCTGGACAACCCTTTCCATGCAGAAATAACTCCAAATACCCAATTTAGACCTCCCCTGGTGCAACTTGAGGCCATGACAACCCTGTACCCGACCCTAAATTGAAATAAGACAATCTATTCAATTAAAACCATCAGTCATCGTTTGGGCACTGTATATGAAAGAAGTTACGAGCACAAAGTATTCTCACCACTGGCATTTTTTAAAGCAACACTTCAACAAAAGGAAAAATGCTTCCATCACCTCGTGGAAAGGCAGCCTGCAGTGAAATAAATATCTCTTTTGTATCAAAGCGATTCCCAGCCCCTTTGATAAATCTCACCACTGCAGAGTTGAAACAACCCCATGAAGGGCTGAAAGAATCATCTAAATGCATCTGAACAACTGTGTTTGTTCTGTATTCCACAGCTCAGCCACAGCCCCACACAGCACTTGCATTAGTCTTTAAAAAATAGTATTAAAGGCCGTTTATGTCTATTTAAATTATGTCTATTCTCATTTAAATGAGTTGCTCAGTAACAAGCTCCTGCCATCATTATGCCAGAGCGTGTGACTGAGAGAAATGCACTTTAAACAAAACAAATTAAGGAACCTGGAAATTGCTGCAGCAGAGCAAGGACATATTTTCGGGCAAAAGTAAACAGAGAACAATGGCAAGTCATCAAAAATATGATAATAAACCACCCCTACTTAGTGCACAGAGTAATAGTACATCTGGAATAGCTCGTTTTACTCTTGTGAGGGCTTTATTTATAAAACAATGTGTATCATTTGCTTTTCCTTCCCTAACTGGAAAAGGACTGATGGACCCTTTCCATGGCCTAGTTTGTCAGTCTTCAGCAGTTCACTGGGGGTTCCCTGGAGCAGGATGTCTGGAGTGCATCCCACCACTCCATGCCTGGTTCACAGCCATCATCCCTGAAAGGGCCCTGGGCTTCCCACCCGGTCCTGTCCATGCCACTGCCAAAACAGGGCTCAAAAGAGCACCAGGGTGGGGTTTATCCCAAGTTTCTGTGGGAGGCTCAAGGACAGGATGGACAGCTCTCCTAGAGGGTGCGTCATCATTAGGGGCAACACTGGACACATGAGATTTACAGCAGCTGAGGAACAACCCTGGAGGTGTGGGACTTAGAGCAGCTGAGTAGAGTCAAAGGGCGATGCCAGACACAAAGGAATATTTACATTGCAGAGCTCACTTCTGTGCTGCCAGCACACACTTTTCCCCAGCTTGTAAAAACATTAGGATTGACCTCCATAGAACTCAAATCTCATTGGAAGAAAGTCTGACTCTACTGACTTGGAATCATGGAATCCCAGAATGTTTTGAGTTGGAAAGAACCTGAAAGATCACCTCATTCCACAGGTGTGGAATGCCCAGGGACACCTTCCACTAGCCCAAGTTGCTCCATGCCCCTTTCAGCCTGGCCTTGAACACTTCCAGGGATGGGGCAGCCACAGCTTCTCTGGGCAACCTGTGCCAGGGCCTCACCAGCCAAGGATTTCTTCACTTAACAAAGTTATAGACTTACTAAAGTTTGCCTTTAACTAAAAACCCCCTTATATTATACATTATGATTTTATACATTACAAGCTACATTGAGATGACACTAAAGAAGAAATGCTTCCTGTCAGATACAGTTAATCAGAAACAGGACTGAAAAACTCATGGGGAGATGTGTCTGGAATTTCGAGCTTCCAGAGCAAGTTGGGCACCTCCTCCCCCAGTGCCATAAGACATTTATTAGCTGCTACTGACAGTTTGATTTTTAATCACCGCCAAATTAACGTAGCTCCTCACATTGTGCTGCAAGTTAAGGCCAGGGTCTGGTTTAGCCACCTACTATGTGTTGCTTGGATATGGATTATTATTTCCCAAACAGGATGTGGAATACTTTATTTTTGTACCAGCGGATCTTGCTCACACGCAATCATTTGCATTCTCAAAGAGCCAAACCAGGCTGCTTTCTAACTCCCGCAAACCCAGAAAAAGCATCCCCCCACTCCCTCTGTCTTGGGAACGGAATTTTCACAGTACACAAAGTATCTTCTCATTAGATTTATAAAAAAAATACATTTTTGACATGCCAAGGCACATTAGGAAAGACAAAGTCGCAAAGTAACACTGAATGTAATAAATAAATAATAAATGTAAAGACATGAATTGAGTACAAGGAATCAAAGCACATGTGAGTCTTTTGACTCAATACAATATAAAAAATACTTCTCATCCTTCATTCTAACGTGGCTATAAAGCTGCCCCTCTCCCGTGGTGATCTGGAATGGATTCTAAAACTGGAAAGACTTTGGTCTTTTTGTTGATATATTTCCAAAGGAATAAATACATCTTCTGTAAACGGAAAGTGTAGGAAGTTTTCTCAATATAGGTAATTTGCATACATATTTACCCTCTAGAATATTCCCAGCTTCAACCAAATCTAAAGAAATAATTCAGTGTATACATTTGATGCTTGAGACATGCAACAAATCATATGCATTTAATTCAACAGCACCATAAAAAACAGAACTACAGGAGTAATCAAGAACGTACTTAACCTTTCTCCCGGCAACACAGGAAAAAGTTAGTGTGAAATATGTGACAATCCTCTAAAGTTATAACTAAAGGGCAATGAGTCAGGTGTGCTGTAAAACACAAGCAGTGTAAAGGGGAGAAAAAAAAAACGGTAAAGAAGGAGAAAAATGAGTTTTGGAGTCCCGCTCAGTAATAGCTGATGTATGTTCACAATAAAACGAGATGCAGAATCTAAAACTCCTTGAAAATAAAAGCATAATTTCAACAGTACTCAGCCCAGCAGTTCTAAGACTTAGAGAATTCTAGTGGGGTGGGGAACAAAAACTGAAACAACACAGAATCCTTAGGGTTGGAAAAGCCTTCCCAGCCCACCGAGTCCACCCTATGCCAAATCCCCACCTTGTCACGCAGCCCAGAGCGCTGAGTGCCACAGCCAGTCATTCCCTGGACACTTCCAGGGATGGGGACTCCACCACCTCCCTGGGCAGCCCCTTCCAGTGCCTGAACACCTGTTCTATGAGGAAATTCTTCCTGAAACACACAACAGTTTTTCAAACCCCAAAATTGTAAAACCCCTCAAAATTAGTACTGAGCTATCTTCCGTCAGATTTATGTAACTGCAAGACAGAGAAAGGAAAACCAAGGCAATTCAATTCCTTGGGTTTGCTTTCACTTAACCTAGACAAAAGTACCTGAAAAGTGTGGAGCCATCCTTAGAACAGCTCAGGGAGAAGGGGCAGCCAGTGACCTGCTCATGACTCGGACCAGGGGTTCTGAAGAGCCAGAAGCCTCCTTTATCCTGACAGTGACCTTAAAATAGAAAATACATCCTTCTCTTTCTCTGAAAAAACAGTCCAGGGCTAGATGGGATATTGGAAAGAAATTCTTTCCTGTGAGGGTGGGGAGGCCCTGGCACAGGTTGCCCAGAGAAGCTGTGGCTGCCCCATCCCTGGAAGTGTCCAAGGCCAGGTTGGATGGGGTTTGGAGCAACCTGGGATAGTGGAAGGTGTCCCTGCTCATGGCAGGGGGTGGAACAAGGTGAGTTTTAAGTTCTAACCCCCACCATTCTGTGATTCTAAGTCAGAAGGATCAGCCTCCCAGCCCTTGGCTGCTCAGGCTGCAGTCATCCGATTGCTTCGCTGTGTCATATTTTATCTTCCACATCTTCAGTTCAAGTACTGGCTTAAATCACCAGCCCCTGCGTTACTGATACACACAGATTTTGAGGGAAAGAATAACTGGGAGCAGGAGCATTGCAGAAGGGGCCTAAAGATAGTAAGTTGTGGCAAACAGCTGCCTCCTGCAGGGGACACCAAGGTCTCGTGTGGTGCTCAGAGTGCACAAGTATCCTGCAGATCCCACAGGCATTCCTGCAGATCCACGAGCTCCCATCACAGGAACAAGGATGTTCTTAGAGAGTGAGTGCTCCTTGTTGCCATGCACAGGCACAGCAGGATTGCTGCTTCTTCCCTGGAAAAGGAGCCTCTGCTGCCTCCCAGATAGCAGGGAATGAAAAGTTAATGTCGTCTGAGAATGCTCAAAGGTTTCTTTGCTGTAACATGGATTCTGCTCAAAACAGCCCCCAAAAATACCTCCTGTCTCAGTACACCTGTTGAGGCCACCCACTGCAGTTGGCTTTGACCTCTGCCAACAACCTGGGGTTCAGCATCTTCTGAAGAGTGAGAGTGAGCTTAGTCAGGCTTGGGAGGAGTTTTCCTGCAGATCTCAGCTTAGTTCACTCAGTTATGGAAACTTATACATAAATACCAAAATTTCAATCCATATATATATATATATATATATATATGGATTTTTTAAGAACCCTTGGAAGTTTTAGTTTCTCCAGGATAACCCCAAGCCAAGTGCAGGTTTTCCCCATACAAAGTCCTGAAGGCTTTTACCAGCAGTTTGGGTGATGCCTCTGCACGCACTTGTAAAATAAAGAAGTAGTGGAATATTCACAACTTCAGCACCTCAAACCTCCATTTAGAAAATTCAGTAGTTTGCTTGATCATTAGAAGTTCCAAACGGTGAATAATTTCTGTCAGCTCACAAGTATTTTTTGTAGAAGGGGAGAATTAAAACATTCTTATGCATTTGTCAAAGAAACACAGATTTACTTCCAAAAATCAGTGTTACAGCATGGTTGGAAGAGGCACTTTAGGGTAATTATTGCATTTGCTTCTACAATTTCACAGCCAGCTCAGGGATCCTGGGTGTTATTTCCTGAGAGATCTGAGATTTGCCAGCAAGCTTCCCAAGTAATTAATCATGGAATTATAGAATATCCAGAGCTGGAAGGGACCCACAAGGAGCATCCAGTCCAATTCCTGACCCTGCACACGACATCCCAACAATCCCACTGCACACAAAAGAGGTGTTTGCTCAAGATCTTTGTAGGCAGATTAATCACTGAAAATACTGTGTTTTCATTGAATCCCAGAATGGCCTGGGCTAAAATGGACCTCAAAGCCCATCCAATTCAACCCCCTGCCATGGGCAGAGACGCTTTCCACTATCCCAGGTTGCTCCAAACCCCATCCAACCTGGCCTTGGACACTTCCAGGGATGGGGCAGCCACAGCTTTTCTGGGCAACCTGTGCCAGGGCCTCCCCACCCTCACAGAGAAGAATTCTTTCCCAGTATCCAATCTAACCCTGCTCTCTGGCACTGGGAAGCCATTCCCCTTGTCCTGCCCCTCCAGGCCCTTGTAAATAGTCTATCGTACTTTATATATACAATATATTAATATATCACATTCTCCCATATCATTTCAGTTCTACTTCCCTCTGGCTGTGACCAGCTCAACAGGTACCTCATTTAAGATGCTGAGATTTAAACTTTTTTGAATCCACAAGCTGGATCTGTGCTCTGGTAAAAGCTGTGGGTGTTTCTAAACAAAATTTTAAAGAAAGAAAGTTTTCCCAAAGATACAAATTTAAAAGATCAGTAATTGAGAAATCAGGGCTTTGCATTAGGGGCAAAAGAGAAAAAATATCCTCAAGTATTAGATAGAGACTAAATATCTTTACTGTAAATTTTAAATCACAACACAGTGACTAAATAAAATACCTGTATATTTTTCTGAGCCAACATACAAGGATTAACCAGAATGGTCTATACAATGATAAGGAAACAATGTAAAAAGATAAATAACTCATAGTCTGGTGTTTGTGTCTCTTCTTCGAGGTACTTCTGATAAGCCTTTTAATTTCCCAGCCTTTCAAATTTTCTTGCTACAAATTTCTTCCAAACCCTGAACAATTAAAATCTACTCATTAGAGGAAACATTAAGTACAAAGCCAAAAAGAAAAGGTCAGGGACAAGAAACCTGTGCAGACTCTGCAGGGAGCAGGTGAGGAGATGTTTTGACAGGAGACTTCATTTTAACTGAATTATACACTCAGTTCTGGAGTTGGGTATAAATGGAACAGTGTTGAACCCACAGTCTGAAGGTGGGTGGGTTCGGGGTGGGTTTTTTTAATTAAGTGCTCATCCCTTTATGCAACACTTAGTATTTCCTTGCTGTTAAAAGGGAGATTGGGGTTGGTTTGCTGCCATGCCAACATTGCTCCTGGGAAGCCCAGAGCTGAGCGAAGAAACAGGAAGGGAGACCCAGGAAACATCCCCAGTAAAACCAGCACTGACCTCCCATGTCAGTGGCTGGTTGTGGTCTGTTATCCCTGGGCATTGTTCTGGGATAGAATTCCTCTGCAGCAGAGGAGCTGGTCTCTCTCCAGGCTCAGTGTGGTACCACCACTCCATCATCCCAAACATCACACCACAGTGGCAATATCCAAGGGGCACCAACCAGGTCAAGGTCCAGGGTAGGTGAATTCATGGCTTCCCATGGCTTTTCTCGAGAAGGAATGCTCCCATGGAGTTTCTGCAGAAGCAAGCCCAGAAGGAATCCATGCACCTGGCTGGTCAGGATGAGGGAATGGACCTCAGCCTTCAGAAAGAGCCAGAAACCAGCTTGGGCAATGTCTTGTCTGTCCAACACCATCCATTAGCATTTCTTAATTAAAAATGGAGTATAGCGAATTTTGATTACAAGCCCTTCCCAGTCTGAAATATTTCCTTTTGAAGTGCCAGACTCACTCCTCAACAGAGCAGAGGGTGGAGGATCCAGCCTGGCCAGGGTGTTTCTCTCCTAGACCATCAACACATCGGTTGCAACAACCACCACCTTCAGCAGACAAGGGTTAAACACCCTCTGTCCCTCCCGAAGCAATTGGAAATGAATGCACATGTTAGTGCTGAAATAAGTGATGTTGTCTTCCTAGTTACACTTCCAGAAGAGGCATAATATGTAATATTTTGCCCCAGCTATTGTGACCCAGAGAGCTTCCCATAAATCACAGCCTCGGGAATGGGCACCTGGAGCTGTGGCTCAGTGGACAGGTACGAAGCAAATCAGCTTCTCAGAGCAAGGTTAAACTAAATCCAGTGTTCCCCCGTGATGCAATACATTATCCTGACAAGAGAGCTGGAAATGCCATAAATAAAATGGATTTTATCAGCTCCTATCAGTCTCTCGTGGATAATATTGGCTATTTTGAGAATACCTCCTCCAGCATCAAGTGTAATTCAGCAGTAAAATGGACTTTAGCTGCTCAAAGCAAACAGCAGAGCAGGGAGATGCTACACTGCACTTTTGCTAATGAATTAATAGATCCAAAGGCTCCCCGTGCTTTAAGGAGGGGCAGCTCAGGCCTGTCCCTATCTCTGTCCCCCGAGTAATAAACTGTGGCAGAAGAACAGCACAAGTTATTTCTTTAATGCAGCCTTTCCTCCTTGAAAATTACTAAAAAGTAATCATTTTGTTTCTCTTCTCAACAGAAATTTCTCATTTTTTAACTCCATAAACCTGAATATTCATGGCTATTGTTTGCAGGGAGGGTTCTCTTCAACTCCATCCCAGTTTCCAAAGTAGAATCCCAACTCTTGCTAAATTGCAGACTTGAACGGATACTTGGCTTTTAATTACTTTGCAGCCTGTTCAATATCTGACTCACAGGGATGCTCCATTCTTCAGCTGGGCCATACATTTATTTACTGCACTGTGCTTTTGGAACACTGAATGTTTATAATTAGGCTGTGTAACCATGCGAACCTTCAGCTGGTGTTTGCTGGGTTTAAAGCAGGTTTGTTCTGCATTGGGAAAGAAGGAAAAGCTACAATGCACCGTGAAAATTATGTGCTAATCTTTATACTTCCAGTGCAGGGAAAAAAAAAAAAAAACGAACACTTAAAAATTATAATTGTGGTATTTTAAATGCTGTTTGGAAGCAGAACAGAGCAATGATTCTCGTTCCAATGCAGATGCAGGCAGTGACATTGGGTTGTTTCCAGAGCTGTATCCACAGGCATCCTGCCCCAGCTCTCACTGGTGGTGTATACCACTGGGAAGTTGCTCCAAAGGGGGAACAGCTGGAGCAGACCCACAGACACATCTGGCTTTGGGGACCTGCTCAAACAATTGCACCTGACACAATGGCCTGAGCTGGACGTGGCCCTTTCAGCCCCTGGGTAATAAGTATTACATTAAATCATTATACCTGGGCACATCTCTGCAAAAGCAGCTGTAAAGGCACCCAGCAGCCTTCAGGGTTTCTGGAAATGACACAAGAGCCAGGAAGGACGTTGGAACCAGATGGTTTTTAAGGCCCCTTCCAACCCAGACGGTTCAGTGATTGTCTTCCCTTGGGTTCATGTCTAGTGGAAGGTGCCACCTTCCTCCTGGGCTGAGCCTGGATGAGACAGTGGTGGCTGGTGGTGCTCCAGCCCCAGGCTCTGCCCCACAGCATAGGGATGAGTTCACCTCTGCTCCTACCTGGAAAAGCACAGCTCAGGCACTTCATAAATGTCTGCAGCTTTCAGACCCTGAACAAAGTGATTTCAAGCACTGAGGTGGCTCTTGGATGGTGCCACTCTCAACTCATTAATGCCCTTGGGGATAAGCCCAACACAAGCTTCTGTAGAGCTCCTGAAGTCCCAGTATTTTAAATTAAACAATTTCTCTTCAGTTGGGTAATTTATAATCCAGAATTAAAGCTTAGGGGCTTTTTTCATTATTTCATGAGAATGGGATTTTTAAATTGTTCTTGGTGGTTTCTGCACTAAGAAATCCCCATTTGGTATCAGGTCTAACCATCTGTTGACACACACGTGATTTCAAAATTCTCCCTCCTGTCATGCACAAGCAGAGTCTCCACTCGTATGTGATTGAGTTATCTGCACCACACAAATGTTCACTTGTATCTTCCCAATTCTCCATAGAGCTTTGCTTGTAAATACTAAGGAACTGTATGATCTTCTCTTAGAACACTGACAAGAATTTAACACAGGCCGTACAACATGCAAGTGTTGAAGCTTTGCCACCTTCCCATTCTGCTGCTGCAGCTGGAGCTGAAGAGAGTTATGCAAATATGTGAGTTTTCTGTTCGGGAGCTCAAAAAATAATAGTATGTTATCAGCTTCACCAAGAATCATTTTTTCCTCAGTTTTTTTTTTTTTTCTTCTCCAAAAGAACCTCCAAAACTTCCATTTTCTTTCCCTTTAGAAGTTTTCAGTCATAAATTAACATGAAGTGCAGATTATGCATTGGCATCACTGCCTGTGAAAGGGGAATTGGACCTAGACGGTCTTTAAGGTCTCCTCTAACCCAATCCAGTCTGTGATTCTGGGATCACTCACAAAATGAGAGCAGGAGGTGGGCAAAGACTTGTATCCCTCCAACCCCGCTGCCTGCTGTAGTCCATCCACCAGGATCTTTACTTTGCCTGGGGAAACAGTTTTGCACCTCTTGCTTCCTGTGACAGAGTTACTGCATTCAACACCCTCATATGAATGTCACAATCCCCGACTGATTTGTGCTGGGAGGGACCTTAAAGCCCATCCTGCCCCACCCCCTACCATGGACAGGGACACCTTCCACTAGCCCAGGTTGCTCCAAGCCCCGTCCAACCTGGTCTTGGATATTCCTAGGGATGGGGCAGCCACAGCTTCTCTGGGCAACCTGTGCCAGGGCCTCCCCACCCTCACAGGGAAGAATTCCTTCCTGTTATCTACTCTAAATTACCCCTCTTTTAGTTTAAAGCCATTCCCCCTTGTCCTATCACACAGCTAAAGAATTGCACCTCAAATGTAATCTAAAACAGAAGCTGTGGAAATCACCAGAATTGACTCCAACCCACCTGGCAGCAGATGGAGGAGCCTGTGCAGAACTTTGGGAACATTTCTGGGGAGAGAAGTTTGGCTCCTCAGAGCTCTCTGCAGCAGGAGAAGGGTGAGTTCAGGGGTGGTGTGAAGCTCTGGTGCTGTGTGACAGCCAAGGGTACAGGGGAGCCCTACGGGAACAGCCCAAATCAGAAGCAGTTTGTGTGTCCCTGGGTGGAGGGGGCAACAAACCACGATTTTCTGTATTTCCTCCCCATATTTAAATAGGTCAAGTCCTTCACTCTGTGCCGTGCAGGAAATTGTACATTCCACAATCACATCTCAGAATGTATAATCAGCCCAGTTAAGGATTATCATTACAGAAATGACAGCAAAATCCAGATGGGAAAGTCCTCCCGCTTCCCCACGCACACGTGGACTGTGATGCCTCTGAGTTATTCCAATATTCAGCTCTTTGCTTTCCATCACTGCCTTTCAAGCACAGAGAACACAAATTGGATTAAATAACGTGCTGAAGAGAACACTTTGCCATGGTGTGAGACGTGCTGTGCTTGGCAGCTGACGGGAGCCACGTGTCCAGAGGAATTACTGAGCTCAGGACTTCAAATACTCAGGTAAGATGGGAGAAAACATGACACACCGACAGTTTTCTGATGCCTCAGACAACTCCACAGGGATTCTAGCAAACCACAGCCTGGCTGGATATTCCCTTAACAAAAATAATGAGGTAGGGAAAGGAAAGTAGAGGGTGAAAAGAAAAGCCAAAATAAAACAACAAGTCACTTGGTTGAGGGAATAACTCACCTCAAATTTTACGTCTATGCTATCCCTCCCAAGAACCTGCTCATGCACAATTCTGTCACAGACAGAAAATCTGGTAGGAAACACTGGAAAGTTATGTTAGTGAGACTTGAGAATATTAAACAAAACTAAACAGAGAAACCAAAAGACAGAACTTTGTAACTACAGAGGCGGTGGGGCATGGAGAGAGCACTGGGCTGGGCTGCCAAATAAAAGTGCTGAAGCACATGGGAAACAGCCCCCAGGCACTGGGTGATCTTTAAGGTCCCTTCTTCCAACCCAAGGCATTCTGTGATTCTTATATCTCATTCCAGACCCTGCCATGGTCAGGGACACCTTCCACCATCCCAGGTTGCTCCAAGCCCCGTCCAACCTGGCCTTGGACACTTCCAGGGATGGGGCAGCCACAGCTTCTCTGGGCCTGCCCACCCTCATAGCCAAGAATTCCTTCCCAACTGCCCATCTAACCCTGCCCTCTGGCCACGGAAAGCCATTTCCCCTTGTCCTGTTCCTCCAGGCCCTTGTCCAAAGTCCCTCTCCAGCTCTCTTGGAGCCCCTTTAGGCACTGGAAGGGGCTCTAAGGTCTCCCTTTTTCAGGTGAACACCCCCACCTGCCCCAGCCCATCTCCAGAGCAGAGGGATTCCAACCTGAAGGACCAAAGTCAGAAGATGTCCAGGCTCCAGGGCAAAGAGAGAAGCCACAGGACCAGAAGGGAGCTGAACTCTGAGCCTGCTGCACCATCACCAAGCAGGGTGGATGCAAAAATGCCTCAGGTCTTCCTTCACATTTTTGGTACCCAGCACAGGCTGCTGCCACATGAAAGCCTTGCTATGGAAGGCACGTTCCAGGAAGATGGATCAATACAAGGAATGCTCCAGCTGCTTTTTCTGTGGGCAGTTCTCCCACACCCAGAGGCTGCAGGCGCTGCACTGCCAGACCTGAGCTGCTGTTGATTGCAAAGGAAACAGAGGAGGCCACAAGACCTTTTGCAGGGACAGGGTGGACTGGGCTCAAGCCCCAGTTGCATCTCCTGCACATCCCTACACCCCAACTGCAGCCCCTGCTCCAGAGGGAACATCCCCAGGGAAGGCCATTGCCTGCAGGGTTGGTTGAGGTGCTGGGGCTCACCCTGCCCCCTTTCCCCCCCTCAGGCACATAGTGCCACTGACGGAGATTTGCTTTCTGTAAATATTTTCCTGGGTGTTCATGGTGAGCTGACAGTTTACCCTGCGCTCAGAGCTCTGTCCTCCTCTTTCTCTTCTCCCTCCCTGGCACTGAACAGATGCACAAGAAATTGCAGTAAACTGTGAAATGAACTGTCATTCAACAAAGCTGAGCTTTGAATAATGTGTGCCTAACAACACGTACTGCCATCAGCTTCCAAAAACCAAAATCCTCCTCAAAATCAATAGGTCTTTCTGAAAAATGTAATTGTGGAGCAGATTTTTAAACCTACGGGTTTGATTTTGCCACTCCTTGCCGAGGAGGGGTGTCCATGAGCGCACAAGTCAAATCCTTCCCACTGGTCCTAATGAAAAATGCTAAAAAAAGAGAGAAAATGAGAACATTAAACCCTACTAAAAGGATCCAGATGATTTGCCGTGCGACAGGTTTTATTCTTAAGTGATACTTTTTTTCCTGACTGAGTAAAATCAGAATACTTAAAGGCTGCATGCCAGTGATCCTGATTAGCTGTGTGACTGGAGGGATGGCTGAAGGATTCAGATAACCAGCATTGGGATTACATGTAATTTCTGTATGAACTCTGGATTCAGGGGAAATGTATGAATTTCAGATTACCCAGCACCTGGGTAACAAGGTACCACACGTTCAGGGCTCGCCTACGTTCAGGAGTTGCCTAAAAGCTGTTCTGCAATTTATGTGTAATACATCAACAGATGAAATGAAGATTTAGCAAGCAGTTAATAACACTGGGAAGTAAGCAAAAGAGCACCTCTAATGAAGTGCATTTTGCTTGTAATTCAGAAATAAGAGAAGCACATTAACCTGCTGGGTGAAAGTGCTTCCCAATTCCTCTCTAATTGGGTTCAGACTGGAGGCACTCCACGCTGTTTTGCATCAGCAGGGATTTTATTCCACAGGTAAACCAGCTCACTTGGAAAAAGCACTGAGGAGGCTTTCTGGGAAACATGCTGCAGCTGGGTTTTATTTCTTGCACGTTCCCACGTGCAGTGGGATTTGCAGAAGGACCTAAATGGCCATAAAAGCCTCAGCTGTGTCCAGGGCTTTGGGGAACACAACCCTTGATAAACGTGATGGACTGGGACAGCCTGATAACAGGGATTCAGAGGAAAATGGCCTAAAATCTATTACAGGTGCTACTACTGTCTGGGGAACTTCAAAGAGCATGAAATCACAGAATTTTTAGATTGGCAAAGCCCTCTGAGGTAATGGAGTCCAACCATTGCCCCAGCACTGCCAAGGCATGCTAAATCATGTCCCAAGAGCAAGCAGTTGCTTTTTGACTTTCCAAACATTGACATCATATTAAAAATAATATAAAAATATTAAATATCAGATCACAGAACTTAAAAATATAAAACAATTGAATGGCAGCCCCATAAGATGAAACCCAGATCAGCAGCAGGTAGGTGCACCCAAACATGGCACTGTCACCCTCCTCATGTCCTGGGCAGTGGAAATACATGACCCAGCCAGCCCCTGTCCCACCAGCAGGGCAGGGACACTCAGGAGAGTCCCCAAAACTTGGTGAGAGCATCTTTACAGATGTTTATCTGGTCTGAGATAAAGCCAGCCCGGGTACAAACAAAGACAACTCATTTCCACAGGCCAAATGCTCCCTGAGCTGCTATATTTTTTCTTTTGAGAGAAGGAAAAACAAATCCCAAGAAAGCAATCCAGACCAGAAGTCAGATCAATATTGATAAACGCTGGCTTTAAATACACTTGGAATTGGAAGATTCCCCCTCTCCCACACACAGTTTAGCAAACTACAGTTTCCAAGGTATATTAAAAGGTATAAGAGGTGTGTGTGTGTGTATATATATGCACTTCCATGACTAAGATTATCCTATTTAAGAGGTTAAAGATATTATTTTACCAGCATTTATTTACTCCAAGTGGTCCCAGTCTTTGATATTTTGTCCCTGTATTAGATGTTTTCACCTCTCACCATCATCTTTAACCTCCTCACTCCCTCCCAACAGCCAAGAACCTGCAGGCCAAAAAAAATGCTTGATGGTGTTAAATCCTCTGGGTCCCCTCACACACCTGACCCTCACTGCTCACACCAGGAGCACACACTGCCCCCACCTCTTAACCAGCAGAGAGAAGAAAAAGTGATTTTAAATAGGGTGAAATTATTTTCTCATTAAGGAAATAGATGGGGTGTTTAAACTAGGGGTAATTGTGGTGCCACAGGTTGGAGGTTGAGCTCAGCTGACTGAAAAATAGACCATGAGGAGGAAGCAAAGCCCCAAGTCCCTGTTTGCTTTGCTGCCCAGGACCAGCCAGATGGGGAGACCCAGCTGCTGCAAAGCCAGTGGAATCTCACAAGGAGGCAACAGGGAAAACACAAAGGAAAAAAAAAAAAAAGGTCAGTGTTAATGGAACATCAAAACTTCCAGGAACATCAACACCAGGTGATCAAAACAAAACCACCCCCCAAAATCCTCTGCCAGGGGAGAACTGCAAAATGTGAGGCAGCAGAGTTATTGATTCCAGCCTGGCTGGGATAGCATGGGCTGGAAAACAAAGGATGAGCTGTCTTTGGAGTTGCAGAAGTAACTCCAGGAGCCCAGGGCAGTCCCCACTCGTGGCAGCTCTGAACATCACGTCTCAGGGACACTCAGCTCCCGGTGACAGTACAGCCACTGCACTGCCTTTGGGACCCCATGGCTTTGTCCTCACTGCTCCACTGCTCATTCACTCCTATTTCCATTTGTTTCCATGAAATGGGGACAGTGTAAGTGCCTGAGAAAAATCAAACCTGACAATTATTACCTGAGTTTTACCAGCCGGTCACCGCTGGAAGGTGGCAAGTTTATGGGAGAAATACAGTGAGGTTTATTGTTTTTATTTCTTCCTGTGCTAAAAAAAAACCCAATAAAACTCCAAAGTTGGATCCCATTCTTGCAAGCAGACAGGACAAAAAAAAAGAAGCTCTAGCAACAAGTTGAATTCATCCAGGTGGGTGGACAACACGAGGTGCCTGCACAGCACAGCCTCTGGTCCCACCCCAGCGGTGGTGGACAGAGCCAGTGATCCCCAGCCAGGCTCAAACACAGCTCCTCTCCTATCAAGGCACCAAATAAGAATTACAGGATCTCCTGAGTTGGAAGGGGCCCACAAAGATCATCCTGTCCAGCTTCTGCCCTGCCCAGGACACGCCAAAAATCCCGCCCTGTCCCTGAGAGCGTTGTCCAAACACTCCTTGAGCTCTGTCAGCCTTGGCAGGTGACCACTGCCCTGGGGAGCCTGTTCAGTACCCAACCACCCTCTGGGGGGAGAATCTTTTCCTGAGATCCAACCTAAACCTGCCCTGACTGAATTTGATAGAATCCCATTGTAATCGATCTAGCCTCTTTCATTCATTTAGGATAAAATCCAGGTAAGAGCAGATCCAAACTTACAAACACAGGAGGTGAGGAAAAACCTAACTGAGCTCTAACATCAACGCTGCATTTTCCCAAAAGAACAGCGAGTAACTGCTGCACCAAACAAGCTTCTGACACAGCAGATAAAAGCAAATGCCTGCCAGGGGCAGTTAAACCCCATCCCACAGAGCCACAGGACTACAAGCTGTTATTGCCCACTGTGTTGGCAAATATTGCCCAAAATAAACTTAACCAGAAAAAACACAGACCTGGAACTGAGGGACATGGAACAAAACAGGGTTTGCAAGCAGCTGCCTCGAGCTACGTTGCCTGACACTGAGAGCACCATGAATATCCACCCTCCGTTTCTAAATATGGATTTTTGTTATGGGAACCCCTATTTGCCCTGTTATTTCTGTCACCACCCTGCCTGGTGGAGGCCCAGCAAAGACACAGCCATACCAGCAGGACTCATGATGCCACTGGGTACATACTGGTGCCCAGCCATGGGTACACTGGGGACAGTGCCCGCTGCAGACAATGTGAAAAACCCCTCCCAGACCACCCTTGTCATCTCCAGTTCCTCATGAAGACATGAGCAGCTGCCGGATTATTGTGCAAAAGAAAAGAAAATAAATCCACTCTCGCTAGATTAAGTCAGGAAAAACTATCCATACATCTCCCTTGCTATGAAATCCGGGCAGCAGCGTGTCCTGTCAAGAGTGGTCAGTGTTTCCCTCATGGAAACCATGGCACTGCACTCTGCTGATTTCCAGAACTGCCTCCAGGCCCAAGGGATTTCCAGCTGGACCCAGTCTCACCCTGCTGCTGCAGCACACAGATAATTTTAGCTCCCACTGCGTTATATAAGAGTTGAGAGGATACACTGCTCCTGGGAAGGAGGCACAAGTGTATTTTAACATTATTTAGGCAGCAAAAAGGAATAAACACGAGGAAATGGAGGGAGAGATGTGATTAATGCAAAAACTGCTCCAAGGCAGCCAAGTTAAATAGTTCTGCCAGTGTCAAGTGCAGAGTCCTGTGCCATGTTCTGGCATAGAGGGGACAGGGAATCTGCTACAATCTGAAGAGCCAGAGGAAGATTTAACACAGACCTTTAGTACATGGTCAAGGTTGAGCAGCCTAAAGAAGAGCAACCCCTCCATTAGTCAAGGGCACAGTCCTGGAGAATCCCAGAATTGCTGAGATTGGAAAAGCCTCTCAGATCAAGTCCCACTCTTTCCCCAGCACTGCCAAGGCCACCACTAACCCATGTCCCCACGTGCCACATCCACAGGGCTTTTAAATCCCTGCAGGGATAGTGGCTTCACCCCTGTGCAGACATGTCCAGGCTTCCCCAGGTCATGCAACCCCAAAACATGGACCAGAGCCCAGAAACTCTCCCTGCATCCATCACAGTTTCCAGTGGTCTCAAAGAAAGCCTCGCTAAGGAAAAGTAATCCAGGTCAGTCAGATGAATGTGTATTAAAAACAGAGAGAGGTTTCCAAAGTCTGGATTCAAAAGCCAAAGTATAAATGAAATGCTCCAGGAAATATTATTTACACATTGTGTTTTCAGAGAGCAGGAAAACATTGTTTTAAAATGATGTTTGTAACCCCTTTTGATAAACTGTGTATACAAAGAATAAATTTAGAGTCAGGTCCATGACGGCTGTCAAATCTACAGCATTTATTTACAGGAAAGAGGAACAATATTTTGACTTCTCCCAAGCAGCCTTTCAGGAAGGGGAGCTTTTTGTGACTTAAATGCACAAAGAAATGCCACATTAGTCAGAGGTCTATTTCCCCACTACAACAGGAGCATTATTTGGCAATGACCTCCAAATGGCCTCTATATTTCAGTGGGGTTGGATCAAGTGTAAAGTTAAAGCCACCACCAGCCCTCAAGGGTCCTATCTAAACAGCACTCCAAAGGTGTTTTTTTTTTTCTTTTGGAAAATTAGACAAAACCCTTTCTGGTGTCCAGCAATTACATCTTTACACAACATAGGGTGGCACAAGACATTTTGTGTAAAATAGAGTGATTTTCTTTCTTGACCATCACTGAGGGAGATAATACAGAAACAAAGAAAGCAAAGCAAGATGTGCCTCCTGCAGCCAGTGACATTATTATATGAACAATTTAAAGAACGAAGTCTGCAAAGGCCTTGAAGGGTTATTCCTGTTGAACAGGACAAACCCACACCTGAAGAAACCTGCCAGGCAAAGCCCTCTAAAATTAATGGAGGCACTTTTACTGCCTTAATGTTTAAGTCCCCCTTAATCAGGCTTCACTGAGGGTCTTGCTCAGAAATCACAGGTAAGAAATAAAAAGGAGAGAACACCTGCTGGGAGAAACATTGACGTGTTCCTTATGATACTAAGGTTCATTTGGTTTTGAGGGGCTTTATTTGGTTTTTTGGGTTTTTTTTACAGTTCCTGAGAGGTTAATTTGGTGGGACTTTATTATCTTGTTTGTTAGACAAGACCTGAGATCTCAGTTTTCTGTTGTTTCTGTTCTGTGTTGAACAGGCTTCACCCAGCGTGCAGCAGGTCTGCAAACAGCACGGACTGTCATCCCCAGTCCATCACTGCCACATCCCTCCAAACCTTTCCTCCACCTCCTTTATGACTGTAATCATGGGGTAACTATATGGTGTCTTGTTGCTGCATTTCAGGGAGAGACTGGAGACCTGTTCCTTGCTCAAAGCACATCCACACACAGACATCACTCACTTGGCTTTCTCTTCCAGAAGAATAAATTCTGTCTCACCTGGAAAGTGAGAACCTTTTCCTTCCCTTCTTTTTTCATTTTTCACTTAAACAATTACCTCGAGTCATCCGTCTGGAGTAAATGCAGTTCAAGTGGGGGTGCAGAGCCCTGTCCCAGAGTGATGTGATCAGCAGCTCTGAATGGTTGGATTAGCATCTGATGAGCTGTGCTAACGTGAATTACAGACTGGCTCTGGATCCCAGCACAGCCCTATTTCAGGCTCAGCAGGACTCCAGCTCCAGCCTCCTCCCCAGTGGGTAGGTTGACTCAAGTTTCAAGCACTGTTTAGATCGAGGTTTTCATCTTTTAGGCAAGAGCTCAGCAGCAGCAATGCTGAGCTTGTGTTTTGAATGAAGTCTTTGGAAAGACTTTAATTTTACCTTTCAAGTGTTGACTTAGAAAACACCCTTGTGATTCAGGGAGCTTTAGCACTCACCCGTGGAGCTTGATAACTTATCTTCAGTAATGGCCCACCCCCACTGTTGTAGTTTCTGCCTGGGTAATGTGTTTATTGCAGCTTGTGGAACCTATGATTTATTTGCTCTGATCCCAGTGCTAATGGATAGGAATGAACAGGAACCAGAGCCCCTCACTGATGGGATCTTCTCCACAGCGCTGTCTGCAGTCACCCTTCACAATCAGATGCTACAGAGCTCAGCTGCTGCTATGCTATTATTTGGAAAACGTCTTTCTGAGCCCTCTGCCCCGTGGAATTTACCGCAAAGTAAATTTTTAACTCACTCCCACAAACTCAGATTTCCCCACAGCCAATGCCCAGCTGGGTGCTGGTGGTGAACACACAAAGTCCCTGAAGGGGCACTGGCAGACCTGACATCTTTGTGCCAAGGGTGCTCATACAAGTTTCTCACCTTGTATTTGTCAGAATATATATTGGACACAGGATTGTCTCATAGACAAGACAGGCAGTGTTACTCTTCTCACTGACCACAACAGCAGCAAAAAGGGATTGTGTGATCAAATATCCAAGAGTTAAAACTACAGAGGTTTGAACCAAGCAGCAGTTGCTTTGGCATGTGAAAGTCTGTCTAGAGTCTTTACTAGAAAGCAGATTTTCCTGGGAGCATTCAGAGGATTGGCTGTTACAGCCCTGGGGTTGTGAAAGAGGCAGGAACTCACCTCCACAACACCTGATCCCTCTCTGAGAACTCAAGCCCAGGTTTCATGAACAATCTGAGCTTTCCAGGATTGAGCCACATGGGATTAGTCACAATAATTTTATCCCAGAATCATTAGGTTGGAAGAGCCCTCCCAGACCATCGAGCCCACACTGTGCGTGATCCCCACTTTGCCACCCAGCCCAGAGCACTGAGTGCCCTGTCTAGTCATTCCTTAAACACCTCCAGGGATGGGGACTCCACCACTTCCCTGGGCAGCCCCTTCCAATGCCTGATCACCCTTTTCAGGAAAAAATTCCTCCTGATGTCCAACCTGAACCCACCCTGGCACAGCTTGAGGCCATTTCCTCTTGTCCTGTCACTGGGAATTATGGAATGGCACTTGCCATTCAATGGCTTTCCCATTGCAGCAATCCCACACCAGCCTACATAAAACACAGAACCTTCCTGATGGTTCCAGGAGATGCCATGAATCATCAGGAACCATCCTGGAATGGGTTCAGGGGGAGGGAATGGTGGTGCTCTGGCTGTGGTGGGAAACCCCACGTGACATTTGGCTACTGAAGTGCTGAATAATTGACAGGGAAGGAAACACTTTATTATTTAACAGAGTGGTTGTACAAAATAATTCAGGCTCTGTTCCTTTGTCCCCTGACACTTGATTTTGTACTACAAGGCATGTTCTGCTCTCCACACACAACCTCTCACCACTGGCAAAAGTGAAATATGACCAAGGTAGAAAATAAATCAGTATAAATTAATGCTCAGAATAAGAATATTTGCCACTTTTTAAAGTCATGATTTAAGGGTTTCACTGCCATTGCCACTCTTATTGTGCCATCTGCTCAAGCTTAAAAACTACTAAGAGGTCTCTGAGCTCTCCAGTGCAAGGACAGTAAGAAATGAACCTGAAATTATCAACAGAATCACAACATCTAAACCCAGGGGCCTTATAGAAGCCACAAAACATTTGGCTGCACTTCAGCAAATACTTATTTTATGTCCTTTAGCTGTAAAACTCACGAGCAAGAAATAAGCTCAATTCCCAGTCCAGTTAAACATCCAGGAAATCCAAGCAGTGGCTCGAGCTGCAGCCAAAAGACATCCCAAGAAAGCTCCATGGAGGAGCACCTGCACCGCAGCTCAGGACCAGGCAGAACACAGGATCTGCCACTCCCGGGATGTGCAGGTTTAGGGGGTTTATGTAACATAAAGCTCATGGCAGGACCTGAGAAAAGTTAAAGGAATAAAGGTCTTTCTTCATACAGGGAAGAGATTTTTCTCCTGTGTTCCCATAGCAGTCAGAATATTTCCTTTCAGCAGGGCCAGAGAGGCCACTCCTGAGGAAAGGGCAGAGGAACCACTTGGGGCCAGATTCCTTAAATATACACAGGTGCCAGAAAGTGAACTCACCTAGTGAGAACCAGCTTTAATTATACTCCAAAAGAAAAGTGAAGCAGCCAACCCTTTTTATCTCAGGACTCTTAGTATGTTTTACATTTAAATGGACCAGGACCCCCAAACTCCCTGCGCTGTTCCCTGTTCCATCAATATTTTCTCCTTCTGCTTCTCCTCAGCCCAAAGGACCCTGGCACCTTTCCCACCGCAGGATGGGTGGGGATCCCCCTCCCAGCAACCTGCAGGTGTAAATCAGGCAGAACCCAAGGGGTGAGATGTGTTCAGCTGAAACTTCTCAGGCAATTTTCCCCACCACCTCCAGGTACTTTAATCATCACCTCACTGAAAGATTAGTCTTCTCATACACCAGTTCCTGTCACAACAAGGTGGTTACAAACCCAGGCTGGTGTGTGTTGAAATCAAAGCTCAGAAGGGAGGGACATCTGTTACTGTTTGTTGTACACAAGGACCAGCTCCTGAGAGGTTCTGACTCCCAGATGCCTTTGTTTGATGCTTCCATTTCATTTAACAAGGGAATCAGACCCCATTTGTCAGGAACTCAACTTCAGAGGCCTGAGTTAAACACCTCTGAGCAAACACACAGAGTGTCAGAGACCTGCTGGGAGGACTCTGAGGGCTGGAAGCACAAGTTTCACACTGCAAGAAGGCAGGGTTAGATGGGATATTAGGATGAAATTCTTGGCTGTGAGGGTGGGGAGGCCCTGGCACAGGTTGCCCAGAGAAGCTGTGGCTGCCCCATCCCTGGAAGTGTCCAAGGCCAGGTTGGCTGGGGCTTGGAGCAACCTTGGATAGTGGAAGGTGTCCCTGCCCACAGCAGCAGGTGGAATAAGAGGAGCTTTAAGATCCCTTCCAACCCAAACCATTCCACGATTCTATGATTCACTTGAATAGTTCTGCTGGCCAGCAGCAGTGTGAACTACTTTGCAAGCCAGATGGAGATCACCCTGGTGATCACTGGCTCTTACTCATAGTTCAGAGTATTTTCTGTGCTGTTCCCCTGAAGTATATTCCTGCAAAACAACCACATTAGAAACCCTCCCACATTCAAGTGTAGTAAGAGCCTGATGTTAACCCTTAAGTGCTTTCAAGGACCTAATGGATGAAGCTGATTTTAACTCACTTCTGCAGTTTGATGCTGCATTTAAAAGGACGTGAGGAGGTGGGTACTTACTCCCAGATAAAGAGAAATGAGCAGACAGAACTCCCATAGGGAGTTGGGCAGACAAGAGTTTGCCCACACTCCTTTATTGCTGTGAGCACAGAAGGAAGCAGGAGAGATTTTGGTGGGAGGAAAGTCTGTGCTCCACACAGCCAACAGATGTAACATGGAATATGTGCCTCACTCTGCCCCCAGCACCTGCTCCCGAGATCAGCCACTGATACCCCAGACCCTCAGGAGGGCTGGAGCCACCTGGGCATACAGAGAAAAATCAGTGACATTTTTTTCCCTGAAAAGCTGAAGCAGAGGAAACATGAGGATTAACAGGGAGGAACCAACAAGATCACAGTATTATTTAGGCCTTCAGTCTGCAAAATGCAGTTCCAGTGAATCCACATTATATGGTTTGGTTTTTTTAAAAACAAAACATTTTTATGCAAAACAATGCTGCCCAAGGAACAAGCTGTCAACAAGGAGGAGACAATAAATAACCAGTTGTAGGAAAAAATTGTACCTTTGCATTTTGCTGCAGGATCTGAGGCACCAGAAACGTAGCTGTTGCCTGGACAAATATGATCTGCATAAATAAGCATCAGCAGGAGACTCAGCACTGGGAGCGTGGCTAGAGAAGACACTTCCTGAGCATGGTGATGGTTTTTTTTTTTTTTTTTTGGAAGAGCAGCTGGAACACAGTTTATGTTGATTCATAAATGTGTCATTTTTTGGATGGAGGCTGGAAAACGTGAGGGAAGATGGCACTGGAATGAATGTGGGAGACAGGAGCAGGGAGAACAAATAAAAGATCAGTTCAGAGGAAGAGGATCCAGCCCCAAGGAACAATAGGAATGACAGAGAAGGACAGGGTGGGAAAGACACGATACCTTATGGTGTGACAGACTAGAGATGGAATAAAATCAGAGGAGAAGGAGGCGTGTGGCACTGACACGGGGCAGAGGGGAGTGATTGGAAATACCACCACTCCATAAACATCCAACAGCTGCCTTTAACAATTGCTTAACAAGAAGTGTGCATGCAAAGTTAACCCTCAGCCTGCAGTTGTGAGGTTTTTTGGGAAGGATGAAGGCAAAGGGAACTGGGAGAAACATGCCCAGGAAGAGCTCTGGCTGTGTCACCTGTACTCCAACCACAGGCAGTCCATGCTACCAAAACCCACCCTCCTGTGCTCTGCAACCTGCCTGAAATCCCACTTGTCATTCTGCACTGAAATCTGCTTGTATTGACCTTCAGTCCTCTGAAACTTGAATACCAATTAAACCTCTGCATGGACAATCAAATTCCACTCCAGCAAAAGCTCCCACCCGACAACAAACTCGGTATCCTGCCTCTTAAAACAGGGGTTGCCCAAGTAATTGAATTTTTTTTTTGATGTCCCAGGCTAAAATAGAGACAAAATTGTGTCAGTCTCTTCGAAAGAGAAACACAACGAGCTTCTTGAAAGAATAGCAGGACACTCCCTGACAGGGCTCCAGCTGAGCATTCCACCATCAACAG
>NW_020955343.1:0-40475 GCF_003031625.1 Empidonax traillii | reverse complement strand
AAAAAAAAAAAAAAAAAAAAAAAAAAAAAAAAAAAAAAAAAAAGCAAGCATGCAATAAGAACAATAAATCAGACCCAGAGAAACCATCAAAATCATGTCAGTTTGCAAGATAATTCCAGTGGGGCAAAGCTCAGCTCTGCCAAATTTTGTCCCAAATTTATCTCAGCACTGCACAGGAAATCCCAGCCATAACTTTGTAACCAGCTTTCCAACAGAAAAGAGTCTGCCATGAAGCCCCCAGGGCACAGCCCAGTAGTCCTGGGCTCCAGATAACTTTGGGCATTTCAGAAAATCTCTTTATACACCACGTTATTATCTGTTTCCCTAGAAACAGCCATGGGCACCCACCAGCCAAGGAGCTGGAACTTGTCTTAATTTTAGCTGCTGCTGTTTGTTCCAACTTCACCCTCATTTTCACAAAAACAGACACAAGAGCACTGTGGAATGTGACATTGCCATTCCACAGGCAAGCCCTGCATTGGTGCAGCTTCACTCCTTAAGCTCTGGGTTTATATGAAGCCACTGCAGTCCCAGGGTGGCCCAGACCTGCTCTGAGCTGAACCCAAGCTCACACAAGCCTCGAACAGTCCCTGGCTGGATTTTTGAGTCAGCAGTGAAAGCCAGGAGGAGAATGTAGGCTGGGATTTCATCAGCCCAAGGGTAGGCAGGGCTTTGTCATGGCTGAGTGAGGGCAGAGCGCACAGCTCAGCCACAGACAGGGTTAAAGCGTCACACCTCGTCCTCTCTTCAGCCTGATCACCCTGGCAGAGCCAGAGCAATATCTGCCTGGTTTGGTACGTTCTGCACAGTTTTAAGGTAACTATGGATATATTCCCTCAGGAACAGACCTGGATGTAACTGATGGCTTTCAGCCAAGATTTTTAACCCTTCCCTGTGTACGACACCTCAAGGTCAGTCCACCTAAAATCATATCTCCCCAGTATCTCTCCAGCTGTCCTGGTGCAGGACTACCACCCTCAAGGAAATGTCTAAGAGTACAACACTCCACCACTTTGACTAGAACCAGTTCCCTTTTGTGATGGTTTTGCACTAATTACAGCCCACCTCAGCACACTAACAAAAACCATAAACCCTGTTTGAAGGACAGCAGTGTCACCCTGGAAGGGCTGCGTGACCCTCAGCAGCACAGAACTCAACAGAAATCCTAGAAACATTAACTTCTAATAATAACTCAGTAAAAAAAGACAAAGCAGAGCAGAAGCACCTGCTGGGGTTTTATGCAGAATTCACGTGTCGTATTTTTGCAGGGAACTGCAATGCTAAATAAGACCTCAGGAAAAAAAAAAAAAAAAAAAAAAACACAAGCTTCAGCTTTACAAGATTGTTACATTGGCTTTTCTGTGTGCCTTGGAGACCCAGGCACTTTGTAAGAAGAGGAAAATTGAGTTGACTTTCCCCTAAACAGGAACGGATTGCTGAGCCCATGCAGTCATTTTAAATTTACAGAAATGTAAGCAAGAAAAACACAGGCCCAAAGAGTTCTCCTGGCAGGATTGAACTGCATAGTAAGTGCAGCCTCACAACTGGAAAGGTTAAAGTGACCTACTCGGTGGAGAAGGAAGGAAAGGATTGTGCCAAGCTGGAGCACTGAGTGTTTGCTAAAACACTCTCAGGGAGTGTGTGAGGGGTGGGTAAATGGCAGAGTTGCCAATAGGAACAGTCAATACCCTTGTGCCAAACACATCCATGGCCAGAATGTACAATGGACTGAAAAATAAATACAAGGGCTAAAATAAACTATAAAAAGCAACTGGAAGGGAAGGGTAAACCCAACACTTCCCCCAGCACAACCTTTCCAGAGCCCCTCACTGCTCCTGGGAAGTTGCATTAATGCAAAAAAGAAAAACTGGTTTGATTTTAAATTAAGAAAAAAAAAAACCCCACACATTCTTAATTGTGAATTCTTTCATTATGCACCTCTGCAGTGTAATTTTGGAGTAGCTGGTCAAGTGGCAATTAACAGTAAAATAAAGAGTGGTTAATTTAGCTGTTGTCTCATTTTAGCTTAGGCAGATAATCTACAAGGAAATTAATCCCCTTGGGGTAAAAGAGGCTCTGACAATAAACTGGAGAAGAGGAAGAGGCTACAAAGAAAAAAATAAATACAGACTATCAGAGATGACTTCGGGGATCGGGGAGGGTGGTAATGATTGACAACATGAGCAGCCCCACTTTTCCAGGAGACTAAAACTGAGGAGCCAACACCCCAAAATCCATGCATGTGGTTAAATAACTCATGTTCTGGCCAGGCTGCAGAGTAAAACCACCATGGGCAAATAGCATTAACAGACAGGATACCAACCACGTGTGCAGTATGGGAACAAAACAAATATATTTATGTATGGACTAGAATAGTATCCCTCATTTTGGGCAGACAGCAGCAGCCCTCACCTCTGGCTGCACAGATCCCCTGGGACAGCACCTGATATCCCTCCTCCTGTCCTGCCATTCCTTGTGTCTCTGCAGGAGACTCCTAGCCTGAGCCAAGCAGCACCATCTCACTCAGTTTACAGCTCTCAAACACTCTCAGTGGTTTTTTTTTCCCTTTATTCAGCCCAGTTTTCCACATCACTCCCCTTCCTCTCAAGCCTCACAAGTGCTATAAACACCCCCACGTGCAGCACAGCTCCAGCCTCTCAGATCTGGCTGCTTGGGGTCACAGAGATCACAGAGCCCTCAGCCACACCCAGCTGAGCCACACAGGGGCTTTTTGAAACATTTCCAAGGGTTTTCTGAACTAAAGAGTCGCAGGATCACTCACTTCTCAAACTATTTGTTTTCAATTTATCAGACAGTTTTTTTAAGTGTATAGAAACCTACCTGCCCGCCAGAGCTGCACCTTGGACCATTAGCACAAACCCCAGAGCTCCAGTGATTCCCACCTCCTGTGAGACCTCAAACAACACCTTCTCCTTTCAACTTCATTCCTTTTAAACCACGCCCTTCATTCTGACTTTGCTCCAGCTGGTTCTTCCCTGATGCAGGTATCGCTCTCAGCTGTGTTGGACAAGCACAGCCCTCCAGTCCCAGGTTATTTTGCTGCAGAGTCCAGAAAGAATTGGTTGCTTATGGAAGGAGTTTTCCATCCAACAGAAGCATAGGTAAAAACTGTGAAAGGATTTTCCCTCCTAAATTAAAGGTGTAAATGAAAATGATGCTGTTATATGCTCCATATTTCTGCCGCTTGGAGCACAACGAGGAAATAAAGAACTACTTCAAATAACCACGTTCCCCTGTCTAAACATCCCTAACACTGACCTTGGCAAGAGGGGATTTTTGTAGAAAACCTTGTTTTGGATAAAATCTCTCCATTTTACCTGTGGTACAGGGAACACTTGAGTGTTGATTCAAATAAAAATCAGAATGAGCCTTTGTAGTCATTTGGTTAAACAAACCATCATAATTTTTAACACTTTTATTTACTGTTTACAGTGCTGACTCTTAATGATACCCTCACGAAAAAAAAAAAGAAAAAAAAGTTTTAAGAGAAGAAAATTATAAATGAAAATAAATCAGAAATGCTTTTCACTCAGTTTCCTCTGACCTCCAAATTGTACATATGAACTTCAAAGACTCTGTGGCCATAAAAGCCCTGGACCACTAAAACCACAGGCACAGAAAACTCTACTCATAGTTTATTAGCAACTTAAAACAACTTAAAAAAATTATTAACATTTTAAGCCAATTTTTTTCTCTAAATTTTCAAGATTTTCTAAAAGCTTTCAAAGTGTTCTGCTCTTAGTAAATTGATAACTTGCTCCATAGACTTCTGTAAGGTTGACTTCGGTTAACAAGAAATCAAGCTGAAAAATGGTTTCTCTTTACTGCATCTACATCTTTACTGAAAGATTTTCCCCCTTTAAATCCATAGAAACTGGGATCGCATGATGGCTCTGAAGAGCGTGGATAAACAAGACAAGAATTAGAGATTTATGCAGATTTTATGGCCCCTTGTGGCTTAATAACTGAACTCCCAACACTGGAAATCTGCTGCAGACACTGATGATGTTTTTTAAGTGGAAGGAAAATATAATCTTATGTTATTTTCCTTGGGCTTAGCTATGAAAACATGATGTTTCTGTTGAGCCAACCAGCCGCTAGTGTTTATCTTCCACCACTTACCACAAATGTGGTTTGAGCAGCAGAGCCATTACTCAGCTGTTTGCTGGGCTGTGTTTTACCACTGATGTCCCACTCTTGGGTGTGGGGCACGAAAAGTGAGATGCGACAAACCCGGGTCACCCCGACACCATTTTGGAGCATCCGGGCAAGCTCTGCCTTCCCCTGGTGATATCCCAGCACAGAACCGCCTCCCTGGGGCTCAGGTGGGCAAGGATCAGCTCTGGATTTGAGCAGGAGTGACCTGCAGCAGTGTCCTGGCCAGCACAGGGGTGCTGGGGGGGCAGGCTTGGTCCCCATCTGGTGCTCATCCCTCGGTGGCCGATGCAGATGTTGCCCTCTCCCAGGTACTGGCCCTGAGAGCAGCGGGAGAAGCAAGGGCAGAAAAAGAACATTTGGGTGGTGCAAATGCATGGGTAGGCATAAAATAACTGGCATATGTTATGTTTGATTCTTTCTGCAGCCTTCAGTGGGAATACAGACCAAAATACACCTCCTGCACCTTTAGGTATCTGGAATATGACTTGCACGTAGAGCTAAATGGAATTTCTCTGTAAACAGCTTAGTGTTGTTTCATCCCACTATTTGCATTCAGTTCTAATTCCAGTCTCCAGACAGCTCCCAAAGCTGAGCGTGATTCCCGTTGCAGAAAGCTTCCCAATTTCTGGGCCACAGCTTGTCACTCCCCACTTTTACTCCCTGCTCTGTCTTAAGCACCATTAGGATCAGAACTAACAACCTGCTCCTCAGTTTAGCACATGGCTTTTGATGCACATCCGTGAAGTCAACTCAAGTTGTACCTCAGGATTTTTAAGGAATGTTACAGCGAAGAAATAAATAAAAAAAAATCCTCTCTACTGGTGTTAATTTAAAGCAAAGCTTTTATTTTCCTGCCAACAGCTCCCTTCTATCAGTTCGAATTTACTTTTTAATTATGTATATTGCTTTTTTTTTTTTCCATGGGAAACTGCAGACTAGAAATATGTATCTCATTATATTTTACGTTATTCAATTGACCTAAACACAAAGGCATTTTTCTTGAATACTGAGTGCTGATGTACCTTTTTAATTAAAGCTTAAAAAGCTTTTAATTAAAACAATAAATCACAGCCAGCAGGGTCTATCCACATTGTCTTCTGGCCTGGGTGTATTTTTCCTTTTGTGATCGGATTGACCCAAGAGGTAAAAAACGGGTGAAAAGGGCTTTCACTTTTAATTGATACAGTAGCAAATGCTATTCCACATGATGAGCCATGGAGCAAAGCTGTCACCTGCTTAAGATTATTTCAGCCCATCCATATCCTTTTCCCCATGGTCTCCCCTAAATTTGCACCTGTGGCAGCAATTAACTTTCATTTAAAGGTAAATCTTCCCAGCTTTGGCTGCCCAACCCTTCTCTGTACCAGGGTAGAGACTAAATTTAACTTTTTGGGATCATTTTGTTGTCTCTTCTGTGCAGAGCCAAGGTTTTTCAGAAGTCAGGGGTCTTTACACACATCCCAGGGCTGTTGTTGCCTCCTGGACTGTGTCCCACCGTGCAGCCCGTGCACCCCTGACCACTGGGGATCCCAGCAGGGGATGGATGTAGGAGCCCTGGGAGCTGCTATTCTGAATTAAGGCATAAATTCTGTGAATCTGTGTCAGTTTGGGTGACTGCTTTGCTTTGGGACCCTTGTTTTAGTTTGGAAGTTTGTTAGAAATATATTTAGTCCCTCAGAAAAAAATGCATCGTGCACTGAAGCTGGGTAAGATATTTTTGGGCCCAAGGTTATAATTACTTCTCAAAATCTGTAAATTCCATGTGTTCTAAGTATCCAGAACTCCTAACACTCCAGATTTGTGTTTAAACAAGACGGTCTAATGAAACATTCCCTCACTTGAGGATTAAAGTTTAGTGGATTTTCATGTCCCCTCAAGTGTTAAAAACATCTGAGCGCAAGAGGAAACGTCCTCGAGCTGTGCCAGGGGAGGTTCAAGTTGGCTGTTAGGAAAATTCCTTCCTGGAAAGGGCTGTCCAGCCCTGGCACAGCTGCCCAGGGCTGGGCTGGAGTCCCCATCCCTGGAGGGATTTAAAAGCCCTGTGGATGTGGCACTTGGGGACATGGGTGAGCAGTGGCCTTGGGAGTGCTGGGAAATGGTTGGACTTGATGATGTTAAAGGTCCCTTTCAACCTGAACAATTCTGTGATTCTATGAAAACCTTTTCTATTTTTGGACAAAGATTTTGGCACAAACATTTACAGCCACTGAAGTTCCCAACTGCACCCTCAGCACTGGGGCAGAAATGACCCTTGTTGAACCTCCAGAGAAATTTGCTGCTCCTTTGTGATTCATAGAAATGATTTCAGAAGTGTCTGATGAACTTGTAAATGGTGTGTTGTGTTTACAGAGGACAGTCCCTTTTCCCATGACAATTTGCTAATGAAATACTCATTATTCAAGTGGTACATGGAGATATTTGTATTATACCCAAAGTGGGAGAGAGAGAAAAGGAACTGTTTCAAAAAGTAGCAAGCAGAGAGGGTGAACAAGGTGGCAGGTGGTGTCCCCTTTCTTCTTCTTCCCAGTCTCAGTAGTAATATTCAATAGTAACATGCCCAAATACAATATGTTCATCTCTCCAGATTAGCCTGTTGTGCCCTGGAATCTTCCCAGTTCTGGCAATCTCATTCAATTCAAGGATAAATGAAAAGCAAAACTGGAGGGAAAAAAGAAAAAAAGGAAAAAAAAAAAGAAAGAAGAAAGAAGGCTGGGTGACTTCAAGGAGAAACAAAATCTCCCAATAAAGTCGGCAGTAAACTCAAACTACTTGCCTAAAACTACCAGGCAGTAAAGCACAGAACACTTGGCTCGTGCTGCTGAGCAATTCCGCTTCCCGGAGGTCAAGAGAATGGAAACACAATCTGAGCACCATGGACAGCAGCCTGTAGTGCCAGCAGTCCTTCCTTCCCCAAAACGTCCTTATTTAACCTGTAGAAGTCTCCACAAGGACCTCTCCTCGACCACCACCACCGCAGCCAGAGGGGTCCTGTGGGATTCTCTGTTCTCCAGCCTGTTGGAGGTCAGTGCCTCCACTTCCAGCACAGGGAATGGGGAGAGGGTTTTTCTTCCCTTTCCAAAGTTAGAAAAGACCCCCTCCCTTATAATTATCCCACTTCGAGCTTTTTTTTTTTTCCCTGCCTTTTTTATGTCTCAGCCTTTATCTCACCTCCTTTGGGTTTCCTTATCCACCTCTGTTTATTTTTCCATTATCCAGCCTGGAGGAGGGAAAGCCTCCTGTTTCCCTCCCACATAGCCGGAAGCAAAGCCCCTCTTTAAGGGCGCAGGGAGGTGTTCCAGCCCCAAGTGGGGGGGGAGCTGGTGGAACACACTCACTCCTGAGGAAGGAACCCCATTAAATTATTATTAACCCCGTGCCCAGCACTTCTCAGCTCAGCCTCCCTCCCTGGCGGGGAGGAGCTGCAGCATATGCTGCATGTGATGAGACATTCCCAGAGAGATCGTGGGATCACGCCCGGAAAAGAGGCAGAGACTCTCAAGAACATGATGCAGCGCTGTTGAGAAAGGAAAATAAGCCAAACACAATTTCACCTCCTGCAGCTGAGGGGACTTGGGGCCTTTATCATCTTTCTGAACAAGAGAACAAAGACAATACTTTTAAGTGCTTTCGGTTTGGGAAGAATTGTTTCATCTGAGAGCTGAGGGATAGAGAGACATTGTCAGACCACAGGCTTTAATTAAGTTTGCCACGCTCAGCTCCTGAGCTTTCCAACCCTTCCCGAGAAGAAAGAGAAAAGCAGATGGAGAGCAGGTGTCAAGAGCAATCTGGAAGTTTCCGCAGCTGTGATGGATGTGGGGAACAAAGGTGGGGTATGAAACACTGTCACTCCTCACGTGTGAGTATCACCAGCCTCATCCAGAATTTTAAACGCTCTCGGGCATGGAGGGATTTTGGCAGATGTGGATGTGCTTCCAGAACTGCTGGGAAGGCATAACACAGGAATCACATCCATCCCTAGGCTGCCCTTACGGTGACCCTCTCTCCCAGTGCCTGGAGATCCCCTGGCAGAGGCCTTGGTGCCCAGGTGGGATTGGGGTCCCCTCCCAGAGCACAAAGCTTGGCTCCAGCCACTGGGCTGTGGGTTAGTGTGGGGGAAATGGAATTATTTATGGTTAAAGCACCCCAGCAGTGCACTCAGCAGTCAGAGTCACAGAATCATGGAATTATTTAGGTTGGAAAAGGCCTTTGCCCAGCACCGCCAAGGCCACCACTAACCCACATCCCCAAGTGCCACATCCACAGGGCTTTTAAATCCCTCCAGGGATGGGGACTCCAGCCCTGCCCTGGGCAGCTGTGCCATGGCTGGACAGCCTTTCAGTGAAGGAATTTTCTCCAATATCCCATGTGAAGTTCAGTCCTTGCTCTGCAAAATGGAAAAGTCTGTTGTTGTTATCTAGAGTGCATTTGTTTGTCTTGAAAGAGGAACAGTCCCATGGAGTTCTGGGATTGGCTTTGCTCTAGAAACAATGTGGTCTCCTCCTCAGAGGTGTCTTGACTCACCCCTGTCTGCAGGAGAAGCTGCCCAGGGGCACTTTCAGGCTGCTCAGGCTCTACGAGACAAAACCTGATCTCCAGGGAGCTGAGATCCCTGCAGGAGCCTTTGGCAGGAAATTTCTAGTGATCCTATAGTGCTTTTCAAGCAGGGACCAGCCCCCTGCCCGGGGCAAACCCTCCATTTCAGTTCTAAAGGTGCCTGTGTTATTGTCCCAACAACCTGTTTTCATTTTTAGGAATAATAACCACCACATTACTATGAATCCACTTGTGGCTAAAAAAATCAGTGTGCAATTGCTGTGCAGGACACCAGGATATTCCTGGAATAATGGAATACACCTTGTTTCCACTGCTGATAAAAAAGGCAGCATTTCCATCTCTGTAAAGAAAAAAAAACAATTATCCCTCACTCCTAAGAAGAGAGGTGAATCTTTCAATCAGAGAAAGCAATAAATCAATGGGAGGTTATTAATGAAATGGGCCTCATCAGTCTTTATTTAGTGGGGAGGAACCTGGAAGGTTTGTGATGGATATTTTGGTGCTGGAGCAGCAGCAAAGGAGAGAACAGGAGGGAGGAAGGAGTTCTGTGCATGGAGCTGCTTTGCTTTTCCATCTTTCCCCACCCCATGGCAGGGTAGAGCCTCCCCAGCGCTGGGAATGTGACCCCAGGGTGAGCAAAGAAGGGGAAAAAGATGAAGCCAATGGATTTTGTAATGAATTTTGAAATTTGTTCTGCTTTTTGATACTTCTTACAATTCCCATTTCTACTACAAAACACAGAGCTGATCCCAAAGCTGCTGATTCCTGCAAAGGCCAAGTAATTTGCCCGTTATTGGCATTATCTGTACTTCCATCAGCTTTTCTACTCACAGAGATCCATCAGGAATCTACCTCTTAAACCAGCATTTATTTGCTCTTGTTTTGATGGTTGCAGATGCCTTTGTCCCTTTTGCATACATTCACTGCAGAGTAGCATCTCTCCCTCAGATTAATCTGTGAGAAATAAAAAAATCAGTGTTTAGTTGTTTGGTACAGGATTTGGCAGCCAATCAGGAGAAATTCTTCCAACAGCAGTTATTTCATCTAAGGCACAAAAATCACAAAAGGAAGAAAATCACTGGATCGCATCTAACCCTCTAAATAGCAGCAAAAGAGGGTTTGTATTGAAAATCAAAAACAAATATTGGTGGGTTGCTAATTCTTATTCAGTCTCTTGAATGGAAAAGATGTAAAAACTTTTAAGGAATTCAGGGCCAATTTCCTCCTAGGGATCTGTGATAAGTAAGCAGCACAATTACCTCCTGTTGAGATGCCAATTTCCACTCCCCTGACTCTGGGCATTGGCTCCTGAGTTATTCCCACCACACTGTTCCTCATGCCCAGGGAAGGCTGGGTATTTCTTTGGCTTTTAGCGTTCAATGCACTTCCTAATGGATCAAATGTATGGAAAATTTACATCTTCTAAAGCATGAGAAGGAATAAATGCCATTCAAGTGCTGGAAACTGGCTTTGGTGGAGCTGGTAGGAGGCTCAGACCACACACACACACACACAGAGACGTTTTGGCTCTTTCCTTAAACAGGATAATGAAGGAAAATCTGCAAAGTACCAGTAGAGCGACAAAATGTGTTTTTAACTACGCAATTGTCTTTTACAGGGGTTTAAATTTCATTTCCACCTGTTACTGAGCAGCTAATAGGTTTCCTCTGAGTGAAACAAAGTGCTTGGAATTTGTTTCTCCCTAAGTTGTTGTGATAGTAACACTCCATATCCCACTGCTGGGGTCTGGAATGTCATCAGATCCCACTGCACTGATGGGGCTTTTCTGTGCACTTGCAGAGGATGAAGGCAGGATCCATGTCCACAAACCCAGTTCACTGTCCAAGGGAAGAATTTGAGCAACCTGCCTTGCATGAACTCATTAGCAAAGCAAACACTAATAATATCAAGGCCAAGTGGATGGGGCTTGGAGCTGCCTGGTCTAGTGGAAGGTGTCCCTGCCCATGGCAGGGAGTGGAACAGATGAGCTTTAAGGTCCCTTCCAACCTAAGTCCTGTGCACTTCTATAATTCTGTGAACTTTCCCACCTCTGGAAATCTCCAGGTGCTGGGAGTGCCTGCGCTTGGAAGGATCCCCCACATGCCTGAGTGCCCACAAAAATGTGTCTACAACATATGAAGGGCCACAAAACGTCACTGCATATGAAATTTTAATCCCTTCTTTACCATGGAAGGGCATCTCCAGCCATGAGCACTCTCTGCTGTCTGTGATCTATCACTCCATGGCCATGGCTCTGTGATTCCTTGAATCCAGGCCCCGGGATAAACCCCACTGAGCTTTGCATTTTGATATTTCTGGTGGCAACTTCAGCTCTGGGATTGTTGACTGTGCCTTGTGCAGTTTTTATTCAAATACATGTTAAACAGAGGCAGTGAAGGATGTGCAGCCTCCGTGGATGAGTGGGGCTGGCAAACAGAGCCCAACCACTGCCGTGTGTAACAACTGCTAATGAACCCTTAAAGAGATGCTGCATAATTCAGATGTGGTTCAGCAGCAGTTTTAGGTGCCTTCCACTTCTGCTCTTCCTTCGCTTCCTTGTATTTATGTTTCTGAGAATAATGAAGTGTGAACAAGATAAATTTACGGGAAAAAAAAACGCACGTAGCTCTATGTGTGCAGTGAATAAACAGGAATTTTAAACTATGATTTTTCTGCTAACTCCTAAAAGCAGAGGTATCTGTTCATGTTGGTCTATTTTCCACTTGGGTGAATTCCTCATTCTGTTCCTAGAAACAGAATGTTCAGGATAGGAAAGGAAATTAATATTGCAATTGTATACTTTGTTTTCCTCCTTGTTTTTTCCAGCATGCTGAATATCTGCAAAAAACAGGACAGAACTAGGTACCTGCCCAGACTGAGTATTCCCAAGGGGTTCAGTGCCCTGGTGAGGGCAGGAACCCCAAACAAGCCTTTGTATCCAGCTGATGCCCTCCCAAACCCCCTGCAGTGGCTCTTCCCATAGGACACACACCTGATCCCTGTCTGAGGGATGAAGATCACAGAGTTTCTATCCAGAAAAAGAAAAGTACTGATTTTCCCCATCTCTCCACTTCTGTATTTCCACCTCACTGGTGTTTAAATAACCTTAAGCAGCATCTGCTTCAAAAACTTCAGCAAAAGGTTGTGGCTGCCCCATCCCTGAAAGTGTCCAAGGCCAGGTTGGATGGGGCTTGATTTAGTGAAAGGTGTCCCTGCCCACGGCAGGGGAGTTGGAATTAGATGGTCTTTGAGGTCCCTTCCAACCCAAACCATTCCACGATTCCATGACTGTAAAACTGGTGCAGCTGTTTCTATAACCAGAGCTAACACTGATGTAATTTAAACACATACTCACACGCTATATTTAATCTTTGCCATGGAAGTAAAACTCCTATCTACTGATGTTATGATCTCTGGAAATGCCATCAATGCAATGAAAATGCAGGCGCAAGTAATGGCAAAGTATTCTTAACCTGTGCAAGGGAGGGTATAACTTCCTATTGCCACAGTGACAGGCACTAAAACTCCCTCGTAAAATCTCCCACCGGCTCCACGCCACCTCTTTTACAGCATTAAAAATGTATTAAAGCAGAGTCGTTACCATCTTGTAATACTTATTCATGCTGTCAGTCCCGTTCTTTGTGATCACAGGATCAAACAGCAAACACGGGGTTTGTGCCAGATTTGCAATTCACTCCCCAAACCCCATGCCCCACGCCGGGGTGGGCAGAAGCTGATGGGTGAAACACCACCTTTGCCATGACTGATGCATTTATTATGATTTTTTTTGTTTTAATTTTAGACATTCAAATGAAAACCATTTTAATTTCTTTACTCGGTAATTTCCCTTTAACTATATTCTGGGTTTTATTGCTCAAAGATGACATTTGTCTGTTAGACTTTGTCTTTCCAACACCTAATAGGAGTTCACAGAAACCCTGCAGCCACTTTTGGCCACTTTTGCCTTTGCAATTGTCTTGGTTTATTAACAACTGGATTAATTTGTCCTGCCCATTCAAACCATTCTGCTCCTGAGGGAGGCCTTGCTGACCTGTGTATTCCCAACGGTGTGCTCACTATCTGAATTGCAATCCCATTGTTTTCCGGTCTTGGGCATTATTATAGATGTCTTTGAGTCAGAGAGCAGGTTCCTGAACATTTTAACTTTGGCTTTGGGCTCTCAGCGTCACCTTGAAATTGTTGATTTGGTGCAATTTTAGGCAAACAGTACTTTACTACAGTGAGCAACAGTCACCAACAACCATGGAAAGAATTGAAAATGTAAATACAGCACTGGAAATTTTCCACTGATGGGATTTTCCAGTGCAGTGGTGGAGTCTCCATCCCTGGAGGTGTTGAAAACACGTGTATGTGGCACTGTATGGGACAAGGTTTAATGTGGTGCTGAATTGACTGTTGGATTTGATGATATTACAGGTCTTTTTCAACCTTAACAATTCTGTGATTGACCGAGGGCAGGTTCCCAGAAGTACCAATCATTAGATCACAAGTAGATACTTCATTTTTTGTACCTCAGGTCACACAGTCCCCCCGTGCTCAGCAGTGAGGTACAAGAACCAGGGCCATGGATCTGTTGCTGTCTGCTACTGATTATCCCTCCCCAGCAGTCTCTCAATGCCCCTGACTCTCAGACACATCTCGTGATGAGCAACCTTCCCTGAGAAAACCCTTTCAGTCAGTTTAGATGTGCATTTACCACAGCTTCACAGGCAACACAGAGATAGATAGATGGATAAGTTAAAAGGATTGAAATAGCATTTATGCCTTTACCGCAAAAGAGGCAGCAAACATTGGACTATTAATCTGCTTTTCCCTTCCCTTAAACAAAGCCTGAGATAAAGTGCTGGGCTCTGCTTAGTCTGCAAAATCTTTCCTTTGCCTTTCTTACAAGAACAATAGTGCGTTTCATTGTCTCAAATAAATTAGGCAGATTTCTGAAGAGCAACTGGTGCCCTGCAATGCCAAATGTCAGTTTGAAATGAAAATTTCCTTGGCCCATCTGGTCGTGGTCACCCCATGGCCAGTGCTCAGTGGTGCACAGGATTTATGGGATCATGGAATGGTTTGGATTGGAAGGAATCTGAAAGATCATCTCGTTCCAGGGACACCTTCCACTGGACCAGGTTGCTCCAAACCCTGTTCAGCCTGGCCTTGGGCACTTCCAGGGATGGGGCAGCCACAGATTCTCTGGGCAACCTGTGCCAGGGCCTCACCCCCCTTACAGCCAAGAATTCCTTCCCAATATCCATCTAAATCTACCCTCTTTCAGCTTAAAGCCATTCCCCTCTTGATGTCCTCTAGTAGCTCCTCACCAGCCCTCAGTCCTGTCCAAACCAAAAAACTGGCAAAGTTCAGAAGAGAGGCAAAAAAGGACTGAAACCTGTGACACAACTGCAACAGCAAGACTGGTGGCTGTGAATCAAAGTTATCCCACAAACGACACAAAAAAGGGAAGATATTTATGTATCAGTCAGGCTTTATCTCCCTGAAGGAACAACAGTGTCATAATCATTAGTGAGAATGGTGCCAGAATGGAAAATACATTTGCATCAGGCCTAAACTTCCCTCAGTGCAGAATTTCCTTCCTGCCTTCACTTCAGAGAACTTTAAAGGAACCTTTGTGGATGGATGAGCTTTTATTAGTGGCACAATTGTGCAGCAGCTCAGCTCTCCCATGCAAATTCCAACATCACAGATTGCTCTAAATACAGCTGGGAAAGGAGCTTCTGGAACATAATTTCTGCGTGGTGCTTGAAGTGAAGACATAACCAAGATGAAATTATATCCCAAGTTTTAATATCAGAACGTATTATTTTAAAGAAATCATAAAAAAAAAACTTAGATAAATCTTAAAAAAAAAAATGTGAATCATTCTTTTAGATAAATAAGTTTAGTCATTTTTCCTACCTGGATATCCCAGGGTTTATTGCACCCAGGACAAGGGGAATTACTGCATGACCTGATATCCCTTCCACTACTGTATTTTATAATTTCTATTATTAAATATGGGAGTAATTATAGCACCAGGTTGTCGGAAAAAATGCTGCTACGGGGCATGTCACATGGGGTGAAATTAATGCTTTTGACCTCAATCTTTCTGTACCTTATTTTTCATTTACAAAACATGGAAAATATCCACAGAAGAAAACAAATTCACTTTCTGAAACATTCCAGCGTGAGCAGGAGCAGCACTGCAGGAGATCCCATGGGGAAATTCCCAATTGTGGCTGTACAGGAGGGTGCAAGGAGTGTGTCCCTTACAACCCAAACCATTCCACGATTCTGTGACCAAACCTATACCACTTTCACACCCAGGGGAAGTGTGTCCTGCTATTAAAACCCTGGAGCTGAGCTGGCAGATTTGGAGGGATACTGCCTTAATAAGCTGCATCAGATAAATTAACTGCATTTTCCACATGTACATGCAAATGTATGTACTCTACATATTATCTTCTATAATTACATGCCAAAATGTTTTCCAGTCATTATAATAAAGACATTTTCATTTACAGTACAAAGACATTTGTTTCTAGATATTCCATGTTTCCAGTTTCCTCTGCTGAGGAGTGGTCAAAGATTTATATTTTAATATTTTCCTTCATAGGCGATCAAGTTCCAGCAATCATTGCAGATCTAGCAAGTACTTAAATATACATATTATAGAAATTAGTAGAATCACCTGAACTTTCATTAGTCAAGTTTTTTCCGCTGACACAAAACTTCTCATGTTGATTCTTAGGGAAAATTTTCCTTCCTGTGTGCAAAACAAAAAAGTCACCGGTGAAAAGTACAAATTCAGCTGCCCCAGGCTGTGCTGTTTAACACCAATTTCTCTTTCACAACAGTTTAATTTGCCCACAAGCACGAGAACTTCTGTCAGGAAAAGAAGAGCCAGCCTCCCTCCACAACCCCAGGGGCAATGCCAAGGAGGCATCTTGGACTCAGTTGACTCTAAATCAAGTCATTCATTTCTCACCACAATGGAACTGTAATGGAGCTATTTAGATTTGGCCAGCATTAAAAATAGATACTGCAAAATGCCAGCTCAGCTCCCAGCAGAGCCCTGAGCCATCACAGCTCCGGCTGGGCTTCCTCCCCGCCCACCAGGGGGGAAAGACTGGGCAAAAGGTCCATTTTGGGGAGGGGAAAAAGAATTTTGGGAGAGCAAAGGTCACCTGGGGCAGGGCCCGAGGCGTTGGCTCAACTGGCTGCAGGGCTCATTTTCAGGGAGTCTCTGCTGGAGATGTGGTGGAGGTGGCTGAGAAACCTGCACAGAGCCAGGAGAGCTCCCAGATTGGCAAATCAAGAGAATCACAGAGTCATTTAGGGTGGGAAAGCCTTCTGAGATCACCACGTCTAACCACCCCCAGCACTGCCAAGGCCATCACATGACTTTTAAATCCCTCCAGGCATGAGAGCTCCACCCCTGCCCTGGGCAGATGTGCCAGGGCTGGAGAGCCCTTTCCATGAAGGGTTTTTTCCTAATATCCAACCTGAACCTCCTCTGGCACAGCTTGAAGCTGTTTCCCCTTGTCCTGTCCCTTGTTCCCTGGGAGCAGAGCCCGACCCCCACCCCCAGTTCCACCCTCCAGTCAGGGAGTTGCAGAGCCAGAAGGTCTCCCCTGAGCCTCCTTTTCTCCAGGCTGAGCCCCCCCAGCTCCCTCAGCTGCTCCTGGTGCTCCAGACCCTTTCCCAGCTCCATTCCCTTCCCTGGACACGCTCCAGTCCATTCTCCAAATGTAGATCTTGTGCCTCCCAGATGGATGGAGGAGATAACTGTGGTATTTTGCTCATGCACCTTCTCCCCTGGGCTCACCAGTGATGGGAATTCTGTGCTGTAAGTCTTAAGATCTGAGAGCAAAGCTGTTTATAACCCTCTGGGCTGACCACAAATTAATTCCACACGGAAGGTTTAATCTGCTTCTCAGCTGAACTCCTCCCTCTTAAGAACAGTGTTCCCAGTGATTCCTAAACCACTGTCTTTTTCTTTCACTTTAATAAATCCTAAAAATTCAAATTACATCTCATACTTCCAATCCCAACAGCAAACACAGTTCACTATTGCCAAGGAGAGATGGAACATGGACGTTGTGGATAACAACGTGCTGGCTTCACTTGCCATTCCAGGACACTCTCTGTCACACTCATCAATGCTAATAATAATAATTTCATCTCAAATTACATTTTTCACCCAAGGATCACAAGCTGGTGTTTATAAACTTGGCCCAAAGCACACCAGGATAGCTCAGCACAACCAGGGATGCCCAGACTTACAGATTTACTTTCTTTTTTTCCAAGATTTCCTTTATTTCTTCCAAAATACCCCAGATTAAGAACATTGAACTGCATTCAGCTCTGAGGCCAAACACAAAAGAAGGACATGGAGCTGCTGAAGCAAGTCCAGAGAAGGCCACAGAGATGCTCCAAGGGCTGAAGTCCCTCTGCTCTGGAGCCAGGCTGGGAGAGCTGGGGGTATTCACCCCGAGAAGAGAAGGCTCCAGGGAAACCTTAGAGCTCCTTCCAGTGCCTAAAGGGGCTTCAGGAGAGCTGGAAAGGGACTTTGGACAAGGGCCTGGAGGGACAGGACAAGGGGGAATGGCTTCCCACTGCCAGAGGGCAGGGTTAGATGGGATATTGGGAAGGAATTCTTCCCTGTGAGGGTGGGAAGGCCCTGGCACAGGTTGCCCAGAGAAGCTGTGGCTGCCCCTGGATCCCTGGAAGTGTCCAAGGCCAGGCTGGACAGGGCTTGGAGCAACCTGGTCCAGTGGAAGGTGTCCCTGCCCATGGCAGGGGGTGAAACAAGGTGGGCTTTGAGGTCCCTTCCAACACAAACCATTCCATGATTCCATGATCTTCCACTCTCACTGGGGCCAAGAAAATTACAGATGCCCGTAACAGCTTTCCATCCTCCACCCCCACAGGTAACATTTTGTTTCAAGAGACCAAGTCAGAAGGTATTATCATTTCCAGGCTGGTTTGCTGTGCTCAGTGGGAACGCCCATGCACTGGATGAGTTCCTACCATCAGTTCAACAGTGCCCAAGGGTCCCTCCTGAAGTCCCCACATGGGGCCGGGCTGCTCAGGGGCTTTCCCTGCTAAAAATAGTAATTCTGTTTTTAGTATACTCTGAGGGAAAACATATCAGTACTGGTATAAAATCTTCTGAGGTTTTTCCCAAAAGAAAGCTCTTACAAATAGATTTTCCGATATTTCTGACGGTGGGAGAGATTCGAAGGCTGAGGAATTAGTGAGGGTACAGTGCGCCAGGAGGATAAATAGATAAGGAGTTATTGAGGGCCATTCTGGATCTATTGATGTTTTCTGAGTCTGTGTGTACAGACAATCACTGGGGACAGCTCTAAGCCAGTACAACAGTGCAATACACACCTCCCTCCTTCATCAAACACTCCTCATAGGATTAAACGGGAGCAAGCTCGGTGCCATGGATTTCAGCAGCTGCACATTCCGACGTCCCTGAACATTCCGATTTTCTTGCCTCATCTTCAGACAGTAAACACCGTGAAATGAGAACAAACCTGCATGAACTTTAACTGAATCACCTCCCCCATGATACAGAAATATCCCCCTCACAGTACAATGCATGGATGATCCATCCCACTCTCCTCATCCAGGCATTTCAAGTGCAGTGCTCCACCTGCGGTGAGACAGTTGCTGTTCCTAGAAAGCACCTGGATTTTCATGGTGTATTTCAAGAGTTTATCATAGAATCATAAACTAGTTTGGGTTGGAAGGGACCTTAAAGCTCATCCAGTCTCACCCCCTGCCATGGTCAGGGACACCTTCCACAAGCCCTGTCCAACCTGGCCTTGAACACTTCCAGGGATGGGGCAGCCACAGCATCCCGGGACATCCTGTGCCAGTTTGCTCATTTGAACAGTAATATTAAACCTCATCACTTTCTAATGCTCTCAAAGCAGAAGCCAAGAGATCTGTTTGGACACTTGGCTGTGGGGACCCACTCCGTGCTCCAGCTATCCTACCTTCCAGCCTTCCCCTGCTCCTGGTCTGAGAACACTTCATTCTGTTTGTCTGATTGTAAAGGAGGTGGGATGAAATCCATTATCAAATCTGGCCAACCACATAAAACAGGCTCTCCCAGTCATTCCATAACTGTGGCAGCATGATAAGCATTCCAGCTGCACAATACAGTTTGTACCATGTGTTCCTCATCATGGAAAACCCAGAGCAAGGTCTTGTCATTGTTCTCATAGAAGTTCTTATTGTTCTTATAGAAGCGAGATTTCTTTTATTTGCTTAACATTTGATGTAGGTTTGTTCTATAGAAAGATTTGACAAAAGCATTTATTGTGTTTCTATGGATTAGGTGAAAACACAAAGAAACTGTGTGTCTTAATATTCAGATACTTGGAAAGGCATTTAGGCAGGAGACTGAGCTCTGACAGAGAGACTATTTAAATCAATATTATCTGGATAAACAACTAGAGAGCCATGCAGGGAGCAAATTTAAACAAACTCCTCAAATCCAGGACGACTCCATCCCTCCCACATATGAATGTTTTGCAGGGGAGGTACCAGCAGTGCTCAGCCACCCCCACCACCCAAACTGCTGCCTCTACACTTTTCCTACCCAAATAACAAATTCTGCTCTTAATGCCATAAGAAAACAGCTTTCATGGACTGGAATTGCTGGGATTGGTGATTCTTTGCACGTTGTGGTGGTGTTGTGGAGGCCCAGATGATTCCTGACACAAACACTGAATTGCCTCTAGAGAAGTGACAGCTTTAAGAGCCATCAGTGCACAGAAAGGCCAACATTGTGTCCTATTAAACCTGCTGAAAAAGTTTATGGGCTCGCTCTGAATGAGGCTTTTCCCCTCTAACTACATCTCTTCCCTTCTCCCGAACACACCCTGTCACTTACGGAATATTTGCTGAGACAAAGGATGTTTTGTAAATCATTTTCTTGGTTGTATCATTAATACAACAAAACAGTGCAAATGACTTAATGCACTCACACAGCTGAACACCGAGGAATCCCCACAGCATCTCTAATTAAACAGGAATTTCTTAAGAGGTTTAAGTGGTGGCGTTTGCTCACCATTTATTAGGGAAGAGCTTGTCAGAAAGCGAGTAACGCCCTAAGATACGGTGTCTCCGTGTTTCAGTGGAGGATTTTTTAGACTGAGGCTTCCAATGGAAAATTTTCAGCATGTTTTACGAGAGGAACAAGCACATTTGGCACTGCAAGGTGCAAAGCAAAGCCCCTGGAGCACTGCCTGCACCCCCAGCAGCGCAGCAGAAGGTGTGTTGGGCAACATTGGGCCTGAGCAGGAGATGCTGTTCTCCAGCTCCCCAGCCCTTCCCTGGGCTCTCCACCCCCCAGGTCCCTGGACACCCTCACACCGTCTGTGAGCTCAAGCTGTTCAAACAGCCAGGAGCTGATACATCGCAGGGAGAGCAGGAGGATTTGTGCTCTGTGTTGGATCTGCACTATCTCTAAGGGCCCAGGGGCTCGGGAATCTCAGACTGTCAGAGCTGTTGTGTTTTCCCTAATCCACTTATTGCAGGCTGGGAGCTGCTGTCTGAGCTCTCACAGCCCTGATCTTGTGTGTGCCCCTGGGGTGATATTCCCAAATCCTCTGGGGAACACCAGAGTTGGTGTGTGAATCTGATTCCTGCTGGATGTGTGTGTCCTTCAGCCAGCACTGCATGGAGAGGACTGGTACTGAACCAAGTTAGAAATCATCAGAATGCAATAACCAACTTCCAAGAGCCATTTGCTTAATTCCAGGATTCAGGAATGCTCGGGCAGCCTCCAAAGCAAGCTGGAGAAAAAGAACATGAACGTTGAGTGATCAGGGCAGCTCAGCTCCCCTCTGGCTTTGCTTCCAGCTTCTGTTTGTTTTGCTCCTTTGTTCCTTTTATTCTCAAGGTGCTTTAAATCTGGAAAAGTGAAAATCCGTACACAAATAAAGTTATCCATAATGGACTCCAGTGGGAAGGGGAGCAGGCCTAAAGCACAGAGAGCTTTGAAATAATAATATTTATGAAGGGAATATATAATTCCATTTTGCTGGGATTGCCACAGGCACAAGAAGGAAGGGTTTTGTCTGCATTTTCCTATTCTAAGTTGCAGGCAGTTGCAGGAAAGGCTTTTCCAGCTCTCTTGTGTTGCAGGAGCACATTGGGATCTGCTCCCCCACCACAACCCCCAAGGTGCCTCCTTTAGTATCAGCCAAACATGAGCATGGACCTCAGTTGTTTGCCCTGCATGGAAATGGAACCTCTTCCCGCTGCACAATCCCAGCTTCAGCACAGGATTCTCCGGCTGCCTCACAGCCCATGGCACTGGTTGGGTTGTTCTAACTGAAATGGGCGTCTTTAAGTGGGATCTGATTTAATGAAAGGACCCTCATTCTGCTCTCCTCTCCCAGAAGGCGAGTAGTACTCCTGGTCTCACACCCATCAAAGGAAACCAGGATGAATTTGGATGGGTCTGCTGAGCAGATGCCACCGCTGGATCCTGCAGGGCTGGTTATTTCCCGGATTAATTCACTCCCAGAAAATGCCACGGTGGTTCTGCCCCTGGGGAGAGGCTCTGATTGCAGCTGGAGTGATGTGACAAAAAGGTTAAAAAGCCTTAAGCCCCAGCTCATGACTAAAAACGAGCTTCGAGGGGAAACAGCTTTCCTGCACCTCACAAGGGTTTGGTTGGAAAACATTCTTCAGTAGAATAGTTCTGGTTTATTAAGAATTCCCTCTGCCACACACAGGGAATTTCAGCTCCCACCAGCCTCTACTCCTGCCTGTGCAGGAGTTCCCACCTCACCTCAGAGGTTATTTTAAAATTTTGCTGATACTGCTACAAAAAAAGTGAAGTGCCCTCAATTCCCATCCCCTCAGGAGCCCTTTTTGGTGCAGACTGGAGCTTCCAGTGGGGCTCAGCCAGCCCTGGGTGATTCCTTTGGAATGATATCACCTCCTCCCTTCCAAATCCCACCCAGGGCAGAGAGTGGAGCACAGAAAGGAGGACTCAGCATTTCACATCTGGAGGAGACACGCGTGGCTGGTGCTCCCCTGCCTCCAAGCCGGGCATTTATCTTGTTTTTAACATCATAGCCATTAACAAAGAGAGTGAGAAAACATCACCCTGTTAAGGCTCAGGATAGACCCTCATTTGCATATGTAAAGACTAGTGATATTATACACTGGTCAGCCCACAATTAAGTCATAAATGGGTTAAATTTTCTTTTTCTCTTTCAAAATGTCACTGACAGTTTCAGGGGAGTGTCTGAAAAGTGGCAGTGGAGACCAGCTGGGAACGGAAGCTCTAAGGGAGGAACTCAATAACACTGCAAATTATTTCTCATCAAGAATTTTCCCACAAAGTGCTTTCTCCATCAGAAAATGCTTATTCATCAAAGTGAAAAGTTTTCATAAAGCACTTCAGCTCAGTGAAGCATTTCTGGAAAATGGTTCCCAAGCCCAGGGTGGGATTTCTGGCCAGATTCTGCAGAGCAGAGCAGAGCTCCAGCTGCAGCTCCATGCTCTGATCTATCCCTCAGCATCCCCCTGGGATGGAGATCTCCCATCATTTTCCAAGAGATCCACGTGGTACATCCCACCATCACAGCACTGCGGGGGTGTGACTGCTCATCACCCTCCAACTCAGTCACCACCCAAACCAAACCCACTCCCTCCTCCTTTTCCAGGTGGCACAAAGAAGTTAACCCCCACCAGAGGGAGATTTTTTTTTTTAAACCTTTCAATTTTGGCACAACAAAAAACCACTTCAATTATGTTCCAAAGGGAAAAGGAAAGAGACGAAGCTCGATAGGATTTTGACCCACATGTACCAGCTTTTTGGTCAAGTTCACTCATTTTTACAAGGGGTTCAGTCTCCTGTCACAGCAGTTTTATGTCCTTGCAATTCCATTGCCATGGATGAAATCGCCCGTGAAAGCGTGAACTGCCAGTGAACCTGTAATCAGTCACAACGTGGGCAGCTCAAATTCCTCAGTGTCTGCATTATACTCTTCAAATTCTTTAAATTATTACTTTTCCAGCAAAAACTCAGGCTGGTGGAAAGTCAAAAAGTGCACAATCACCTTGCAGTGCTCCGTGCCCGAGTCTGGCTTTGGAGCAATTTCTGTGCTCAGCACCGTGTGGGGCCCAGGCTGGGAATTAAATGTTATGGCACAAGGAAAGAGCTCCCTGAGCCTGTTTCCTCACGTACATCGTGAGGGTACACAGAGACCCTCTCCCAGCAAACCACTGGATCACAGAATCGTGGAATGGGTTGGGGCTGGAAGGACCTTAAAGCCCATCCAGTCCCACCTCCTGCCAGGGATGGGGCAGCCAGAGCTTCTCTGGGCAACCTGTGCCAGGGCCTCACCACCCTCACAGCGAGGGTGGCAGTGCCCAAATTCCCCACAGATTCCCCCTGTCTGGGGGATGCACAGAGAGGAAGCAGAAACGTATTCATGAAGTAGAAACCTCAGGCAGAGGAAGTGTTTAAAGGAGATATAAAAACATCTTGGTTAAGGGTCAACAATTGATTAAAAAATGGATTACTAAGAGAGTAATGAGAAAGCTGCAGGGGGTTTGTTGGGGTTTTTTAATGTTTCTTAAGCTCAGAATTTCCCTTTCATTGATTTGCTTCTTTTCTTAAAATGCTGCAAGAGAGAAAAAAAAAAAAACACAACAACATTTGTTTCTTTCTGTAAGAAACCTGAACAGATTTCTTCTTGGGCCAGCCTAAACCATGATTTAATTTCACTGGTTTGATATTTGGAGAGTAAAGCAGGATCAAAGTTTCCCTTGGCGTTAGGTGGGGTGTTGGAAACTGCTCCTGCCTCCACCTAGATGCTATGAATTTTGACACTATGAATTTTGGGGTCCCTGATGCTGATCTCTACTTCCAGCAGTGCAGAAGGATCCACTGGAAGGCAATTAATGACCCCCCAGATTCCATGTAAATGCTGCCAACAGCACAAAGAGCCACTAACATGACCCAGGAGGGTGCTGACATTGATCTTTAATTGCATAAAATTCTGGATGTCTGTTAGGGGTGTAGTCTCTTTTCCTTGAAATCTACAGGCAATGTATTCGGTATCAGCCTGAAGCTTTGGGAAGGAATAATCAAGTTTTAAGTGTCCTGTAATCCCAAATCCTAAAGTTCCAGCTTTTCAATATGCTTTACCTTTACTGGATTAATTTCTTACAGTTTTCCTACCTGGAAGCAAAGAGCTGCTTTCCAATCAATGTTACATTCAGACCATCCTGAGAAAGGTTATTTTTACCCTACCCCATGATATTACTGGTCAATATTATCAAGGGAAAGTGGTCCCACAGCCACTGTGACCAGCACAGTGTTGTTCTCCAGGAGAGCAGGGGTGGTTTGTGCAGGTGTCTGTGTTCACCTGCACCTCTGCCCTACAGCTCCACTCCCAGTCTATCCTTGGCAGCTGATAAACCCTTTCTCTCAGTTTCCCTGTGCTCCTCATCTGCCATCACTTGGCTCCTCCAAGTGACACATTCGGCTTCTTATTAAATCTATTCATCTATTCCAATTCAGCATCAGAACACACAAAGCAGTCATCGAGCAGATAGGAGACGTCTTTCTGTCAAAAATCTATAATAGGAGAATGATGTAGTCTCAAACAGGGAGAGGACATGCACCTGAATGTCAGACATGAGAGATTCAAATCCAGAGTCAGTCAGATAACTCCTGTCACATTTGCATCTGTGAGATAAATAGCGGGTTTAATCTCGTTTAAGACATACATTCCTGGACTTGCTCACTCAGTTTCCAGAAAGTGTCTCACTTTGTGACACTCAGCTGGCCTTCTCCTGAGTCAGGGCCAAATTCAAAGTGTTTATATCCCCCCTGGGAAGGCTGAATTCCCCAGTCTTCCACACTTCTACCCCTGAGCATCCCACCTTATCCTCCCTACAACTGGCAGGAGGGTGGAGCCAGGGTGGGGGTCAGGCTCTGCTCCAAGGGAACAAGAGACAGGATGTCACCTTCTTCAAGTTACACCAGGGGGAGGTTTAGGTTGGATATTAAGGAAAATTCCTTCGTGGAAAGGGCTGTCCAGCCTGGCACAGGCTGCCCAAGGCAGGGGTGGAGTCCCTCTCTCTGCAGGGATGACCCCTTTGTCTCTCTCCTGGTATAGTATTGTAAAGCAAAACCTTTGGGATTTGATTCTGACATGGAAAAGCAAAAACAGAGTGTTTGAAAGCAGCTGAGATGATGCCACAGCCTACAAACACCACGAAGGTTTACCTGCTGCTGCAATCGGCCCAGAAACCCTGACTTTCTTTGCCGTTTATTTTTTCTCAGTTCCTGTACCAGATAGAACATTGCAATTGATGGCTGAAGGCGGTTCTTGTATTATCCCAGTTCTACAAAGCAGCAGAGAAAAAAAAATGTCCAAATTATGAGATTCCTCCATCTTTTCACTTGTAAATCTGTGTATTTTAAATCAGGTTTTATTTCTGTCCATTACAGACATTCAATGAACGTTTGATCTATACAACTAAATACACTGCGGTACAAAATCATCCATTTAATTGACATACTACAGTCCTATGGGCCTGTACCCTCCTCCTGCTTGGGTGAATCACCAGGGGATTATGTGTCACTTAAAATAAAAACTACTCTTAAATCGAGCTACAATATTTAAGGCTGCTCATTGTAAATCCAACACTGAAACATGTCTGTGCTCAGAAGCCTTTTGTACAGAGAGCCCTGACAATTAAAATGTGCTAATGACATGCAGATTATCACAAATGTACCACGATGGGTTTTTGTTGATGAAAGTTTAAACAGACACAGAGCCCTCAGCCAGAGATGGGGAGGGGGGAGATGCTTCCACATCGGGAGCCTCCGGAGCTGCAGCCAATTCCCAGTTTCCCAATGTGCCTCTGGCAGAGCCAAAGCAACAGAGGACATGGAGCCTCGTCCAGAGGAAAGAACAGCACACAGGTCAAATGTTTTATTAAAGACAAGGGAGGGGCAAAGCCCAAACAAAGACTAATTGCAGAAGACGGCTGAGCTGCAAAGGGATTTGCATGTGCAGCTCCCCCATTCCCCACGGCTCTGCCAGAGGCTCAAACATATCCTCAGAAACCAAAACCAAAGGTGCTGTGTGAGTTCTCCAGCACTGGGATCTGGCAAACCATCTCCTGCTTGGATAATGGTGAGTTTGCTTATGAGCTCTTTCCAAAGTCCCTGGCGCTCCCAGGTCTTTCTGTAAGGCACCAAAAAGAAATTCCAAGGGCAAACTCTGAAAAATAATTCATTACTGAGCGACTGACAGGCACAATTTGATCATTTCAAGTCATTCATTTTCCTCTGCAAATGAATAAATTCAACGGAAAATGCCTTTTGGGGGCTGACAGAGTGGACTGGGAGTCCAGGAACCAAAGTAAACCCCCTGGAGCTACAGGCACATGGCTCCACCTGGAGCAAAGGCAGTGCTCGCTGAGGAGCAAATACACACATGGACAATCAAATACATAGGCGAGCAGGGATGGGTGTGCAGCCACCACTGCCCACGAGGAGGCTCCTCCCTTTCTGAGTGTGCAGGGACTGACTACACCGTAATCCTGTTCACAAATGAGGTGTCAAATCCTGGAAGCGGCTACTTTAGAGGAGAGGTTTGAAACCAGCAGAGATCCCTCTGGCATGTCCAGCAAAGAAATGAAAATCATGCAGCACACCTATAAAAATATGGAGGATTTTGAACAGAAATGAACAAAATTATCTCACTTTTACTATTATTAATGGGATTTTTGTCAACAGATTTTGATCAGCTTTGTACTTCTGACCTACAGTTTCGCTACAGACTTTCCACAAACCTGCACTCTGCAGAAGACAAGCCAAACCCCTCGTTGCAAATCTCTGCTTGACTCAGTGAAGATGGATGAGCCTTAAACACAAGGATTTCCAGCACTAAGTGCATCCTGACTATTGTAACGCACACAGAGCTTTAATTTTACAAGGTAGACACAGAAGGATCGGGGGTGCGTGGGTGTGATTCCAACATATTCCTGCTTTAAGTGTGTCATTTGTCTTTATTGGATGGAAATTGTGTTTGTCTGTCAGGGCAGGAGCTCAGCCCACTATTATTTCACTATTGGCATCTGGGAATGAGCCAGCTTGGCAGGAAAGGACACAAAGCTCCACCAGCACTGGCTGTGGGTGGGCACTGACCTCGCCCACCTCACAATGGACATTCCCCCGAGGCACACGAGGGAATGGAGCTGGGGAAGGGTCTGGAGTACCAGGAACAGCTGAGGGAGCTGGGGAGGCTCAGCCTGGAGAAAAGGAGGCTCAGGAGGGACCTTCTGGCTCTCTGCAACACCCTGACAAGAGGGTGGAACCAGGTGGAGTCGGGCTCTGCTCCCAGGGAACAAGGGACAGAACAAGGGGAAACGGCCTCAGGTTGTGCCAGGAGAGGTTCAGGTTGGATATTGGAGAAAATGTCTTTGTGGAAAGGGCTGTCCAGGCCTGGCACAGCTGCCCAGGGCAGGGGTGGAGTTGCCATACCTGAAGGGATTTAAACACCGTGTGGATGAGGCACTTGGGGACATGAGTTATTGGTGGCCTTGGTAATGCTGGGGGAATGGTTGATGTTCTCAGGGAGCTTTTCCAACCTAAATCATTCTATGACTCTGTGAACTTGATACCCAGTGACTCACACACAGATACCTCCCAGCAGGAAGGCAGGAGACCTTCAGGGGAAAACCTTAGGGCCAAACTCCATCTCAGCTTCCTCCCCTGGCCCAAGGAAGGACCTTTCCTGCTGATTTTTACTTGGACTCAACACTGCAGTCACTCTATATTGTCTATATAACTCCAACTCATGAGACTTCGAATTCCTGTGCTAATCTTTACCTCCTGCAAAACAGACAACCCACATCCCTCACAAAGATCTGAGATACCCAACTAAATCCTCAGCAAACCCGTGAAATGATGAGTCAGAGCACAGCAGGGCTGAGTCCCAGGGCTGCATCTACAACTGCTATCAGAGCTCAGATTACCTCGTTCCTTTCTAGAGAGCACCCAGGAAATGAAGTGTCTTACACAACGTGGGAGAGGGAATAAGGGAAAACTCGCACGCTTCAGGCTGTGATGGCAAAAAAAATTACTTTGAAAAGTACTTGAAGTTGAGCTGATTAAGAAGCAATTTGTTTCCCTAATTATTTATAAATAATAAATGGCTAAACACCTCATTTTATAAGAAAGCAGCTGATTCTCAGAGTTCTCCGCTTCATTTGTACGTTGCCAGGTTTGTTTGAAGTGGTGTCAGTGCTTTGCTCTCGATAAATAACATTACACATCCTGTCTCCTTCAAAGGGCTGGGCTGCTCCCACTGCATTCCCAGGCGTTTGTGGGGCACAACCATCTGCAGCTCATCCCGGTGAGAGAATCCAGGATCACCAGGGGGAGGAGAAACCAATAAAGCCCCAGGAAGCCACATCTCAAGCAGGGGCAGATCGATGCAGTTCAGCCAGGATAATGGATTTACCTGGAGTAGGACCTGATCCAGAGATGGCACTCATTTATCACTCACTTCTTTATTTTACCCAGATTTCTTGTTAGTTGCTCAGATCTGGAGAAGAGCCAGTGCTTTGCCTCAGCTTCAGCTGCAGTGCAGGATCCCAGGAAGGACTGGGGTGATAGAGTGAGGGATAGGACGGGAATCTCTCTGTAGCCTTGATATACTGAGGTTTTACAGTTACAGGACATTTCCCTCGATGGCCTTACAGTTTACAAGCCACAAGCTCCCCCTTAAATCCCCTTGACAGGAGGACTCAGTTATGGGATTTGCCCATGCCCAGGTCTGGTGGACAGCATGCAAGTGGTTTTGCAGGGGCTGAGCTGCTGGCGAATTATAAATCTTTCCATTACTGCTAAAAATACTTAACTAGTCTGTGCTAAAAAGAGCCTAAAAAGTCACTAAAAGCACAACAACATCTGACTTTTTTTGGGGAAGCATTGACCAGAACTCATGTCAGGGATCAAGCCTCTCTCTGTGACAGCTCAGAATGGTATTGCAGGGAGGAGAGGTCTAAAAATGTAAGATTTGGAATGAAAACTGAGGAAGGACACCCAGGCATACCCCAGACATCCAAACACATGTCCCAGACATCCAAGCATATGTCCCAGCAACACCAAGTATTAACTGGTATCTAGCTCAGACACCTCACTTGAGCAATATTGCCTGGTAAAAAGTCTGTACTGTGAGAAATCCATCTGATATATTCCTAGATCTACTAGTAGGTGATTTTTGAGGAGCCTAAATGTTGGTAGATTTGTTCCTGGTTTGCTGCTTATCATTCGGAGAGTTGTGAGCCTGCAGCAAGGTCACCAAAAACTGTCTGAATCCCGAAACAGGAGCCTGAGTCACAGCAACAGCCTACAAAGCCAGTAACACCCCCACAGAGATGCCAGGATGCCTGACGTGGGTTTGTGTTCTCAAAGGAAGCAGTTCCCAGTTTGCTTCTAAACTGGCAGGATGACAGTGATGTTTGAAAACTTGAAATCTTTATTTAAAGGGATATTTTGCCGCCGTCTCTCTGTGCCAGGAGCAATGTTTGTGCTGGGTTACAAACTGTGGAACTGGATTTGAAAGGTCAAATCCAACCCAGCCCAACCAAACCAGAAGGTTTAACTCCGAGTCGTGAGTCTCAGTGATTCATTCATCTTAAATTACACACGAAGCCAACATTTTATTACATTAATATAAAGGCCACCCACTCATCCTCTTAGCAGCAGGACCTGTTTCCTGGCTGCCTTCTAACATCAATATTACTCGTGGATCTTCCACGCTAATGTCAAACTGCATCTATATTTTAACACTCAGGGAGGGAAAAACCAAACTGGACTTGTGTGGAATTCCTGCTCCTGCCAAAACCTGTTCCAATTGGCAGTGTGCAGGTTTAATGAGAGGGTTTGGGATACTTGGCAGCCTGGCTTCCTAAGCAAGCTTAAATTTTAATTTTGAGTTACTCAACGACAGAGCTGGGCACACATTAAAAAAAAAGCAATTACTCCTGACGTCTCAGCACTTCCCCCATGTCATCTCAGAACAGAAATGTGAGATGAATGGGGACTTCAAGGCACAGAAAATGAACTGAGGGGAGTCAAAGTGCTGCTTCTCATTCCAAAAAGGTGGATTCAAGGCTTCAAAGCACAGGAGATACAAGGACAGTCAACGTTCAGCAAAGTTCAGGCTCCACCTTGTCCAATCAGTGAATTTTTCAAAGACAGAAATGGTGACAAACTCGCTGGGACAGACACTGATGGAGACCTTGGGCATGTGAAATTATGTTCCTTCTCTTGTGTGCCTTTGCACACAGAGCGGGAAAAGGTGTTTGAGCAGGGAGTGGGAGGTGGGATGGGCATGGGCACGGGGTGGGATCAGGTGGGGTGGGGTGGGGTAGTGAGGCTGTGGTACCAGGGCGTGCTCGCCCCCCACAATCAGCTCCAGTGCCTGAAAACTCAGAAATCTCTCCATAAAAGTCCCATTAATGGGATGAATTAACAAGATTTCCCTCTGATCTAAGATATGGAGCAGCTGAACTCCTGCAAGAACCACCCAATTACAGGTGTATTCCTGGAAGCTTCAAAAGTCCTACTTCTGAAATGTGAAGATTTGATCATTTCCAGGGCAGATCCTCAGCTAAGAAGTAACTGATTTTAGTGGCACCTCACCAGGATAAACCTCCAGAGGAGTGTTTCTATATTTAGCTCTGTTATCTGCATGGATGCATAATTAAGAGCCTTACTACATTATTCAGAGAAATATGCAAACGAGATTTACGTGCCGTGCATTTCTTCAGCTGTAATTTGAAAAATATGTTCGGGCAAATTCAGAGAGGGCCACAGATGTTCCAGGAGGAAAATGAGCCAACCTGGAACCTGGAACAAACTGTACAAAACCAATTCTTCAGGAATTATTGCAGCCACTAGATTTGCACAGAACTGGAACTGAAGGGACATCCAACGCTGAGGGAATAACCAGCACGTTACTCACAGTCTTAATGTCACTTAAAAGTTTATTCTCCTCATATTGTTTTGGCTCAGCACAAGAATCACCTAATTGTCTGATAAGTACATGCAAAATTACTTCTAGTGGGTGCCGTGTCATATGCAAATTTAGCCTGTTAGTGGCTCTTCAGTGATAGCAGTCAAAATAATTGTATTTGCTGCTCACAGAAACAGCCACTGAACACCACTGGGCAAAATTGGTTTATATGAAAAAAAAAAAGCCAAAAAAGAATAAAATTTTGTGTTTTCTTTGCTGCTCAATATGCATAAAGGTACCTGCAGGAATATTGGGTCGAAAATCTGCTGTGCAGCCCCACAAAGCACACTTTTAATAACAATTGTATCATCACCTACTAATCCAAAACTGACACTGTTTGTCCTCAGGAATTTGCAGAATTGTGTTTTATACCTCATGATTGGAAAAATGCAAATTATGCTTTTTTTTCCTTCTTTTTTTTTGTTCACATAGCAAGTGAGAATGCCTTTCCAACTCATTAAAAAGCTCATTTGTCACATTCCTTTTCAATTAACTTTGCCTCTTTGTTTTCCATATTTAATCCATTTCTGAAAGGCATTGCTTCCTATTAGTTCCAACTCTGTGCCTGCTGGAGAAGGGACTAATCCTGATCCCACTGGTGTCACACACAACAAAATTTTCCCACCCTCCTCCATTCTCCACCACACTCTGGAGCGAGTCCAGAGGAGGCACCAGGATGATCAGAGGGATGGAGCAGCTCTGCTGTGGGGAAAGGCTGAGAGAGTTGGGATTGTTCAGCCTGGAGAAGAGAAGATTTGGGGTGACTTGATTGTGGCCTCCCAGTGCCTGAAGGAGCTGACAGAAAACATGGAGAGAAACTATTTATAAGGGATGGAGGGACAGGGCAAGGGGGATTGGCTCCAAACTGCCAGAGGGCAGGATTAGATAATTGCAAAGGAATATTTTTAAATAATTCTAATTTTTTTCTCTTCATTTCCTTATCCCTTCTTCATCCACCTTAATGCAAAACAGCCATGTTAACACTTAACCAGAAAAAAGTACATCTCTCCACGTGTGTTTTTGTGAAGTTGCCTGTGAGATCAACAGAATAAGGGACAGTGTGTGACCAATGTCAATGCACACAAAGCTCTTTAGAGAATCCACAAGTGGAAGTACAAAATCATCATTATTGGACCACTCAGAAATGCTGGTTGAAACCTGGACCACAAAAAATTTTGTTCCTGTTCTTCCAGGATTTTTTTTCTCCCAAAAAGCTCAGTACGAAGCTGTTTATGGAAATTAATTCTAATGGCTCCACGGAATCTCCTATTCACACTGTAATACTTCACATTACACAAGTCCTGCCACAAAGGAGATAATAGGCGTGGGATATATTGAATTAGTAGATAAATTTCTTATCTGTTCCTCTACATTACTTCCTTGGGTCTGAAATGACAAGTCATAGTTATTAAAACCATGGCAAATTGCCTGTGATTAGCAAGGAAATAAATAAATTATCCTAATACAATTATCTTTTCTATCTGAAGCCCATGACAACCCCTAACAAGTGTCCCCAGAAAAACTCTTTGCACTCCAGTTCCTCGGAGGTCTGTGGAGAACATCTTAAACCGTTAATGAAATGAACTTATAATGAAATGAACTTATAATTAAAGAACATTCTGCACTCTCTGTGCCTGGATCTGTTCTGCTGCCATATCCTGGTGGGACAGAGGAGGAACTTCTCCTGAGGAGAAACACTTTGTTCACCAGTGAGGGACCAACTGTGAGTACAGGGAATTTTCAGAAAAATATGCTCTAAGAGGCAATAATATCCTTGAGCTGAAGGAGGGGGCATTTAGATGGGATATGGGGAAGAAATATCAGGTAGGTTTAAAAACTGACCCAAAATTTGAAGCTTGTTCTCCCATCCTGAGGAATAAAATCCCTGTCAAGAAAGGCAATCCAAAACACTGTCCAGCACAGTTCTAGCAAAGGGGACACGGTGGTGCTTCAGACTGCAGCTGTTCAAAGCAGATATTCCACAAAGATTGCTTCAGCTTAAAGAGCTACAACCAAAACTGTGTTATTATTTGAGGGAACAGATCCCGTCTCCAGCCAGGCCCACTGAGGGATGTTGGGAGCAGCAATAAAGGGATTTGTTTCACAGAAGCACAAGTAGTATTTTTGAAATCACTGTCAGGAGGGGAATGTGTTTCTTTTGACACCCAGCAGACACGTAACAACAAGTATTTTCCTAATAACACAAGATTAAAGCTGGAAACGGACACTGTGGAGAGACACGAAAAGGGAGCAGCTCCCAAATCCCACATGGGCAGCTCAGTGGCCGGAGCACTGTCAGCAAAGGGTGGGTAGAGGACTCTTGTTTTCAGTTTTACCCCAGAGTAATGACAGCTGGACAGGCAATGAAAAGGGAAAGTGGAACCTGGATCAGCCATGACTTTGGAGAACATTGGTTCAGAAATCACATCTTCCCACGCCACTGTGCCACAGCATCTTACCCTCCTGGGTCCTGCTGCAGGTTGACCCATTTCTCATTTTGGTGCAATAACCACCAGTTTCACTGGTGCACAAGCACCACTTTGTGTTAAAATACTTTCCAGGTACAATCAAAGCTCTTGCAGAAACTTTTTATTCTGACTTATTTGGCTTTCCTGCAGCCAAGCCAGCCTAAAAATCAGCCTCTGCATTCCTTTAGAGAGGCTTCCTTTAATATTTAGACCAAAATATTATGATTGCAGTTATTAATTAGGCATTCCCTAAGTACTGCTTATCTTTGTGTTTGAGTCATTTCCTCAGAGCATCTCCATGAAAGCACCTGCCAATACAACTCTGTAAGTCACACACAAAGCCAAGCTGCATTTTCTAGTCACACACCTTCTCTTCTGTTCTGAATAATTACAACTTAAACCATCCATCAGAAATCCAGAGCTGGCTCCGGTCCATTGATATGGAAATCGATGTTTGCACATGCAAATCGATGATGGAGTGGGGAGTGACCATTTGTATTCAGAACCTGCACAGCTGTGCCCTGACACAGCCAAGGTTCCAATTACAGCATCAGGCATTAAAGAATAAACAAGACAGGGAAATCTAGGGGGAAAAAAAAACAACAAACAACAAAAATAAAGCAAACTCCAGCACAACTCCCTGAACTCACAGAGAGCAGGATGATCCCATACCTCTATTTATCCCCTGTAAGTGCCACCCACCAGTGCATTACTGGGCCAACATCCCAAGTAACCTTTGTAATCAAATAAGCAGCTGTTAAGAATAAAGGATCCAAAGAACACATCCAAGATTAATTAAATGAAAAGTTCTAAGCAGATGTGTTTTTTCCTTTTATTTCTGTCTTGACACCAACACAGCTCTGTACTGGAATGTCTTTGGATTGTCAGAGCTTAAAAACACTTGTCTGATAATAAAAGCATAAACCAGTAGTTATAACTGTTTAATTAACAGCAGGAGAGGTTATGCTACTATATCTTGTATTATAATTAACAGGTGTTGAAGTCTTGAAGACCATGACCCTCAGCACAGAGATGGAGAGACTTGGGGGGAACCTCAGCACTGTCTCCAACCCCCTGGCAGGAGGGGGAGCCAGGGGAGGATCAGGGTCACGCTCTGCTCCCAGGGAACGAGGGGTGGGATGAGGGGAAACAACCTCAAGCTGTGCCAGGAGACATTTACTTTCAATATTAGGGAAAATTCCTTCATGGAAAGGGCTGTCCTGCCCTGGCACAGCTGCCCAGGACAGTGGCAGAGTCCCCATCCCTGGAGGGATTTACAAGCAGCGTGGATGTGGCACTTGGGGACATGGGTTAGTCGTTGGCAGTGCTGAAGGGGGTCTCTGCCTTGCAAGCACATCCAGGGAAAACAGGAGGAGAAACAGTTAATCTGACATCTAAACTTGCTAAAACAACAGCAAATAACTTATTGTGTGTGGGGGGGAAATTATTGAATGTGAAGTTGTTATCTATGAAATAATTTATAATCTATTCAAAGACTGGAGGTGGCTCTGGGCTGGGTGACAAGGTGGGGATTGGGCACAGGCTGGACTGTACTTTGGAGGCCTTTTTCAACCTTAATGATTCTGGGATTCTGTGAACTGTCCTCAAAAAGAAAGTCCCTTGGCTTCATTTGTTTACCTCCATGCAAACTGAACTTATAAACTATTTGAAGACAATTAACTCCATGCCATGCTCAGGAGAAGGGCAGTGCAGGTCAGGTGGCCTCTGGGAAGGAGGAGAATGTCCTGCATCACACCCAACATGCTCAGCAGAAAAAAAAAAAAAATCCCAAAGTATTCAACGTTGTTCATGAAGCTCTAAAACATTGTATTTGTATTGGATTTGTCAGTTAACCATCTTCCAATCAACAGTTTACTGGAATTCATTTTTTTTCTAGCAAATCCAAACATCATGTACACTGCAAAGCCTTTTTTGTTCGTTTGTTTAAAAAATAAATCCTTAGTTTTAGAGGAAATTGTATTGTGCAGATGAGGAAAATTGATATTACTGAAAAGCTTTCCATTGTGATGGTTTCTCTGGTTTTGAGCAACAGCTTCAAGCAGATGCCAATGGAAAGCTCACTGAATTCAAAGTATTATTTCAGTTCTGGATGTGACTCAGTTTCTACCTAAACTCTAACACATTGGATGCAAACTCTGCCACAGATATTCAACCTGTTCATCCAAGCCCTCAATGGTGGACAAAATATGGGTATTAGCAAAAAGAGTGGTATTTTTAAATCTCCCTTTGCATGAAGAATCCCCCTCTCCTAGGGGAGAGAAGGACATTTCTTGCACAGGCTGGGGAAGGGACTGAGGCAGAATCACCTGAAAGCTGAAGAGGAAGATCTTTGGATTAACCAGCATCACTGTTTGGGCAGCATCAAGCTTTGCAACAGAACAGTTCTTATTTAAAAGAGGAGAACAACCTTTAAATTTTAAATTTTGAACTGAGAGAGGGCAGGATTAGAATAGAGTTTTGGAAGGAATCTTTCCCTATGAGGGTGGTGAGGCCCTGGCACAGGTTGCCCAGAGAAGCTGTGGCTGCCCCAACCCTGGAAGTGTCCAAGGCCAGGTTGGACGGGGCTTGGAGCAACCTGGGCTAGTGGAAGGTGGCATCCCCATGGCAGGGGATGGAGCTAGATGGGCTTTAAAGTGCCTCCAACCCACACTATTCTGGGATTCTATTGAATTCTCCAGTCTCTAATAACATATTTTCAATCCCTGTTACCACAACACCAAAGCCGTACAGGCTTTTGGAGCATGTTGATGTCTCAAACCCAAAGCTGTGCCCACCACAGCTGAGGAGCTCTGCACAGAAGCTTCCTCAGGTAGGATAGATCCAGCTAAATATCCTTCCCAGTTGTGTGTTGCTGGTGAGATTCTACAGAAGCAAAACATCCCATCAGCAAAAACAAACTCAGTGCTGTGGAACAGCAACAGCCAGGAGTTTCTGAAAGCATTTGCCAATCCTCTCGTTTCCATAGAAACAGAACAGCAACACTGTCAGAAGCAAAGAAAATAAAGAAAGAGTTCTTTTGGGTTCTTCATTATCTGGCCAATCTTGTGAAATGTTTCATAGAATCACAGAGTTGTTTAGGTTGGAAAAACCCTTTCAGATCATGGAGTCCCACAGTTCCCACCACTACCCCATGTCCCCAAGTGCCACATCCACTTGACTTTTAAACCCTCCAGGGATGGGGACTCCACCCCTGCCCTGGGCAGCTGTGCCATGGCTGGACAACTCTTCCTACTCCTAAAATTGAAAGTAAACCTCCTCTTTTGGAACCTGAGGCTGTTTCTTCTTGTCCTTTCTCTTGTTCTCTGGGACACTGCCACAGCAATGTACCACATGTACCTAAATAGTGGGATACCTTTTTCCAGGATAAAGTGACATCTGGGCAGGTGAAAAGCCTGAGTAAACCTGGCCTTCAAATTAAAGATGATGTTGGGGAAAAAAAAGAAATTACTGTACTTGTAAAAGGCCAAGGGTAGATTCTGCATCAGCTCTCCATCTCTGGTATAAGACGGAACACCTTCTGATTTTTGGGTTTTTGTTTGTTTGTTTGTTTGGGGGTTTGCTGTTGTTGTTGTTGTTTTGTTTTTGCGGTTTTTTTTTTTGTTTGGTTGGTTTTTTGTTTTGTTTGTTTTTTTAAATTATTATTTATTTCTACCTAAAGGAATTACTTCCTTCTAACCTGAGGAAAAAAAAAAAAAAAAGGTGTAGGACTTCTGTATTTAAGTACACAGTCTGACAAAAACCTCATTTTGCATTTGCATCATGAATGTTTTCCTCTACATAAAACAACTGCAGGAGCAGAGGTTCAAGCAGCAAGTGCACTTCACCTGCCCTTCAACCAGCCCCAGGGGCCGTGTTCACGCGTCTGCCTGAGCAAAGCCCTCCAGGCGTGGGTTGAAGGACAAACCTGCTCAAGGGCTGAACTACTTTCTGGTGTCCTCTCTCTCGTGCTTTTGATGCTCCTGAAGTGGCAGCTGGCACTGACTGTGAGAGCTACGAGTTCCCAGCCCTGCAAGGCCCCATGCACCTTTATCCAGGACTATCCAGCCTGCTCCTTATTCTGCTCCCACAGCATCAGGGGTGTGAATCCTGCAGGGAAGGGGACAAGAGCAGTGCCCTTAGGGGGAGAAATAGCCTTCTACCCCTTCAGCATGAGGGGTGGGATGTGGGGATGTGTCCTTTCCCCAGGACACACTGTGCTCTGAGGTTGTCCCAGGAGCTCAGAGCCGCCTGTAGCTCCTCAGTCCAGACCAACCTCCAGCCTGGGGACACAGAACTGACTCCTCACACACCTGAATATTTTAATCATAGAATCATGGAATGGTTTGGATTGGAAGGAACAGTAAAGCTCACATCATTCCATTCCAACCCCTTGCCATGGACAGGGACACCTTCCACCAGACCAGGTTGCTCAGAGAAGAATTTAACTTCATTTTGATGAATATTTATCTTTCAATTTATCACCCAGACCTCCTTATTATGGCCTATTAAGATCTGAGCTCCCTATAATTACCAATTTTGAAGTACAGTTCTGCCTCCTTTCCCCTCAGCTCAGACCAAGACTGACCTCCCTCAAGCTGGAGGGGAATGTCCCTGGTCAGAGCCAGTGTCCCACCACACAGCCTCAAGATCCCAGCCCATGTAACCCTGGCTGCTGCAAGCACACAGCCTTCAGACCAGCACTGTGATGTCCTGCTCCCCTCCCTCACAAACAGACAGTGCTACCTCCATCTGGAGCTGCCTTTCTCGATCTCTCATTTCCAGCCTGTTCAGTCTCCATCTCCTCTCAGTCCTGCTCCCTCCACTTCTTTCTCCTCAGAGCAACACAATGAACCTTTGTACCACTTCTCAAAACCTCCATGTCCTTCCCCTCCTTTGGTTCTTTACCTCCATCCACAAACCCTACTCGGTGTGCCTCAAAAACCAGCAACCTCAGCCCCTGCAGGTCTGTGCACCTCCCCCTGCCACACGTACCCCCTCCAGCTCCATCTCCCCCAAGGGAGAGTTTTGGCCCTGAACATCTGTTTGTTGAGCACCAAAGCAACAGCAGCCTCAGCTCCCATTCACACATCCAGTGATGGGATCCTGGATCCATCACTGTAAGGAGTCCTCATATTGCCTTGCCCAATTAGATCTGTTTGTTAAATGATAATCCAGCATTTTTCACACTAACAATTCTCCAGACTCTGTAAAAGAGGTCACTGCTGTGGACAAGTTATTTTCTTCAGAAGAGCACATCACTGGACCCCACTATTCCCTGTGCTGCTTTGTTCATTTCCCTTCCACAGAAGATTTTAGGTGGTGTAACAGATTGATCAGTTCTTGGCTTATTCTTTAGTCTGACTTCTTATATTTTTAAGGACTTGTATAAATGTTTAAGATTGGCTTGTGCTGAGATACAAAGTACACAACAGCAATGAAAAAACTTTCAAAAGCATTAGTTCACACAAGTCAAAAAAATACAGTATGGTCAGATCAAGGTTAGAATCAGCACTTTAGGTAAACCAAGAAAAAGGTGAGATTTTAGATGGATTTTTGAAAAGGGCAAATTTTGAAATGGCAGGAGCATGGTAGAAGGAGGAAATGGTTGTGCTTGCTCCAAGTGTCACCTTCCAAAGGCAAACAGGTATGTTTCACTTCATTTTTTTAAGCAAGGGAATCTTTTCCTCCATTCAGCAGTTTAATGCCACCTATGAAAGTGTAAGAGTCAGGTCTTTTACAAGTTGCTACTGAAAAAAGGGCAATTGGTAGCACAAAATGTGTTTGGTGCTGTTTCAGGATGCAGATTTAATAACATCCAGGGAACAGACACAATTAGGAAGGAATTCTTCCCTGTGAGGGTGGGGAGGCCCTGGCACAGGTTGCCCAGAGAAGCTGTGGCTGCCCCATCCCTGGAAGTGTCCAAGGCCAGGTTGGATGGGGCTTGGAGCAAACTGGGGTAGTGGAAGGTGTCCCTGCCCACGGCAGGGGGTGGGACTGGATGGGCTTTCAGGTCCCTTCAAAACCCCGACCAGTCTGGGATCCTGTGCCTGTCACCAAGGCAGCCACGGCACCACAAGAGGTGCATCATTCCCATCATACAGCAGGTCCTGCCCCCCAGCCCCCATAGGATTCCAGACTGAGGTTGGGAAGTAGCCCTGGGATCCAAGGACAGAGACTCCCCAAGCTCCTCGGACAACCTGAGCCAGCACTTGGTCACCCCACAGCAGTTCCTGAGGGTCAGATGTGGAGTTCTGCCCTCCCTTCTGAAAACACTCCTGAAATTCATGAGAAATCCCACTGATTCCACCTCTCCCTCATCCACTGCTGGTCATACATTTAATCCAGGTGCTTTTTTTCATGTGTTTATACTGATTAAAGCAGCTCTGCATTTTATTACACTGTTGAAACTGTTTGGTAAGATCAGCTTTATTGGCTTGTCTTTGCTATTTTAAAATTAGATTTGTTTTCCATATACCCTCTGATCCTTCAGAGTTTGCTCTGAAGTGTAACAAGTTAAACCTTTAAAGAGACAATCTTTGTGTAACTCAGTTCTGTTACCTCTTATTGCTTTGGTATTTGGGCACTTTTAATCCACAAACGAAGCACCTTAACTCAAATATCCTCACTTTCTCCTCAATCAATCCTGTTTGCTACGATGAAGGTAAGAGCATTGAGTTTCTACATCACCCTGGAAATCGAGTGTCCAGTTGGGCAGAAATCCATTTTTAAAAGCCATAGCAAACATCCTGTCTCTCCTACCTTTAATGCCCCATCCCTTCCCACAGATAACAGCTCCTTCCATGGCCATCACAGAGCTCCTGACCACATTCTCCTCCTACTTTCCCCTGTGAAAAGCCAAAATTTCACTTCTAGATCTCTTTTAATGAGCTGATGATCTTTAGTAATATTTCTCTGCGAGTTATTTTTGCTGCGAGTTTAAAGGCATCTTTTATTTTTAATGCCTCTGCAATTTTCAATATGTTCAGTGGCATTTAAACTCCAAAAAGGCCGGTGGGAAAACGAGATGTGCTTTAAGTGAGGCAGCCCTGGCCATCTGTGTTTGAGGGTTTGTTTTTTAAACAGCAGCTCTGTTGGCTCTGGGTGGTTCAACAACTGCCTGGAGCCAAGAGGTGCCTCAGCTGTGTTTGGTTCCGGGGACAGATAACCTGGG
>NW_020955342.1:892936-904812 GCF_003031625.1 Empidonax traillii | reverse complement strand
CATGCACATGAAAAGTTTGTCCAAGTAAATGTGCTTAATTATATTTATTCAGATAGGAAGTTGATGTGCTGTGCAAGCCACCATTTTTATCTGACTGCAATTACTCTTCTTCATGGTTGGGATTCCTCAGGTCTCAGGGGACAGATTTCTTCCATGGTGTCATTCACAAGAGCCCACATCAAACTGCTTTATCATCTGTCTGCAGTGTTTCATTGCTGTTATCAAGCAATAACACAGCTCAGAGACACAACTCTTGTGATCCCAAAAGGTTTTGAATTTATGGCTTAAAATAATCCAGCCATTTGAAGAGTATTTGAAGTCATCCTAACCACTTGGTTGTACTCTACTCAAAAATGAGCAGGTTACCTCTGTTAGCATGCCTAATGCAATATGTTCTTGCAGGATTTTCAGTCACTAGTAATTTGAGAGTACAAGATAGTCCTCAAAATTTAAATGAAGGAGCAATTGACTTTACAGATTAAGTTGATATTTTTCTGGCAAGACTGTTTGTTTACATGATAGATTTGCCCTGACTACAGCCATTTCTTCCTTATTAAATTGCCAGCACACATTCACAGATGAGACAATAAATTATTTTAGCTGTAACTTATATAGAGCTCCCCTACATCTTTATAGTATGGGTTTATTTGGGAGGTTATGACAACCCAGTTTCTCCCCTGATGAGAAGAGCAGCAGTCACAGTCAGAGCCAGCTTCTCAGTGTTTATCGAGACACAAGAGCTGTGCTACTTTAATTACACTGGTAACAGTTTAAGTGACCCAGTCACCCCTTGTGTTAGTGCAGTAGAAAAGAGCCTATATTGTTACAGCTATTCAAGACCAGAAGATACCTAAGTCAGCATCAGATAGCTTCATACTTGGGCAAGTATGTCAGCACTCAAACTTTAGCTGGTATATCTGCAGTTTAAGATGGTATTGAAATAAAAATAACTGTTAGGGCTACAGTAATTATCTAACTTAAAAAAAAAATAAAGAAATCATACTTTAAACTGCAATAATTTTGCTGATAAAGTGTGTATGGGCTAAGGAAAAGTTCCCTTTGGAGACAGTAGCTTAAGCATCTTACCCAGTCAGAGCTGGGCTCCAGGCATCTGCATGTCTTTGCCCCTAGGCAGCAGCCCCTGTCCCTTCTCCTGTGCCCTCAGCAGTGCTTGCAGCCCAGCAGTTTCTCTGTGGACTCTCTCTTGTGCAGATCTAAGCTGCATCTTTCCTGGTACAAAAACCTTCTAAAAATTTTCCGGAGCTAATATCCTTATTATGATGTTGTAGCTTTTGCAGCTTTATGTAAGCCTGGGAGGGGAGGTTATTTTTCCCCCTTGACTTTCATTGTTCCCAGATAGTCTACAAAGCTGAACATTGATTGCGCCTCTTGCTTATTTCATCAGAGAAATGAGCCTTATGCGTCTTCCTGGTATTGCCAGATTTGTATTTATCGCCAAGTAAACAGAGCCAGGAACTGCTCTCTAATCCTGGGGCCAAGTGGCACATACTGGCTATATCCATGTTGCACAGTGATTGATCCTGGTCTCCCGCCTGGTGCCCCTGTGGCTCTAAGACTTTGATGTTAATGTGTAGATATTTCAAATTTTTTTTTTTTTATTCACCACCCCCCCCCCAGTTCATGCTGTCTGAAAAAAGTTATTAGCTGTGCTGTAGCCACAAGAACCATGTTTTATTGCATGAAACAGGGTTTGTATTGCATGAATTGGAGGGAAGTTTGTGACTGCAAAGCCTCCTGAGACAGAGCTGGAAGACTGCATAGGGTGAAAGAAATGGGAAGCAATGCAATTCCATCTCTACTGCTTGCTGGGGACAGTCCCTCCTGCATGCCACCCTACAGGCTGTGCCCAGGCACTGTTTTGCTGTGCCAGGCTACATGGCATTGACCAAGGCTGTGACCTGCAGCACACTTACAGTAAAGCAGTGTGGATGATCATCAATCCAGCTGCTACCTGGTCCCACCATGTCCATCAGAGCTACTGAGGTATCCTGTTGCTTGTTTAAACACAGGGGATGAAGCCTGGATGCACAGGAAAAGGTGCCTCCGCTGTGCCAACAGTATTGACAGGGACAGAAGAATTGGCAGGGGGACTTGCCAGGTCAACCACGTCCAAGGCACATTGTTACTCCATTTCCCAATTCCATCAGGGCCATATCCAGCCCTATGTGCTCACATACAGGTTGTTGCTGCCATGGTCTAGGGATTCCCCACTGCCTTCTTTTTCCAGGTCTGTGTGTGAGGCTATTCTGCCACCTCTCTGTAGCTGCAGCAGCTTGTTTCTAGACACACCAGCAAAGTGGGTTCAGCTTGAAACTGCTCTGCCTACCTTTATAAAAGCTTCAGTTTCTCATCTCATTTTCCTTTGCTCTTTACAGCATAAACAACAATTTCTTGTTATCCCTTCTGTTTGTTGGAGTCACATAAGGAATCTTTCATTGAACATTTGTATGGGCTACAAATCTCTCTTCCAAATGTTGAAGAAAAACAAGTTTATGCGAATTATCTACAGCAGATAATTTCAATCCTGCACAGAATCTAAAAATAAAGTGAGGCCCACGTTCCACATTCTACATCTAAGTAGCTTTTAATTAGGTGTGATAATAGCATGAATTATCTTTTAGAGTGCAATAGCTCTGTGATCAGAAGTCAAGTGATGGACGCAATAATTGTTAGCAAAAATGATCGAGGGAAGAAACTCAGTGCTGGCATGTATTTGGGGTCTTTTTATTATTTTTTTTTCATATAATAGGTCTTTGCAGGCTGATTAATATTTTGGGTAAATTTGGGCTTTCGCTGTTATTGTCCTTGTTTTAATACAGCCAGTGGGTCCTTTCAAGTACTGACATAAAAGAGGGCAGTGAAAGCCTGTTAACTCCCTGTCATCAACGGCTTCATGGTGATGCCTTTGGACAAGACAAATGGCACTGCTGCTTTCTGAGAAATTAATGGCTGGGGTGCTGGATGGTTTTGTTCACTTCAGGGTCCCCTCCCATTATTTTAACCATAGATAAGCTCAGGGGTTGAACATAAATAATCTAAACTGAGGTGCAGTCATGTCTGCTGTCCTGCCTACTTTGCTGGGAGCTGGATAGCTCTGGCAGAGAGAGGTGGGGGGCGGGGTAGTTCATGTCCTAAACCATCACAGCTAAACCCGCCAGTGCTTGGTTTGTCAGGGTCCTCCTTTGTGCAGCCAGAGATATGCTCTCAGTGACTTTACCAGCTAAGATCCTTTATCTTCATTATCTTTGTAACTGAAGCGTAGCATTTAGCCCAGCGTGGTGGGGCTGGGGGTGAGGAACATAGCTTTATTCAGCAGGAAGATGAGCCTTAAAGGAAGGTCCTTTAAGGATAAGAGATTCTGTTATGGTGCCACAGGGATAGTACTTGGCACTTCAGATTGCACACAGATGCAGGCACAGTGTGTTTGAGCATAGGCAGAAATTAGGAAGTTATTGTGTGCCTGGGAAATAAGGATATGTCCTGTGACAGTGACTGTCCTGCCATATGAGGCTGTAACACCAGCCTGACCAGACAGGCACTGGGTAAGGGAAGTCTTTACAAAGTGCTGTACTGTATCTCAACTATGAAAAGGCCAGGCTTTCAGTGGGATTCCAACCATGGACATTTCTTCCCATGCCTTCCCACACTTCCAGGCACTCGCTGTTTCATGCCTCTGTGTGTTGGTCCTGAGCTCCGGGCTCTTCTCCCAGCATCTCCAGGCATCACTGTGGGGGCTCCCAGACAGGAGGATGCTGTGTAGCATCTGGCTGGCCTCGCAAACTGGGAACCCCTTCATCCCCCCCTCCTGAACAGATCTTCATGCATTTGCCCAGAGGACTTCATAAAAATTAATTGAGTTGCCCAGCATTAGAGACAGATCATAAAACTCCCGTCAGATCTTGTGCCTGCTGCCGATTTTTACAGCTGATTGAAACAATGAGCGCTAGCTCATCGGGAATATAACAGTACCCACAGAGAGAGCTGTTGCACAGGCTGTAGGTGTAGATAAGGCTTTAAACATACAATAAAGATCCTCTGCCTGTATCACAGAGCTCTCTTGGCTTCAGGAGTAAAACCCCTGGGCTGCAGTTTTAACATGGTGATGGAGATTACCCTTTGAGTTACAAGTTTTGCTGAAAAGCAAATTTGTGTATCTGCTTGTGTGTTTATTTGTTTGTTTTTCTAATTTCTTGTTCATTTTAAAGTGAAAGAACTTGGAGCAAGGGAGAATTGGAGAACAGTCAGTCTAGCAGCAGAAAAGCCACGCCATGAACAAGTCCTATTTCTGTCTGAATCTGCAGTTTGAGCACCATTACACAGACTCTAACCGTAACCATTTTTTCCCCAGGAAAACCTGTATTTGATAACCCACTGACAACCACCTATGTGCTTCCAGGGTGCTAACATGTACAGAATTACAGAATCACAGAGTCAGTTAGGTTGGAAAAGACCTTTGAGATCACCAAGTCCAACCTATGACTGAACACCACCATGTCAATAGACCATGGCACTGAGTGCCACATCCAGTCTTTCCTTAAACACCTTCAGGGACTGTGACTACCAGTTCCCTGGGTAGCCCATTCCAATATCTAATCATCCTTTCTCAGAGGAAATTCTTGCTAACGTCAAACATCCCCTGGCACAGCTTAAGAGTATGCCCCCTTGTCCTATCACTAGTTGCCCAGGAGAAGAGGCCAAACCCCACCTGGCCACAGCTTCCTTTCAGGTAGTTGTAGAGAGCAATGAGGCCTCTTCTAAGCCTCCTTTTCTCCAAGCTAAACAACCCCAACTCCCTCAGCCGCTGCTCTTAGGATATGCGCTCCAGACCTTTCACCAGCTCCACTGCCCTTCTCTGGACCCGCTCCATCACCCCAATGTCCTTCCTGAATCGAAGGGCCCAGAAACGGACACAGCGATTCCCCCCCCCCAAAAAAAAGAAAAAAAAGGGAGGGGGGGGGCAGCCGCAAGCGGGCCCCGCAAATCTCTGACCTCCCTGTGTTACCCCCATGGCCGCTGTGCCGGCGGGTCCCTGCGGGCGGTGCGGGCGGTGCGGGCGGTGCGGGCGCGGTGCCCCGCACGCGTTGGCGGCGCAGGGCGCAGCGCGGTCCCGCAGGGGGCGCTGCGGGGCGGCTCGGCCCGGCCCGGCCCGGCCCGGCTCGGGGCGGCGGCGGCGGCGGCGGCGGGCGCGGGCGGCGGCGGGCGCTGCTGGGCGGCTGCGCCCCCCGCTATATAAACACGGCCCGCGCCCGCCGCCGCGCCGTCCTGCGGCCGCAGCGACAGGAGGAGGCAGCGGCACCACGACCACGGAGACAGGTGAGCACCGCGCATCCCCTGTCCCGGAGTGGGCAGTGCGGGCTCTGCTCCCCCGCTTCGTGGGTGTGACACCCCTCTCCTCGCCCTGCATCACCCCCACGGCTCGGCGGATGTCCCGGGGCGGTCGCTCCCTGCTCGCCGTGCTCGGGCAGTCCCAGCTGCGCTCCCGGAGCCCCGTGACCGGGGACGGGACACGGGCAAAGGCTCTACGAGACGGGGATGGCTTGTGCGCGGGAGGGGCGCAGCGGATCTGCAGGCTGCTGCTGTACCCCTGTTGCGGGCGCGAGATGGGGGAGCGAGCCCGTTTATTAGGGTGGGAGCCCGTTTATTAGGGTGGGTAATGGATGTGATGAAACCTATGCAGCCAAAAGTTCTGGGGATGCTTATAAACGGACTGGCTCAGGCGGGCTTTGCTCTCCGTGCAGCGTCTGTACACGGATGGAAATTGCCAGCTGCGTGCCCGCGGCGTGTCGGCGGGGTGACAGTCCCTCGGGGAGCGGGGTCCCGGGCGGTCTGGGGACCCGCGGCCAGGCACGGACGAGCGGAGTGTTCAGGGAAAGTACCGAGCTTGCTGGCAACCCACCGGAGCTCAGGGCTGAAACTGCTGTTACTCTCAACCGCTTCCGCGAAATTAAACAGCATCTCGTTGTTTTTTCCGCGGAATGATGGAAGAAAAGGTGGCTGAATTAGAAGGTAGCGTTTCGCTGCGAAGGGAAAGCTAAGTGCGTGGAAGATAGGGTAGGGAATCCAGGTCTTCATGCTCAGATAAAGTGTGTCTGCTTGAAGAGCTGTTCATCTAGGTCGATTGTTTCCAACTCTGTTTAAGTGAATATGGGTACCTTTTTCCTCCTCGCTTTATCTCCCGTGCCTCTCGAAGGTGACAGTGCAAAGGGGGCTGGTGTGCCTTCACACAGCCTATACAGGCCCCCTACGGGTACCTCTGTTAGAGAGACTGATTGCTCTAAACATGAAAAGAGTAAGCCAGCGTGAGCTCAGCATTTATTGTTGCATTAAAAACTGCAAAGATAGAAAAATTAATAAATATTTCTCTGCTGGTTAAGCATTAGAAATATTTATTTATACTAAGGCTTTGGTAACAAAATAATTTATATGTCAGGTGTTCACATACAGGTTAACTTTGAAATAGATAACTGCATTAAGGAGGCACTTGTCAGCAACTGAGCTGGATGTAATGTGATGCATAAATGCCTTGTTTTGGTTTGCGTATGATTTCATACAGGATTTGTTTTATACTCTCAACATTCGGTGTAGCGCTTGTGGGTTTTATTGGTTCTCATCCCCAATTTCAAGCAGGGTTGTGGGCTTTTCTATATCCCCTGCTACATAAACCCTTTACCAGCCTGCCTGTTTCCAATGCAATTAAATATACCCAGCTACTTGTCTCTTATCTCTGCAATCTGTTGTAGAGAGCAGTACAGCCTGTGCTGCCAGAGAGCGGTAGGAGTGAGCTACGTGCATGCAAATGAGGGTTAACTTCTCGCTCTACTTTATTTATCATCACCTTAATTTCTGGAGAATAGATTCCTATTTTGAGGTACAAAAGGGAGATTCTGCAAATAATTCTTGGAACAAAGCACTGTGAGTTTGGAAATCGCTACCTGAGAGGAGATGGGGGGAGAGGAGAAATGATGGGGCAGAACACAGAGACTGAGAAAATCTTTGCAAGGCTGTGCCCATGTGGTTTGTTTGAAGTTGCTTTTGACTGGTACCATGTTTTTCCTTATATTCATCTCTGTAAGGACAGAGGTAGGTATCTGGCTACTGATTTAACAAATGGCAAGTGTAGGTCTGGGCCAGATAAGTAGTTTTTAATTTCTGTACAGCAAAGCTTCTTCTATGGTAAAGTTTTCTAGGATGTTATTGCTTGTCTTAGTGATAGTGACTGTAACAAACAAGAAAGCAGCTTTAAACTCCTGGCTTAATTTCTGGAGTGTGTATTTCAAAATACTTTTACGGTATAGTAAACATGATAGGTATTTAGGAAGATAGTGGGGAGAGGAGAGCTAGCAGCACACCTCCTGCAGAAGTGCAGCTCTCCACAGCTGTAAAGCGCAACAGCACATCAGAGCCTGTGCAGGGAACTTGGTAAACAGTAAGAATTAGTTCTCCATTTTATGTTAGGAAAACCAAGATTTTCAGCTTTTGTTGGGCATTGTCTATTTTTTAAGTTCATGCAGGAAGCAGTAAACACAGGACAGAGAATTGCAGCCAGAACTGCAGGCATCAGTGAAATGTGTACTCTCCAGAGAGTCCTATCTATGATGGTAGATGAAGTGAAGCACAATACAGTAGAGACCTATACACAGTGATAGGTTTAATATTTATTGGAGGATCTGGAGGAGAAAAGATCCAGTCATGACAATGGGCATCTTGGTAAAGATATGTGCCGAAATGCCAGCAATAAGCAGTGCAAAAGGGTCCACCCCTGTGTGGATGCTGAAGTTTGCTATAAAGACTACTTTGAGACACAGTTGATTTAGGAAATGCTTTCCCTAGGCAAGTATTGTATTTTATCATAAGTATTTATAATTATATTGGCCTCGTTTAAATGCAACTATTACCAAATCCTCTGCAGTCAGTATTGTTAAAATCATAAGCTGCTGAAATTAGAAAGAAAGTAGCAAAGAAGAACAAAATTTAAGTGCATGGTGGCTTGTTTTATATCTGAACTTATTAATGAAAAGTCAAGCCTGTTGAAACAGTCTTTCATTAAGAAAATAATTCTAATGGCTTGTTGTATAACTGTTCTAATAGAATCAGCGTCATCGTGAGCCTGGGAACACTGTCACTTTCGGTTGCTGGGTATCCCTTAGATGTTTCACCCTTGGAAAACCTTGTTTGTTTATTCTGTCCATTGCTATTATATGGTTTCATCTTGCTATTCTAGGTTTTCCAGTGGGGAACTGGGAAGAGGATAAAGTCCAATGTTTCATCCAAGGTCACCAGAAAAATCTCCAGAGTACAGCCAAAGCTGAAACCACCTGTCCCTAGACTGTCAGTGATTGGTTTCATGAGAAAGACCTTCCCAGCGAAGGTTTTGTAGGGTGCAAAGCAGGTGAGGAAGTGATTAGCTGTTAAAAATTGCTATAACCTCACAACCAAGTGAGTCATACCAGTTAAAGCTTTGCCCAATGTTACTCTGTTATGATACAGATCCAGGTCAGTATTTTGCAGCCAAAAGGGATATCTGTAAAACGCTGAACAGATATCAATGTTTTGATATCAGATGGAAAAACAGGTCTTCATAGAATTGTTTAGGTTGGAAAAGACCCTTAAGAAGGTCAAGGCCAACTGTTAACCCAGCACTGCCAAATCCACCACTAAACCATGTCTCCAAGTTCCACATCTACATGTCTTTTAAATACCTCCAGAGATGGTGACTCCCACTTCCCTGGGCAGCCTGTTCCAGTGCTTGACCACACTTTCAGTGAAGAATTTTTTTTCTGATGTCCAGTCTAAACCTCCTCCAGCGCAAATTTAAGCTATTTCCTCTTGTCCTATTGCTTGTTAACCTATGAGAAGAGACGGACCTCTATCTCACTAGAGCCTCCTTTCAGACTGTTGCAGAGTCCCCGAGTCTCCTTTTCTCCAGGCTAAACAACTCCACCTACCTCAGTTGTTCCTCATCAGACTTATGTTCTAGACCCTGCTATTTAAAAAACTTTAGGCAGTCACCTTAGTAATTGCTTTAAGGAATACTATTTTATTTTTCAATTAAGTGGCTACAAAGCTGGCAGTCAATCAAACAGTTTCAAAACTCCTAGGATAGTGAATCTTCACGTTTTAGGGCAGGAACTGTTTACTGGTCAAGGAAAAGTTATTGTCACTTTCATGATGTAGTGGGGCATAGTGTGTAGTGCTGCAGAGTTGCACCAGTGGCACCTTACTCTGGAGGGTAAGGAAATCCAAGTTATGTTCCTGTATAATTGTGGTGATGGTGGTTTAAGACCACGCCTTAGCTTCCTCTCCAAAAACTGGGAGGAGCGTGCTGGCCCACTCTTGCAGAGCATTTGGGGACTGTGGATGGCAAAGTCTGTTTTGTTACAGCAGAGGTATCAAAATCAAGTCTCTGACAATGGCTTAATCCTCGGAAGCATATGGTGTAGCAGTAGTTACCAGGCTGTTGCTGTTGGTGACATCACTTGCAGATCAGTGATTGTAGGCAATCTGCAAAACTAGCAAAAGCATCAGCTGAAAAATTTTCTTGGATTCCCCTCCCAGCCTGCAATCATAACTCTTAATTTAGATGATGGTGTAATACAGGTTGCTGCTCCTTTTATGCGCCTGAGGGCTATAAACTATTTTGAAACAGCTGCTGTATGGGATGCAAAGCTGGAAGAAAGGTATAACTTGTTCTTCTTTGCACAGCTGTGAGTCTCACTTCATGGGCATAATGACCAAACGCAGGAGAATGACTTCCCTTTGATATCATAGCTTAAAGTAAACAAGCCTCTAAAACACATACTGGGGTAATTAGTTTCTCTATTAAATTTTGCTTTTTGAATTTTAACTATTTGATATCTTATCCTAAATGAGTTGGCTTCTGTGTTTATTGTCCCCACAGGGTGCTCTACATTGCTCTATGTGGCAAAATGCTAATGGTTGCCAAAGAACCAGTCTGGCAGGCAAGGATAGCTCAAAGAGAGATGCTCTGATAATAATTTTGCCCTCTGGCTTGTGTTCTGTGAGAAGTTTTGCATGGTGCACATAGAACAACAACCTTTTAAACCACCTTAGTCCAAGGCGGGCCTCACAATAATTCTGTTGTTTATACTAAGTTAATGCTAAGTTTATACTGCCAGAAAAATTCAGAGGGACCAGATGACTCCAAAATAATTTGTTTCTGCATTACAGAGTATGTTAGTGTTACTGAAGAAGATTGTGATGAGCTTTGTATTAAGCATTTCTGAGCTCGATGCAATTTGTTTTTGCCAGTATGCTGGGAGGAATCATGATGTGCTGTGCACAGGGAAAGCTGGCGGGATGCTGGGTGCAGATAAGACATTTAAAAGTAAATTACACTTGACTGTGCTCAGCAGAATCATGCTCTCAGGATGAATTCATTCCCTCTGGTCTATCAGACTGTGGGGACTTCAGGCCCTTCTCTTGCTGATGATGAAAAGTGTTTTGCTGGTCGTGGGATATAATAGTGAGGCTTTAAAAAGGGAAAACCAGGAACATCATCTCTGGAAATGATTTATATGAGCCCTGGTGAAATCAAACAGCTGCATGAATAAGTCTGGAAATGTTACAAAGATCAGGAGCAAGTGCTTCAGACAGGGTTGCTGTATCATGGTCACGATCTGGATACATTTTTTGGAGTTTAATGCTACAAGGTTCAACTATTCAGAATGGGCATTGAAACTCGACTGTTTCTTCAATGTATTAAAAAGTTGAGAGACTAGGAGAATCAGATCTACGTTAAGAGTGCCTTCTCCTTTTTAGATCTCAAATTAAGAAAACATTAGAAGAACACCTGAAAAAAACAATGGAAAAACACTTTAAGTGGTGGGTTGACCTTGGCTGGATGCCAGATGCCTACCCAGCTGTCCTATCACTCACTCCCCTTCACAGCCATAAAGAGGAGAGAGTGTAAGCTGGAAATATATTAGTAAGTTTCTAAAACAAAACCAGTTTGGGCAAAGTGCTTATCTTGATGTGACAGCAGCTTGAACAAGTTATCAGCTAGGACTTCCTGAAACATCTGCATTTACCCATCCTTGATGTTGCTGGAGTATTCCCCAAGTATGGAATAAGTGGCTTACAGAAATATTGGAATTTGTTCTTGGTGTGCATATTTTCTTAAATAACGTGTATGCATAGATGTATCATGTAAAATTGTGTGCATTACCATCAGAATTATTTACAGTAATAATTTAAGAAGACAAGTAACTTTGGAGACTCTGCCAAATGAACTTGTGTTTTTCATTGATGAGAGCCCAAGTATCAGAGTGACTCACAAACACCATCCAGTCCAAGCAGCAAAGTTCAGGGCCAGGTCCACAGCCTTTATTCGTATGAGTAATCCTTTAATGTCACTAGAGCCAGCAAGGTAGTAATGCTGAAGCAATGAAAGCCCTCAGGCTTGATTCAGATGATACAAGCTGTGCCCTTCACCTGGTGGAAGGTGGGTGAGTTTCCTTTATTTCACCTTCCTGTATCTTGAGTGAAGTGAGAGCTGAGTCACTGTCCCTATAAGCTACAGCAACTTTAAGGTTAAACTGATTAAAGTGGAAAGCATAACACTGAGTCTGACAGAAGAACACTGTTCATTTTTAGCTGCTCAGCACTTTTAAAAAAATCAAATCGCAAAAAGCTGCTGTGTTTGATTGTTCCTATTACATAATAGCAGTGTCTTTGGGATTTAAGAGAAGCCATGAGCAACATGTCCCTTACATAACAAATCTAAGATGCTTTAATCCCTGCTGTGCTGCTGCTGACCCTGGCCAGCCAGGAATAGCCTGGAAGTGGTGCTGAGCTCCCCAGGTTCTCCTCTGGGGCTGCAGAGTAGCCATGGAGCC
>NW_020955342.1:878194-892272 GCF_003031625.1 Empidonax traillii | reverse complement strand
GGAAAAAAAAAAAAAAAAAGGACCAAAGGCCAGGTCAGACTTTTGGAGCAGGTCCTTGCAAGCCTTTCTGCTGCCTGTGGGACAGTGCCATGACCCATGTCTGGAGGGATGTGCTGGGCTTGCCAGGGTAGGTGCTGTGGGGGAAGAGCTGCAGCCAGGTATTGTTCTGAGTTTAGGGGACTCCTGTGTCCCCCAGCTTCAGTGGGGTGTAGGAGCCTTGCTCCTGCCCTGTGATTTCCTGTGCTAGATGTGAAGGTGATGGACTAGCATGGATGCTTGTGAAGCAAGAAGGAGGCTACTGGGAAAAGTCAACTCCATGTGTTTTTGGGCTTGTTGTCTATGCAGAGGGTCTGACCTTTCATCTGAGTCTGTCATGCTGATGGGTTGTCATTAATAAAACGGATGAAAGGACCTGCCCAAGGAATGTGTGTATATTGCTGGGTGCAGATCCTGCTTTGCTGTCTCCATGGGAGAGGACTGTGCTGCCCTGATTGCCTTGGCTGCCTCCAGTGTAATTGGGAACATTTGAAGAATGATGACATAAAAGAAGCCACTTTGTGGGATTGTTTGGGGGAAAGGATTGAGGTAGCTGTGCATAAAGAGACCTATCTAATTAAAACCGCAGGGGAATGGAGATGATGGCTAATGAGGCTGAACATACAACTTAACTGAGTTATTTGAAAAGAAGCAACCTTCTTTGCTGGGGAGTGGAAGATAATGGAAAAAATAAAATGTACCTGGAATTTCTTATTAAAATATAAATTTCATGGCAATTAGTGCATGCTTTGCTGCGAGGAGCTTTGGATTTGATATTTTACCACATTTATGTGAAATGTATCATAAATAGTGACCCTCAGTTGCATGTGAATAAAACATTTAAAAAGACTATTTGATTACATCTCTTTCCTAAAATCCCATTTATATCTTCTATCTTGTAATATTTTCCAAGCTTTTTATGAAACTTTTCTCCACTTGACCTTTACCACCTTTACCCCCTTTTGCCTCACCTATCCTTCCCGATTCCTTCTTGGAGTCTTCCTTTTTCTCCATCATGCTCTCAGGTCTCACTTGAACTCCACCTGCTCTGCTTGTACTACAGTCACATCCCTCATCTTGGTCTTTCATGCACTCATACCTTGACTCTTCATTCTAATATCTCCTATCTCTTTTCCATTTTAATACAAATAAATACACATTACTTTTATTACATGTAAAAGAAAAAATTATCAAAAATTATCGAAATCATATGATTTTTTTTTCCCCTCCTCAAAAAACCCCACACCAAAACTTTTTCCATGTCTTTTTGTCATCTTCTGATCTGGTCAGTCTTAGGAGAGCCTATTCTAGTTTCATCTTTGATTCTCAGCAGTTTGGCCTTCTTTATCACTGGTAAAACACATCTCATGACTTATTAAATCTCAGGACCGACTTTTTTTCCTTCTCTGCCTTGACCTGTTGTCTTTTGACATAACTCGCATTCTTTGATTCACAGTGCTTAGTTCTTGTGCTTGCAGTCTTTTCCCAACTTCTCTGAGGAGCTCCTTCTGTGTGTTTTCTGGATGATCTTCCCCACCCTTTCTTTTTTCCCCCCCTTTTCTTCCATACTTTTGCTGAGTGATCTCATCACAAGTAAATGCAGCCAAATCTCCTTGAATAACACTAAATGACCCTTAACCCATCAAAATGTGTCATAGAGACAAAGTGTCAAATAGCATAAAGTCCCTTAAAAAAATTATCACTGTAAGTATATTAAAACCTGACTAGGTTTAATCTGTGCTTCCCCTTCTGTTTCTGTACCTAAATTTGACATGAGTGTTGACTTTAAAGATATTCCAGAGGAAGAGGAACAGAAAATGTGGAGTTTTTGTTTCACAAAGATTTTGTATCCTCTTTCTCTTTTGAGAGTAGGTGCATTGCTTAATTTCACTCACTGCTAACACAGATCAGCTTATCTGTGAGCTAATGCCAGGAAACTTGGACAGGATCCTAATCAGAAGAGCAGGATGTTTAATCTTGAGCACTGTGTTTACAGAAGATTTGGTGGTGTATGCCCTTGTTACCTACTCTAATTCTAGTGAGTCTTTTGTTTTGGTTTTGGTTTTTTGTTTTGTTTTTTACTTTTTAAGGTTTCCACCCTTGGACTGTCTCCTAGGGCAAACTATCACCAATGGAAGAAAATTTTTTTCCCAAAACATTCTGGGTAAGCTTGTCTTTTGTATTGTTAATGCCTGATTTGGTCTTTTAAATCTATTTGCCACCAAAGAAATCTTGCAAGAAGTCTTTGATTTTTTTTGTATTAGTGTTATTTTAGCCAATGAAAACTCCATTTAATGATTATCTAAACAATGGAGATAAAGGTGACTTTAAAGCAGACCATGAGAGTTTTTTACTGAGGGGAATTATCAAACAAAAATACACCTTTGCTTTCCCAATGTTTTTAATTTATTTGCTAGGTATGGTATATACTGAAAACATGATTATCTAAGCCAGTGTACTATATATATCTAAGCTAACTCTGGTTACTTTTGGAGATATTATAACCATATTTCAAGACAGTCTTTCATGCTTGGGAAGGCATAACTTTGTCAGTTGAGAGATAACCGTGATATAGATTCTGGTAAGGTTGTGTTGTAGTGGCATGAGACTGTGTAGTGGCAATAACAATGCCTGCTGAAGCCTCTGGGAGGTCAGTAATCGTGTTTTACCTGGAAAAATGACAGCTATATCAGCAAGTTGCTGGGCAGCATTTGCCACTTGGCTGAGGGCATTGGCTCTGTGTTTGTCCACCAGCACCTGGCAGATAAGGGTCCTAAAGCCTCAAAAGACTCAAAAAAATGAAGATAGGATAGTGTAGGCTCTGGAGTGAGGCTCACTGTATGGGGTACTGCCAAATCCTGGAGGAGGTGAGGGAAGCCACAGGCTGCCTCATCCCAGCCTACCCCCAGGCAGGCTGTTTCAGTGCATCCTTGGCTTTGGTCCAGCCAGGGGTAACCTCAGATGGACCACCAGTAAAACTAGAGTTCTGAGGTAGCTTTTTCTGTGATGACCAGATCCTGATGGGACAAAGTCTCCTTCTGTGGTAAGTTTTACAGCAGGCTTGCAGTAGATTTTTCCCTGTGTATCAGTAGGGTGTGATAGCCTGCCTCATCCTGCTGCCTGATCAACTGTGGGGGGAGACAAGAACTGTCCTTGTAGCGCAGCATCTCCTGGGGCCAGCCCTGACCCTGTCCCTCAAGTGACAAAACACAGCTTGGCTGCAGGAGTTTGAACATCAACATGACATAAGCATTGCTCTTTCCTTTGGGCAGGTTTGGACCTAGTCAGTCCTGAAGTCAGAAAGGTCTGGCAAGAGCAGCCAGCACTGGGAAAGAGTCAGGACCCCAGCAGAGCGTGGGGGCACGGCTCCAACATGCAGCACTGTACATGGTGAGGAGGCACACAAGGGGTGGCATTTCTGTGGTAATCAGAGGAAGGGCAGAAAGCAGACAGGAGAGAAGAGAAGAGAAAGCAAACCCAGGTAATTGGCAAGGGCATTCCCACCATCCCAATCCTCAGTGTAGGAATTCCTATACTATGTCTGTCTTTCTGTCCAACCTAGGCTATGGGGGCGACAGGGCTCAGGAAGATGGAACCGGCATCATCATGGCATTGCTTTCAAGGGGCCTCTGGGGACAGTTCTGTCTGGTAGGAACTGTATGGTCACAAGGGCTTGGGGAGGAATATCCCGTCTCTTATCCAAGTCAAAAGCTGTTTCTCTGGCAACAGTCACACTCAGTCACAAATAATGTGATTTTGGCTGTGAAATGGATGATTGAACTGATGTGTTACTGTCTTCTGAGAGGCACTTACATCCTGGTAATAACCCTGCAGCAGTCAGGCGACTAAACACCAAATGAGAGAAACCTGGTGTTTATGGGCTCATGGGTGGCATGTGATGTTCCAGCGCTGTGTTGCCCCGCATGAAAAGAATGCACAGTGCGATGCACATCTTCTCTGAGGACAACATTTGCAGGACAATGAGTGATGCAAAGATTTTACAGAAATATTCTTTAATGTATTTCTGATATTACAAATGACTGGTTTGAAATCAGTTACAACTATTTGTGCCTTCCCAGTACTGGGGTTGTAAGTCTTGTAGCAATTTAAGCGCTTTCTACAAAACTGGGAGTATAAAGTTTCCTGGCCTGTTCCAGACTTGTTTACTGGAACAGTGTTTTCAAAACCCTGTGCTTTGCTTCGAATAGAACCAAATAATGTCTTTGGCAGAGCTAACGTTAATTTTACCTCTCTTCTACTGATCTGGGACCGCTGCCTAGGAAGATGATGGGTGTACCAGAGCATAACCCCATTTGCATGAAGTTAGTCACAGCTATACCTGATGGGAGGCTTTCTGACAAGCCATGGAAAGACTTTTTGGAAAAGGTTACTGTAAATAACACTTCCTAAGGAACAGGTCAAAATGGTCTATGTAGGAAGTTGTGGATCAAGAGCTGGTTACCATGCCTCTCTATGCAAACAACTAGTGAGATGCTTCAAAGAGGGATAGATTTTTGCTGATTTGAGCTAGAAAATCAGAATTTCAGGGAAGTGACTTGATAATATTTTGGTAGTCACCCAGTAATTTAACACTGGATTACCATTGAAATCCCATAGAAATACTCAAGACACTTTATACTGTATCAGATGTGTTGCACATGACTCACTTATTGCATTAAATTCTTGAGGGATTAATAATGTCTGGGTCATTGTTTCCTAGGCTTATAAATTTAAAGACCAGAGGGGACCACATGAATATTTATTCTTCTTGCCTGTTCAATTGCAGGTCAGAGAAATTCAGGGCCTATCAGGCGTAGTCCTTTAATTTTTCTTTATTTAGCATATCTTTCTGAAAGATACCAAGGTCTTGTTTTAAAGAGTACCAGTAGTAATTAATCTACCATGTCACCGCTAAATTGTTTCAGCAAATAATGAGCCTTGCATTTCAAGACAGTCCGTAGCTCTTTTGAGCTTCCAAGTGTTGTACCTCGTTTTTTTTCCTGACAAAGAATCTGTCATCTGAATGCTGATTCTCTGTTTCGTTATCCATTTAGCTAGTCACTTTTGAAATTCACTTGCTATGAGCAGTGTTGATGTAGTATGGTGAATCTTTTAATTCAGGATTTTATATATAGTATGACTTGAAATCACTGCATAGTGTGAAATTAGGACTAGAAATGTGCCTTGTCAGCACATACCATTATGAAATGATGATGTAACTGCATACAGATGATCAGATTTACATGACCAGGCCTATTTTCCATGCAGCTGTGTTGATTGGTGTTAATTATGCGACTGTCTTTCAATGCCTTATTGACTGTGTCCCATGATAATCTTTCCCTGCTGTTGCTTACTACTGATGCTAGTCTAACTGTTCAATAGGAGCTTTAGTTACCCCACTTAACCCTTTTTAAATACTGCTTTGATATTAAGTCTTTCCAGTCACCAGGAACTTTTAGTGCACCCATGGTTTTTAAAAGAGTAATTGAATTAAAAGTTGTTTCATCTCCCCTCTACTCTTGAACTCAGTGTTTAAACTGAGTGGCTATTTAAAGCTCTCTCCAGTTACTGATGTCATGGAAAGTATGTCATTATCACTGTAAGGTGTGAATATTGCATCTTGCATCTTTCTGAATGCAGAGTAGTAGTAGTTGTCTGATAAGTTTGTCGTCTTTTGAATTGTTTAATAACTTTTGTCTGGAATGACTAGCTATTGAAGTAATTGCTTGGCATCTTTGTTCCATTCAGGGAGGAGCTCCTATTGTCATAAACCTCACAATGGATTTTTATTGGTTTTTTGCTTCCATTGTTTGCTTGCATTTCTGCAATGTTAATTTGTATTCATTGCTGTCAGTGTCTTTTCCCCATCTGTTATGTACTATGGGTTTGCTTTACAGGTTTCTCTGCTGCTGCCGTCACTCTCTGTAGCCAGGACTCTTCAACCATAAAAGCGTCCTTTCATGGCTGAAGCACAGCGATTTTCCTTTTTATTTTTGGCATGTAATAAAGCATCTCTTAGCAGGTCCTTTTTATGGTTTTGTATGTGACATTTCCCTCTGCTCATGATTGTTTTTAGGTTTGAGGAAATGGTCTTTCTAAAATATCCAAACATGTAAATTAGACATTGGTTAAGATTACACATTGTTTTCCAGTTGCAAAAGAAAAAACTTTGCCTATAGTAAATCATAATTTCTAGTTAAATGGTTCACCTGTATCCAGTAGGACTCCCATGTAACATCAGCTGGACTTGATTTCACTACTCTCTAGTATAAGCCATGACTAGAATTTGCAGACTTTTCCAAATTCACCCTGGTAAAGTGGTTCTTCCAGAACAGATCCTCTGCTAGAATAAAATGAAATGTGGCAATATTTTTCACAACTTCAAGGATATGTGTTTGAGGAATGCCTCAAGCTGTTCCCTTACCTCATTTGATGGATTTCTAGGAGCCTCTGTCCCAGCTTGTCATTTGCCAATATTCCAGATTTCTGCTTTTCTTTTTGCAAATGAGGTATCGATGACTTAATCTTCCCACCCTGTTTCTCATGAAGAAGTACAGTGCCTTTTAGAATTTTTTTTATTGTGTGTTTGTCTGTTACCTTCTTAACCTTTGATTGAATTGAGCTTCCTTTTTGAAAAAGGCAATTTTAATATTTATTGAAATGAAGCCCAGCCATTGCCATTCTAAGCAAGGGGAATGAATTGTTTGCCCTTTTAAAAAAGAAGCTATTCAAATACCAGCAGTATGGTGAAAGCATTGCTTTCTATTTCTAGCTCTGCACTACACCAATCACAAGTATTTTGGCCATTCGTTTTGGCATGGGCAGGCTCTTTTTTTGCCGGTAAGACATCTGAAGTTGGCAGTTCCCAGTCCATCCATGGCCTTTTGCAAGGCAGTGGTCGCTGCTAGGCTGCTGTGGAAGCAAGGTAAACTTTGTGAGTTGGAGCTGCTGCAATTGGCTGGACAGCAACTGAGGCAGAGGGAAAGGACAGCGGCTGAGGTCAAATACTGATATACTTTTTCTCTTGTGCTTTGTAAAAGGTTTAGAAATAAAGTCGTAAGAAATGGCTGTTACTGAGATAACCAGGTAAATTTTTATTAGTGAAAACAGCATGCAACTAGAAATTAAATTCTCACTATTTGAAGCAAGTGAGTTGTCAACACATGGTATTGCTTTGTTGCCAGAGATGACTTGCACTTCTAGTCTTGGAGAGGGTTTGTTAGGAGCTGTATGGGCAGAAGGTGGTTCACACGAGGTGGTTACATCCAAATGCCTGAGGAAGACCCATATTCCAGTATTATACTGGCCTTACCACAAAAGTATTTTGATGGCTAAAAATCATGAGCGGAGAACCTGTAGAATGACTCACTGTATGTATTCAGGTGGCTTATGGAAGCACTGGTTAGGCCACACCTTGAATCCTATATTCACTTTTGGGACGCTCTCTACAAGAAAGACAATGGAGCTGGTGAGGGGTCTGAGCACAAGGCCTGTGAGGAGTGACTGAGGGAGCTGGGGTTGTTTAGCCTGAAGAAAATGAGGCTTAGGTGGGACCTTATCAACTGCCTGAAAGGGGATTGTAACAAAGTGGGAGTTGTTCTTCCAGGTAACAAGCAATAGAACAAGAGGAAATGGCTTTAGGTTGCACTGGGGGAGGTTCAGTTTGGATACTGGGAGAAGTTGCTTCCCAGAAAGGTTGGCAAGCATTGGAATGGTCACCGTCCCTGGAGGCGTTTAAAAGACATGTAGATGTGGCACTTGGGGACATGGTTTAGTGGGGGACTTGGCAGTGCTGGGTTAGCAGTTGGGCTTGATGATGTTAAGAGTCTTTTCCAACATAAACAAATCAATTATTCTATGTCTATAAAGATATTGGTTTTCAATCTGTAACCTCACCATTACTGAATTGTTTCTAAGACGCAGCATCCCAGCTGGAATCAAGTCCACAGAGCAGGAATTAGCTTGTAGCCGCTTTGGGACAAGAGCACTGTTTTCATTCAACACTGTGTGGCTTAGTACGAGGATGCATATTCCAAACATCCTTTCACTACAAAGGATTAGTCAAATAAAATGCTGTATATAAACACAGGTTAAGAAATTATTTGTCTTGAGTGCCAGAATAGCTGCAGCTTCATAAGCTCCTGGTTTAGCCTGCTTAAATACAGTTACTTGCAGAGAATCTTCTGAGATGTTAATTAGATTATCCATATTGTTTTTCTGAACTTCAAACAAAGTATGACCTCAATTTCAAAGTAATAGTGCATGAAAGCATGCTGTGCTTATTTTTCATAATTAATCATGTATAAGCCAATTTTATGGCAAAACAGATAAATGAGATGTCAGAATATTTGTTTGTAAATACTTTGCTTCAAGATGTTTGCGGAGTTTTGTTCTTAGTTCTAACAAAATCCAGTCTATCTTTCAGTTTCACTGTAGAATGAAACCACAACATGCAATAAATACTGCAGTTAAGCTCTAGATGGGTGTACCATAATTAGAATATACTTTTCTTTAGTTATTGTAGTGTCTGTGCTAAAATACACAGTCTTTCTGTAGAGGCCTAAGGGAGTGCTACTTGTCCCTTCAACCCTACCAGACACATGTGTGTGGCTTACCTTGCAGAGACACTAACTTGGTAAGCATCAACAGTTTCAGGGCTGCAGTGAAGCAAGCATTAGAAGTCTTGTTCAAAGGTGATTTCTGCTCAAACCAAGAAATGCCAATAATCTCCCCTCTGAGTGTCGGAGGGGGTCGGGAGCCTGCCTTGGAGGCTGAAGCCAGTGCTTTTTCAGAGGGGATTCAAGATGGGCTTTTCCTCAGAAGACAAGTTTATACAGCTGTGTCTGCATCCAGAGGACAGTACATGCCTTGATGGTGGCCCTTGGTTGACACTGCAACTCAGTGTATGATGGGGTAGGTTAAGCTTGGGGCCAGCGCAACCTCCCATCCCCATCCCAGGGGAATATGGAGGGGTGTGGTGCCATTTCAAGTCCTGTTGCACCCTGGGGCTCTTTCCAGGGTGGGCAGATAGAGACACAGGACCCTTGACCTGGTGCCCAGGCAGGTGGGCTTTGCTGTACCTGCATGAGGACCACAAGGGTACGGGAATACCATGGGATGAGCTCAGAAGTGTAGGAAAGCCTCTGCCAATGGGAGTGACATTTTACAGCCGGTGGGGCTTGGGTTCCTGCTCAGCCAGAGCTTCTGTTACAGGAACCTCTGTCAGGACAACCAGAAAGCCACAGTGAAGTTAAATGGATAGAGACATATGACTAATAAGAAATGCCCATGAACATCATATATGGGTGATTTTGCATAAAGAAATTTAACAGCTGATGATATATACTTTTGAAGTAGGATTTACTGAATTACAGGTGAAGTGTCATGGCATGATAATCTTTTATAGCTCTCTGTAGTTGACTCTCTACCTCTGTCTAACATGTCCTAGCATTTAGTATGTTACATGCACAGTGTATTAGGTTTCAGCATTAGTCTGCATTCAGTGCAAAAGGTGGTATTAGTCTGAGTGTTACAGCTCTTCCTCCTAAAGCTACCAAGTGGTGGAGGATGTAGTTCTGATGAGAGAAAACAATTTAAACTTTCTCAGTGAACCAGTTTTGAGAGAGTTTTTCTCAAATGTGGAGTTTCACACTGAAACAGCATGATTAAAAGCCTGTGGGGGAATCAAGCATGGGAATGGTTTTAAGGAAGATCAAGGGACTGAATGCAATTTTTCCTTCAAATGATAATTAAAGAAACAGCATCCTCATTAACATAATACAGTAAATGATAAAAAGAATTGGACAGATGCCTAATCTTGAAATGCTTCTTAATTTACAAGTACACATTTTAAAAGGAGCAATTGAGGTCTGTTCTTTCTAACTGCCTGCCTGAATCATCAAAACTCCTGCTTATATAACTTACTGTCTCAAAGATGGACAAAATACACAAAAAATAGTTATATATATTCCAGGACACCATCCATATGATGTCTGTTGCACATGCATACATGCTAGAACATCCACAATACTTCAGGTCTTCTGAGATTGGATGCCCACTAGACAAAAGTACGCATTTGAGAAGATCTTCTCAACTGGGGTTATGTGCAGCCCCGAGGTAGTCTAAAGGCAATTACTATAAAAATGAAACACCCATATTTTTTGTTGATTCTTGACTTTATAAACTCAGAGTGATCACCTTCTGGATAATTAATTACATGTTGATCCACAGAGAAATGTATTTGATATTCCCATCTAATTTAGTTTTTAAGGAGTATTCTTCTGAATTCTTGCAAAAACGAATTTCTGTTTTTAATGAAATTGTGAATCAAATGTGGCAAGGAGAAGGTGGCATTCATGCTGGTGCCTCCATGACTTGCCTGTGTTCTGTTCTTGCCTGTATATAAGCTGTAACAGTGCAGTTTCTGTTTATCTTTAAATATCATCCTAGTTCTGGTTTTTTACCATCACAGTATAGGCTCCTAAATGGTTTTAAAATGAACCAAAATCTTGTGAAGTCTCAGAATTATGTTGCCACCTGCAAATGTGGGGAGGCTTCTTAGACTGTGTCTGGAGTGCTGAACAAGAGCCAGGGTCTGTGGCAGGGAGTGACTTACCCGGCTCTGTCCGGCCTGTTCTATACTGAGAGTTGTTCTGCACTACGCAGCACTCAGCTTGATATCTCTTCTGGAATCAGATCTATGTACAGCATAGTTGTTGCTCTGTGTGCATTTTTTTCCCATTCAAAGTTTGTGAAATACTGTGATCACCAGAGTACTTTCTGTAGTGTGAAACTGAGGGTGTGTGCTGTGGGCACGTGGGGTCAGTGGTAAGGTGTGTTGGGAGTGCTAAAATTCGCTGGGCTAGTGGTGGGAAACTGTCTAGGAGTGAGACGTAATTTGGTCTTCTCTATTCTGGTCTTGAGAATGGTGTGAATGGTCCCCCAGACCACTCTGGGGTATTGCCAGACTGTTTAAAAAACTGGCCTTAATTAAGTGACAGTTCTTTCTTTGTCTGGTATTGTTAGAGTGTGCATCTCCTGGAAGACACTTTTTATAAGATTAAGATTAGTGAGGAGGAAATTTTGTTTTTTGTTGTTTTTTTTTTTTTTTTTTTTTTTTTTTTTTTTTTTTTTTTTTTTTTTTTTTTTTTTTTTTTTTTTTGAAGAGTGAAAATAATTTCTCAGTGGGAACTGACTTTTGAATTATTCTACTTACAGCCTCAACGCTTGGTAGAGGCTGGCTGCACAGGGATGTCAGATTTTCTAAATCGAAGTAAACCCTTGTTTTTTCAAGTCCTAAGTTTTCTGCTCAGGTGGAGAGATAGGAACTACCACTCCTAAAGAGTAAAGAGGCTGTGGTAGACAGAGACCTGAAAAGTAGAATGGAGTAGGCAGTCTCTACCAAAACAATATTCTGCTCCCTTGAAGCTTACATATTTTGATTAGTACAAATCACAATTTAATGTTAGATAAGGAGAAATCATCAGCAGTAATTTGACAAGTCACTCCAGAAAGTCAGAAGACCTACTGATAATAGCATTAACTTTGTTGCAGGCTGGGTTTGTGTTTGGCATTAAGACAGTCAAGAAATTAGATGGATTATTAAATGCTTTACAGTAAATATTCATATTGCTCAGAAGATGTTATGGCAGATAAGATGGAAACTGAACAAGTTAACCTTTGAAGTAACTGGGAGTCAAAGACTCGCATGTTTGATTTTTCTAGCATCTTAACACATTGAGCTGAACCTGATCCCTTTATATCCTGCTAGTCTTTCATATATGCTGAAGTAGTAAAGGTGAGGCCGGAGAGTTCAGATCTATAAAAGGCCGCACTATTGATCTTGCTGATGCAAGTTCAAAACACTATAAGGAAATACATATGATAGTTCTAGAGAATGAATCAATGGTGTGGTACGTGCTGGGGTGTGCATTTTTGAGGCAATGCTGTATCTCATTCAGAGCTGTAGTCGCCACCACTGAGTTACTAAGACATGAGCATCCTTACTCTTAGCCGGTCTGAATGCTGATAGCACTTCAGTTATTCAAAATCCAGTATTGCGGTCTGTAGGGCTCTGCAGACTTTCCCAGGCTTTTCTCTGCATGCATCCCTGTTCTTTTTACTGATCCTGTGGCTGCTTGGCTGGACATGTGTAGGATGGAGGGTGACCCTTCCTCATCCAGTTCAAGGACTTTGGGACCCAAAGGAGTCTTTTACTGGCATGACATCTGGGTTTCTTTACCAGTGAGAAAGATGGGGACAGGGCAGTATGGAGTTATGTTTCTCCATTGGGTTGGGATCTAGTGAGGGTGCATTTCTAGGCCTGTGGATTCAGTCTTTCTCCAGATTGCACATTGTTATCTAGTCTGTGCTCATGGAGAGCTTGTTATAAGGACCAAGTCTGAGACAGTCTTCCTTGCTTTTTATTTTTTCTAGTAGATTATAATGGTATTCATTACAGTCCTACTAATTTTTCTTGTGGGTCTCCTGATATTTCGTGATTTTTTTAAATGCCTGATTTGCATACATGTTATTTATACATGTGTATAAGCTTTTTCTAATAGCTACAGTCTGGGGGGGGGGAGGGAAGGAAGCTAGAAGAAGCAATGCAACTGCCCTCAAAGGCTGAACTGACAACTGACAAATAAATGTATTGTAATGTATTTTTAACAATGATGGTTTGGAGGAGTGACTCATGATTTTTCAATGTTAAGCTTGTTCTACTCTTGTTCTACTCTTATTTTACTTACTTTAGAGGTAAATAAATGTAGACTGAGCTACTTTTCCTGCTGGAAGTACATGGGATTGTAGACTGATATATCTTTCTAGCATTCACATAATTCCTGTCAGATTTCATCTATTTACATTTGAGCTGCAGTTACAGATGTGTGTCTGTGTTCCACTCTTGGGATCTATCACTACAGTAGCTAGGAGGTTTCTCAGAATCATCAGCAATGATCCCCCTTTTCCTCTCTTAAGGAAAGGGTAATGCTTGATTCTTATTACATTACTGAAGACTGGTATAAAACCCTTCGTGTTCATTAGTTTTGACTTTCTGAAAAAGAAAAGCTTGCCAGCAAATTTGTTGTAAGCCTTCTGTCCACCCAAATATTACTCAGGGTATGAACAATTATCGCATGTAAGCTCTGAAGGAGTGACTCTGAAGGAGAGATTCAGGCTGCTTCTTGCTCAAGTGAGTTTAACTCTTAAGGAAGGAAGAGGAAGTCTTCGCTGACATTACAAACCATACAAAAACAAATGTAGGAATTTTGGAGACTGTCCTCCATTTTCTGATTTACAAGAGCATTCTTCTTCTGTCTCCCCCAGTGCTGCTTAAAATTGGTTTCTGTAAATTTCAGGGCTTTATTAATTTGACTGACATTAAAATGCTGTTTCTATGGAGTCAAAAGCATGCTTTCAGTGCTGGTTCCATAAAAAGTAGAAGAAAAGTAAATAATTGTTCCCCTTTAGAATATGAGAAAAGATCAAGAGTATACCAAAAAAGATTATTTAAAAACAAAGAAAATTTTTTTCCCTAAATCCTCCTGAAGACTATATTTATTAGATTTTGTCTCTTAGTGATTTTCTGAACAGAAGAGGCCTGAATATAAGTGCATAGTTGGCTTTAGAATCAGTAATTTCCTCAGTTTTCACTTCTAAGGGTAGTATAAATATTTCATATATTTAGGGGCCTATACTATTTCTAGATTAGAGTCAAACATACATAATTGTGAACCTGCCACAGTTTTTAGAGAAACCCACATCATTCTATTTTTCCAGTGAATACAAGTTCCACTCTTAGTAAATTTCAAAGACTACTTCGCTAAAATTCCCTGGGCAATTGGCTTGGCATCTGCTAATTTAATTCCCATGTAGTACTGTAATAGGATATAAATTAGAACTCTGGGGACTGCTGATAATGTTCAGCAAAGATGAAACTTTGAAGGATATGAAAAGGATTGCTTTGCTTATACTGCAAGTGGTGATGGAGAGGCATAAGAAAGTTTAGAGGACTAGATGAAGAAGCTTGAGCTCTCCTCCCA
>NW_020955342.1:682492-877336 GCF_003031625.1 Empidonax traillii | reverse complement strand
ATTCCCATGTAGTACTGTAATAGGATATAAATTAGAACTCTGGGGACTGCTGATAATGTTCAGCAAAGATGAAACTTTGAAGGATATGAAAAGGATTGCTTTGCTTATACTGCAAGTGGTGATGGAGAGGCATAAGAAAGTTTAGAGGACTAGATGAAGAAGCTTGAGCTCTCCTCCCACCAAACTTGACCCCAAATGGGGAGAATTTATTTGCACAAAGTAATTTTTTCCCCTGTATCATATAAATTATTAAGAATAAAATGAGTGAAAGTAGGTGTAGACTGTCACCACCTTCTGCACCCCAAAGGTCAGCAACCAGATTCTTCTTTTCTAAGTCTCCCCTCTGGTTTCCCTCAATTTATCCATTCCCTCACCCTCTGCTATAAATTTCTGGATTGGCTCCCTTACCCATGTCAGTTATTTTACTATCAGTAAAAGTCTTCTGCATCTGTTGTTTTTTTAATTCCCCACCTTCCTTCACCTGGGCAAAAGGCAAGAAGACTTTGGTGAGAGTTAGGAAATACTATATTGCCAAAAGACTCATCTCTTAACGAGAAGAGAACAGGACACAAATTAGAGTGGACTATGTCTAGATTCATACTGAGATGCTTTGAAAATAAAGTTTTGGTTCTGTTAGGAGAAAATTTTGATAATGCTTAACTGATCTCTTAGCTGTGTTAGAAGCTATAATAGCCATGCAAGTCTGGATAAAGGTAAAAGGGAAAACTTATCCGTTGATAAAGAAAGGAAGAAGGAAACAGCTTTCAGAAAAATTACGGGGTTTTTTACCACTATTGATGGGTCTCTTCAAACTTTACCACACCTGACACATTTTCTTCCTCAACTTTTGCATCTTTTTTCTTGAAAAAAATAAATGTTCTTGGATTTATGTTCCTGCTGTTGACACTGCACTTCATGTGAAAAACATTTTATTTGGAAACGTGCTGGTGTTTCTTGCCCAGCCATTACTTTATAAATTCATCCTCTCCTCTCTGTCCCTGGTTGGTGGTTTTCTTTTTCTCTCCTATGTGGGATTGGCCTGGTTTTACCACCTTTCACAGTTGCAGTTACCATTGCTAGCTCAGCTCTTTCCAAAACTACATACCTTTTGTCCTGCCTTGCCATTCTGCACCTTATTCTACCTCTTGTTTCTCTGAGCTCATCAATGTTTCAGGCATGTAGCTAGAACAGATATTCTTCTCCTTTTTTTTTTTTTTTTTTTCTGTGCAGAGAGCACAGTTTACTTGCTGCCCACTTCCACAGCAGGGAGTTACCTACACATCATCATACTTCAAATCCTGTCACTTTTCCTGTAACACTCCCTAGGTATTCAGTGCCCCACTCGGATGCAACTGCTTCCCTGTCACAACTGTGTACAGCACTCTCCTGGCTGACTTTCCCTCCTGCAGCATCTTCTGTGCTGACCTCCTCTGCTGCCTCTCACCCACGGACAGACAGTAGGAAGCCCTGAATGCCCTTCATGTCTTTACCTGATGCTTGGCCAGTTTGATGTCTTGCTCATCAACCACTTGCCAGTGCCTCTAACAGCATGGTTATTTTCTGTTACACTTCACTGCTTTTATCTCCAGAGACTGTCAACTGGTGAAGGTGGGTGGGGATGCTGGTAAAAATAGTTTTGCTGTGTAATGAGTTTTGTGTTTCATCAATAGTGGTGGGTCAGTTCAAATCTTGGGTTTTTTGTGTTTGTGGTTTTTTTTTCTAAATATGAGGAAAATTACTAGCTAGAAAGTTAATTTTTTTTTTTTTTTAGCTTTCTGCCCTTTGAAATTAATAATGTTTCCTCAAAGATGAACAAGTTATAAAGTAAACTCTATGGATTGACTTCAGCAGTTGGACTTCTGTGATTAAGTATGTCACTATGGAATACTGGACATGAATGAGCAAGAAAACTACTTGGGCCTTGAAGGTCTCCTCTCACTTTGCACTGAGGCAGTTCCAGCAACTCTACCACAGTGAAACACCTGAGTTATACAGTGTTTGGTTATGGATACCTGATTTATTGGAGCAGGATCTTTCACGTGACACTTTGAAATTGTATGTTTTAATATATGCTGGCTGAAGAGGGGTTTTAAATTGGAAAATAATGATGCATACATATGACACTCATCTGAGAAGTGAGGCTTGTCAAGAGTCTCATTGGCTTCACTAACCGTTTGGAGGAATCAGACCACAGATCTGGTTCTGACAGGGTCTGATGGCTCTCTCTATCAGTTTTGATATTTAGAGTCCTTTCCTCATCAGTGAGAACAGAAATTCTTCTTGAGTCTTGCAGGCACTGCTTCAGATGCATTCCTTTTTTCCCTTTTTCTTTTGCATTTCTTTTGCTTTTCCTTACTGGCTTCAAAAGGCGATGTGGCTTGACTGGGAATACCATCTTTACATGTTTACAAGTTCCGCTGAAATTTCAGTGGATCAAGACCACTGGGTTTTTACTGGCTTATTTTACTGAAAACAGTTTGTGTCTGCAGGTCTATAAAAACCTCCAGATTGTATTCCATAATACAAAAAAAAATTATTTCATTTATGTACGTATTATTAAAGGAGTTTGGATTTTGCCTAAATTGCTAGCTTATAGTACTGCAAGCTGCATTAAAATAAAGTATGCTGGTACTGTAACAATCCAGCTGGCTTATGCCATGTTCTTGGAGTAAAAGTTTTTTTATCAGGTGGAATTACAAAAACTGTCCTTGCCACTTAATCCAAGGGAAGAATTAATTGCACTACTTCTGAAAATATACACCTGTAAATCATTGGTAGGACAATATCCTGTCAGACAATTCCTGAGGAAAATTCTGCAGTACATGATGGGATTGACCCTCCTGAAATCTGGTCTGTTGAGTGTAAGGATCTGTTAGAGCTGGAGCTTCCCTTTGCAGAATGTCTGGTGTCTACATGTGACTTGAGAGGATCACTGGGAGGATCCATTACTGAGTACCTTCTCAAGTGCAGTAGACTCACTCTTAGTTGATGTCTCACTTTTATTTTAGGAGAGTGACTATACCTGCGTGAAAGGATAGAGCAATTCAGAAGTTCCTCTATGCCTTCAATTGTCCTGAATTGTAAATAGTTGCTGTTCTCTAGAGAACACGGTTGTCTCCGTTTGTTGTAATAGTTTGGCCTTGCTGATTAATCTGTTAGCTTTTCTACAGGCACCATTTCCTTTATCCAACCCCACAGTCCATAAGGGAACAACTCATCTTTCTTGTAAGACAAAATAAGTGTAGGCACTTCATCAAAATAAGCTGGAATAAAAGATATGTGCTCTATGAAATATCTCGCTCTATGAAATATCTTTGGAGAATGGAAGAGATCCTTTATTTTCTGCTGAGAAGTTGGCTTCCCACAGGTCTAGTGAATCTTGGCCATTGATGCTGCTTATAACTTTTTTACTCTGATAGTTCATTTTGAGAGTTTTCTTCTGAGAGAACAGAGAAAATTGCTTGGGATATGGAGGTGAATGAATATGAAAACATCTCTGTTTAATTCAATATGCAATCCTCTTATTTGGTAGCGGTGATAAGCAAATCCTTGATCTGGTCCTTTTTGTAGTCAGGATAGTCTATTGGCACAGTGACTACTGCCTTCCTTCGTGAATGCTTCTTATTTACACAGCTTAAACATTTTATTCTTGCTACTACCTCTTTGTCCTTGGTTAACTGATCTCTTAGCAGACTGGCTGCTGGCATGGCTGGGCTCTGTGGATTGCAGGAGGGTGCTCTGAATGACACACATCATTACATAGGCTCTGGCCCTGGCTGCTGGGAAGTGTGTAGGAAGAACATTAAAATATCTGGCTCACTAAGGCTGAAAAACACAGAACTGAACCAGTTGCACTGATTAACTACTAGAGCGTCTTTGGGCATGATCTTAAGCAACAGTAGTTGTAGTGAGTAAAAATCTATTAGCAAAGTTAAAGGTCTGTCATAGCTAATTGTTCAAGAGAATTGCTGGCAGCTTCAGCTGTGTCTTAGAATGGTACTTATCACTTGTTTTCACACATAATTTAATGAAACAATCAGTACAGTATGACTGCAAGGGTGGTTTAAAGTTAAGTGGAATTATAGAAAGGAATGCATGAAAGTGAGGTTAAACAGAAGAGACTAAGAAGAATAATTAGATGAGAAGATTGGAAGAAGTCAAAAGGATGGGTAGACAGAAATAAAACTTGGAGGGATGATGAGGAAGTAAACTCCAGGAATGCAACAAAACCTTTCAAAGAGGAAGGTGAAATGGTCTGAAGTATGTTAGAAACAGATACTGCTCAACATAGGCTTTATCCTAGTGGTGTATGTTGTAGACTCAGGAGGGCTGGGGGACATCTTAAGATGTCATCTTTTACATGTGCACACTTTAAAACACTGCTGACCCATTTTCACGTGCACTGACAAGAATGCATGGCACTCATTAATTGCATGGGTATTCTTTTAGACTGGCTCTGTTCAGGCATCTGGAAATATTTAATTGATACCAAGCATGACTGGAGGTTGAATCCAGGTACTAGAATAGTCCCCTCAATACAAGTAACGTGGTAAGTAGCCATGTGTGTACATCAGATACCAGTATTACAATGGGAAAACCAATCCTTCCAGAGAAAGTCCATCTGTGGTGCTGGGAATAATTTAATCTTCAAGAGCAATGTAAGTGAACTGAAGTTGTTTTTGTTGAAGAACATTTAGGGTTTTAGCCTAAATCCACAGAACTGGCAATGGAAGGTAGCTAGAGAGAAGGACTTTAGTAATTAGAGCCTCTCATTTGGTTTTTAGAAGTTTTGGTTCTCACCAGGGATCTGTGACTGGTGTGATTCATGATCATTTGCCAGGCTGATGGGCATCCCTATGCTTCTGTTTGCCTCCTTGCCCCAGGCTTGAATTATTCGTCCTGAAAACTAAATCTAGAACAAAAAAAGTCTTATGCTTGTAAATATAAGAGTTCTTGTGGGGAGTTACCAGTATTTATAAAGCTTTTCTTGTGTACAGGGTGTGCTATCATGTCCAAAAACATTGTCAGCAAAAATAGGGGCAGGAAGAATAAGCTGTTTCTGAACTGTCTGGAACAGTTCCACTGTGTTCATTTTTAGAGAGCTTTCCTATGAGCACAAGGAGCCCCACCCTACTCTGCAATGGGACATTCTCTGAATTTGTATGTTGCCCAATCAAAATTGATTGTTAAAGTGATTTACTTTTTCCTCATAAAGCATTCATCAATTGTAACGTGCATAAACCGCTGTACACAAAAGATCAGTAGAATTTTAAAAAAATGACAATTTTATGGGTTTCAAGACTACAGAATCATGCTAATTATCAAAAACTAGCAGAAGAACTATTGAAGCTTGGTTTCTATTATTTTTTTCTCTGATTATAAATTCACTTTTTAACTGATCTATACTAAACTGTTTACGTATCAGAGAGCCACATGCAGGGGAGTCCCACTTCCCATGAGCAAGCAGGTGTTCAGCCATCTCTGGGAAAGCCAGGCTCCTTGATGAGTAACAGTGGCTTGGGAAAACAAACAACACTCCAAACATCCTCCTGTCCACTTCCTCCTCCTTCCCCCAGCTTTATATGCTGAGCATGACACCACATAGTGTGGGATATCCCTTTGGTCATCTGGGGTCAGCTGTGCTGGCTGTGCCCCTTCCCAACTCCTTGAGTACCTCTAGCCCACTTGCTGGTGGGGTGGGGTGAGGAGCAGAAAAGGCCTTAATGCTGTGTAAACCCTGCTCAGCAGTACCTAAAACATCTCTGAATTATCAACACTATATTTTTTCCAGCACAAATCCAAAACACAGATCCTTAGCAGCTACTGTGAAGAAAATTAACTATACCTCAGCCCAAACCAGCACATCCTGACACACAACTTCTTTGTAGATAAAGAAAGCATTTTAGATTTTTATTCCTAGTGTTGTTGCATCTGTTCTTGTGAGCTGCTTGAGTTCATGGTGTGGTTTTTGTGTGTGATTTCATATTTAAATGGTTCTTGGGAACATCTCTTTCTATTATAACAGTGTTTGTAAATAAACAAGGTTTGTATGGGGGTTTTTTGTCTGTTGCTAGCTTGACTGATGAGGAGTGCTGGTATCTGTGGCTAGTTTATTTACTAGGGGCAAACTGGGTGTCCTCACTTTTGCTGACTCAGTGGTCTAGGTGCAAGATTGATGTATGTGATAGTTCAGGTGGAAGAGTGTCCTCCTAAAACTATACTGGCAAATAAGCTGTATGTGTATGGCTGCCTATAAGGATATTCCCAATTAGTTTTCAAAGGTGTCTATTACCTCTAGGAAAAAAAGAGCTTAAGACAGTTTTTCAATTGGTGCTGGTGAAGAAGATCAGACATCCAAGGCAGGTTTTTAGATGTGAAAGTAGTCAGCAGCCAAATCCCAGTAAAATGATAAACAGATATTTAAGGATTCTTTGCAAATAAAATAGTTTACCAGCTTTGAAAATTTAAAATGGAACACTAAGTTGACTTTATCATATACCTTAAAAACTGGACTGCAGTTCACTTTTAATTCAACAATTGTAGATGTTAAATCTCAGATTAATATTATGTAGCAGGGAGGCATATTGTTCTTGCTATGTGGTATTTTTTTTAAACAGAAATAGCTCTAAATAACTTAAATTCAGTTCAAAGAAGCCCATCTGTTACTGTTGTTGTTTTCTTGCCCATAATTTAAATGGTAAACATCAAACTGTAAATACTTCAACTGTGTTCTCCCTTTGACAAAGAAAACGTGGTAACTGTTCACCTTATTGTGAAAGTAGTTCAAAACACGCAAAAAGGCAGGTATGAAATTATCAGCTGCTTGATGCAAAATAGTTATTTCCATCAACTGCTAAAAAATTCCTCACTTAGTTTCTGATCACCCTTACCTTGTTTTCCAGCTTACATCTCCATTAATCTGAAAGAAGGTAACTTTAGGAATATTTTAAAAAGGAACAATTTGCACCCTGTAAATTTTTCAAACACACTTTTTATTTTAATGGTCCACATCTACTTTGTTTAATGAGTTTGAAAAGCTTTAATTTAAACTTCAGTGGGTGCTCTAGTACTAGTACAACACTGTCATGCAACATTGATTCTTGTCTAACAAGACAACATAATCAGAAAAATATGCAGTAGTTTTTATAACAATAATGTTTTCCTTCATTGAAAACACATATAAATGTGCCTGAAGACTGTTTCTGGGCACAAATTGTTTAAAGCTTGCCCTTGCTGTTGCTTCTGTTTGCATAAAATTTAAGTTTTTTCTTTGTATCTCTGCTGTTTCTGGTAAGTTTTATCTTTCCGAACCTAATATTTTCCTTTTTCAGCCTTATCTCAAAAGCCATTTATTTTAGGTTCTTGAGTGTTCCTACCATTACAAACACAATATTTTTACTGATTTTCCAGAGTAGTCAAGACAAATGAAGTGGGATGAAAAAATAATAGGTTTTGTCTGAACAACCACAGTATTATGTTAAGCTGCAAGTTTGTCTTTGTTAGCAAAGAGCACTGCCAGGCCCCAAGGAAAGCCTGTCTGCTTGCATTGGGGAACTGCTGGAGTGGTCCCTGGCCTGAATTTGACCCCTGCCAGCTAACTTTCTACCAGTGGGTTCCCAGGCTTATTTTGGGAGTTAGAGGGTCAGGACATGTCCCCATTGGACTGTCCGCATCCAGTCACCCATTTCAATATCTTGGAAGGTGGTCTCATCCCTGGGAAACTCCTTGGGCTTGTTTAATTTAATGAGATGGCTATAGCCTACAAGGTTTCCTCAAGCAACCTGAGCTAGCAGTGCTGGCAGCTCGTGTGCAAGTCAGCAGCTCTAATAGCAGTGTTTGATCCTAGATCTGTATGTGCCTCCTTCCTAGGTAAATGTAGTGGTGACATGGGACGTGAAGACTGCTGTGATGGCATGGCTCCTGTCTGCCCTGCCACTGACACTGTGCTAGGGGCCCCTTGTCCCCTTGCTCTCAGGAATGTCCCCCACCTTGTGCTGGACACATGATCATGGTTCAATGGGTGAAGTAATGCACCACTGGAGCAGCTCTGCAGCGGTTACAAGGGAGTAAACCCCGAGGGAATTGGAACATATATCAGAACGTTATATTTTCAGGCTCAGGAGATTAACAGAATCACAGAATCCCCCAAGTTGGAAGGGACCCACATGGATTGTTGAGTCAAACCTCCAGCCCTGCACAGGACCATCCCCAAGAGTCACACCATGTGCCTGAGAGCATCATCCAAACGCTTATTGAACTCGGTCAGGCTTGGTGCTGTGACCACTTCCTGGGGAGCCTATTCCAGCACCCAGCCACTCTCTGGGTGAAGAATAATATCCAACCTAAACCTGCCCTGAAACAACTTCAGGCCATTCCCTTTGGTCCTGTCACTGGTCACCAGAGAGAAGAGATCAGTGCCTGCCCCTCCTCTTCCCCTCACAAGGAATTTGTAGCTGCAATGAGGTCTCCTCTCCTTCGGGCTGACTAGAGCATGTGACCTCAGCTACTCCTCGTACGGCTTCCCCTCAAGGCCCTTCACCATCTTCATTGCTCTACTTTAGACACTCTCTAAGAGCTAAATATCTTTCTTATATTGTAGTGCCCTAAACTGCACACAATATTCCAGATGAGGCTGCACTAGCAGGACAGTCACCTGCCTTGACCAGCTGGTGATGCTTTCCTTGATGCTCCTCAGCACATAGTTGTCCCTCCTGGCTGCCAGGGCACTGCTGACTCATATTCAACTTGCTGTTGACCAGGACTCCCTGGTCGCTTTCTACAGCACTGATTTTCAGCATCTCATTCCCCAATCTGTATGAACATTTGGGGTTGTGCCATCTCAGGTACAGAATCCAGCACTTCTTGTTGATCTTCACATGGTTGGTGATTGCCCAGTCCTCTAATTTGTCGAGATCTCTCTGCAGGGCCTCTCTGCCTTTGAGGGAGTCAACAGACAGCTACTCCCAGTTTTATATTGTCTGCAAACTTGCTTTGTATCCCTTCCAGTCCTGTGTGCAGGTAATTTATGAAAATGTTGAAGAGCACAGGGCCCAAGACGGAGCCCTGTAGAACCCCACTAGATTGTCCCTCTGATGTTACCCTATCCATTATTACCCTCTGTGCTTGACCCAATACCTCACCCACCTCATGATGTGTTCATCCAGGTGTGTGCTGGACATTTTGTCCAGAAGAACCCTGTGAGAGACAGTATTGAAAGGTTTACTGAAATCCAAAAAGAATAAATCAACTGGCTTTTCTTGATCGACAGTGAGGGTTACCTTGTCATAGAAGGAAATCAGGTTTAGTAAGCAGGACTTTCCTCTCATGAAGCTGTGACCGATGACTGCATTGTCTTTCAATACCTCCCAGAATAATCTTCTCCATAACTACTTTACCAGGCACTGAAATGATACAGACCTTTAATTTCGAGGGTCCTTCTTCTTTCCCTTCTTGAAAACTGGAACAACATTAATCAGTTTTCAGTCAGCTGGGACCTCTCTGGATTATCAGGACCACTCAAAAATTGAGAGAGGTTTTGTGATGACAGCAGCCAGCTCTTCGAGGATTCTGGGATTAATCCCATCAGACCCCATAGATTTGGACTGACTCAGTGGGAGCAGCAGATCCTGCGCAATTTCATTTAAAATGGGGTTAATGTTGGTTTGTGATTTACTTTTTCTCACTTTTTTCCCAGTGTTTTTCTAAGCATTGAGTTTTTCATTTGTGTCTCAGATCGTTCTTCTCCTCACATCTCTTTCTTCCCATGCCTGTTGCCTCCGTCTGTTGTGCTCCCACATGCCTGGCTTTATGCCCTGCTCATGAATTCTGCTTTATCACATTATTTCACTTGTCTGTGACCAAGTCCAGGTCTTCTGTGGTCTGTCTCCTCTCAGGTGCACACCATGTTATGCCCCCACTACTTTTGCTCCCCACTAGTGAAACCACAGCAGTGATGCTCATGACTCTCCCCTCCCTTTACTTCGCTCATATCTTTTTTGCACCTTTTTTCTCAGAGTGAGTCTGCTTTTCCAAACTGCCACCTCTAACTGAGCTCAGAGTGTCCTTCCCCATCTCAACCCTTTTCAAGCCTTGAGGTTCTTAGCATTGTCTCATTATACTGCCATCCAAAGGTCTGTGCTCCTGGGTATTGATACTGCACAGAATAGAGGAGGCACTTGCTAATCTTTTCCTGCTCCATTAGTTTTAAAAAGCAGGATTTTTAATCCTTTTTGTTTCCCAGTGCAGGTACAGTCAGGTGAGACTGTTCTCCAATTTTAGAAGAAAATCAGACTTTGTTCCCATACAGAGAGAGAGAGAGGGAAACAAAGGGTTATTAAGTGGTGGCAGCTGGGTAAAACTCTTACATTTAACTGTTTTGTATTTTTGCAGCTGGGTTGTGTAAGTGCCAGGTGACACCTCTGTGCTTGTCTCTTTGAGGGCTGGCAAGAGCAGTAGGGAGAACTGTGTGAGGCTGCTCATGGGGGAGAGATGAGGTGGCTGCCCAGATCCTTCAGGTCGGTGCGTCGGCAGTATTTTCTGAGCCATAGTTACTGGATTTTCCTGCTGGCGCAGGGGGATCTGTGAGCTGCAGCTTCCTGGCAGGATTCTGGGAACAGCACCAAAACCGCCGAGAGGCAGCAAGCAGGTTTTGTGCTCTGAGTCAGAAGCAGGCTGAGAAGATGCAGCCCTCAAAGCACGAACCCAAGATGGGGAAAGGAATCTGTACAAAGGGGATATTTCCAGTGTGAAGTTCAGAGCTTGGGTGGACCCTCTGCTGCCAGCACTCTTGGTGAGTCTGCGGGTCAGCTGCTGGTTTTGGTGCAATCACGGGAGAAGGGAGATTGCTGCCTTTCACCACCGCTACCCCGAGCCAGCTCATCCTTCTAGCTATTTCTGTCTATGCTTATCTATAGCATCATTCCCCTTGCGCCTGTGTACCTGCCAAGCATTCAAAACAGGCACTGCTGTGGCAGCCTCCTTTCTCTGCAGCCTGGAGGATAAATGACTTTTTTTTAATTGCTTTATAAATGCTTTTTTTTTTTTTAATTGTTTTTCTGTGTCAAGAATTTACAGTAGGAAAGCTAAGCTGGAGAAATGCTTTCAGGAGTGGGTGGCAAGGTTGGCAGATCCCTGCTTGTTCTTAGTCTCTAGGGAGGTCCTGTAGTCTGGCCCTAGCCAGGCTCACTAGCTGCCCTGGACATTGGTACTCCCTTTGAAGGCAATGGTTTCCTGGAGTGAGATGTGGTCTCGGGTAAAAACAGACAAAGTTCGGATGCAAGAGAGAAGACCTGGATCTGACTTGCCTGCGAGGGGATCCAGAACAGAAAACTGAGTGCTTGGGTAAGTTCACAGCAGCTGGCTTGTCCAGTGCAGAACACTGTACTCTTCTTTATTATAGTCTGAGTTACCCAGTGTAAAAATAACATTATCAGAAATTCTAATATGTATATACTATATGCTGTCTGTATGCTATGTGTGTTTTATTTAGTTTGGGCTGTGAAGTGGACTGCTCTCTGTGTTTAGTACAACTTACTGTGGCTTGTGGCGTTGTTCCCAGCTGGGAATTTCAGTGTTTGCATCTGGAGTTGTGCAAATACACGCAGGTGTGCAAAACTTATATCCTGCATTTGCATCTGTGTTGCAGCACTGGTTTGGGCCAGTAAATTTCACTTGGATTGGAAAATTGGCATTACAGCATGTCTTCTGCCACTTCAGTGTAGTCTTCAGAGGCATTGGAGCATAGATAGTATGTGTATTTGTAACATACTGCTTCCAATCCTTAAAATGAAAGGTGTAGACATAATGGGATTCAGTTTCAAGGCAAAAGTGGCTTTATTGGAGAGGCACAAAAAGAGACTGAATAATCAGAATGTTCTTCTTTTAAATAATTCAGTTTTAAATACAGAATTTCAGTGTGAGGCTGTCAGGGCTCCCCTTTTCTGCTGTCCTTCCACTGACTGAAACTGTCGTAAGATTTTAAATACAACATGGTTTCAGACATCGTATATCTATATTTCTTTGTCAAATCTGTAATTAAATATGAATTTTTATGGCAGTATGTACAGCAGAAGTTGCTTTGATGAGTAAGAAACACTGAAGTATGTGGAGGATCTAAATATATAAATTAATATGTTTCTTACGCTGTTTGTAAAATACCTCTGTGCTATAGGGAACCCCTGATTTACAACATGTAACTTCAAAAAAAAGTTTTCAGCACTTCCACAATAACAAAAAGTTATCTGTAAGTGATTAATAGTGATTGATTGTTTGAGCTGAGATTGCTTTGCCCTACCAGCTGTGATCTGTATTGTATTTCTGGATAGAGGTGTTTGGCTAGCTTTTTGGCTTAGTTTCTTACTGGACTATGAAGTTAAACCTGGCAGATCCAAGGAAGAATGTGTTTTACCCTGATTGTTGAAAATTATCCACCTTTACTTGTATGAGTCAGGCAGGTTTCAATATATATGTATATTAGGGGATTTAAAAACCGTAAGTAACGAAGTTCTATTCTTTTCTCAACCTATAAGTACAAGTAACTAGTACCCAGCCCTTGTCATAAGTTGGTGAGAAAGTCCTTTAAAAATGGGATTGCTGTCGCTGCACCGCTGCATGCATTCAGGAATGACAGCACAAGAGGTGGGAGTAATTTTGTCTCATTTTTACCATCTAAAGTTAAACTGGTCATTCAGGCTTACACCACTTCAAAGGGAGAGGTGCACAGTTCATTACACTCTGGAGCAGCTCTTGTTCTCTTTGAGTACATGATGTCTGTGCAGTTAAATAGCTTAATTCTTCTGTTCAGTCCCAGGTCCTTGTCTCCCAGATTTGATAGGCTGAGTTCTTTTCTTCAAACACTTGTCTTTTGGAGACAACTAATTATTTCTGCCTGAGAAAGAACCCGTTTTAGTTTTGAGGACAGCTTACTGAGGGGGCTGACACAGGAGGAGTGAAGGGTGACGTTGCACCATGTCTGGTTCCCCACATCGTAAACATCCTCCAGTGCTGTCCCAGTAGAAGGGTTACCAAAAGCACCATCATGCACATGCCTCGCTCCAAGACATGCAATTCATGTAGTTAAATGCTGCTCTGGTGTACTGTGACACAGACCTCGTTTTGTATCAGACAATTTTGAATAAAGAAAATAATCACTTTCCGCAAGGCACATTGACGTGTGGGCAAAGGGCTTAGTGTATGGATGTGACTAGGTGGGTGTAGGGGTGACTGTGTGTGGGTGCTTTGGGAACGAGAGATGTGTCTGTGGTGTGTCTTTGGCAGGATAGACACTGTCCTGCTGTCCTGTTGGCCAGGGAAGTGCCTACCTGCTGAGCTGGGCTAGATGCATTTCAGGCAGCAGATAGATGGAGCAGATCTCACCTGACATGACTTACACAAAGTCACTCAGCAGGTGGGTACCAAAGCTGGATACAAATGCCAGGCCCATGTGCTACTCCTTAGGACACCCCACCTCCCCAGCAACCACACAACCCCTCCCACAAAGATCTGTGAAATATCTGGGTTAAACACTGGTGTCCTCACACCCGACATGAAGTGGGTCTGGCTGGGCAATGCTCAGCAATGTGGCTGTGTGAGGATGTGAAATCATCCATGTCTGTAGGATGTGAGGAAAAAAATACAGGAAAAATAGTTATTTTCCTACATTTTCCAGAACATCATAGCTAAGATCCTGTTGTGCAGCAAGGGCAGCAGGTGCCTGGCTCTGTCAGAGTGGTCATGGTGGCCTTAACCGATCCTTTACAAGCCACTAAACCACACAACATTTGTGAACGCTGCTGCAGTGTGCTCCTTTGCGTTCTAGTTCCTATGGAAACATGCTGTAAGAATGTCTAAAATAAGTACAGTGCTTTGAAACTATTATTATTTTGATCTTTCCTTTCCTCCAAAAATCTCCTTTATCACCTTTCTGGATGAATTTTTAATCCATTGAAAAGGTTGTTGTCATTATCTGGCAATAGTGTGCTACCCAGCTTACCCAGTTGTCTGCATCCTGGGATCTGATGGATTGAGATCAGTGCTCCCTTCCCCCATCCTCCCCACTCAGTGGAGTGGCAGGATGTGGTGCAAGTGTTGAACATGCATATATGTATGTGTGTGTGTATCTATATACACTGAAGGTGGTCTGGCTCCCTTTTTTCACCATGCATTAAATAAGACAGCGTTGTTTGACACAACAAGAAGCTTATTTCCAGCTCTTTTAGGATCCATGGCATAGTATTGCCTGGGAGGGAGTTCTGGAGGTCACCTAATCCAGCTGCCAGTTGGAGCAGACGCCTCTACATTGTTGGTGCGGGAGATGGTTGTGAGCCAGATGGAGACATCCTGCAGGTCCCCTCTTCCCTGTGGGAGGGTCAGTGCTGGAGCAGGTTATGGGCTGTTTAGGACAGCTCTTGCAAAGGAAACTACTTGTTCTCCCCAAAAGGATGCTCATGCTGGTAGCTGAAAACAGGACTGTGTATTTAAAGCACTTTCCTCCCAGTGCTCCTGTGGTTTTCTTGTAAAGCTTTCAGCTCCCTTACGGCAGCAGTCTCCCTGACCTTAGTAGTGTCTGAGATTTTCAAATAGCCATGTCCCACTTTCAAAAACTACTTTTGATGAGAGAGCTTTAGGAGAGGTAGGGCTAATCATATAAAGGGCTAAAAAGCCTCTTTTAAAGCTAGGTGCTAATTTTTGCTCATTTTCATGCTTCTGACATCTTGCAATACCATGCCTCAGTGCTAGATACCAGAAGAGCTAGATACTAGAAGAGCTAGTGATGCATGTTTGGCATTCAAGGGGGAAGCAGGCATTTAAACTCAGAAAAGCGATTCAAAGGAATTTCTTGGCAGTGCCAAAACCCTTTGACACCCCTGTATGCTGGATACATATATCCCTCAGTATCTGGATTCCCAGAGCATCTTCTGGTTTGGGGATCTGTGCAGGTGGTGTTTCTGTACAGCCCTGCTTCACCCCAAGAGTGGAGGTAACAACAAAAGCAGGTTTGAAATAAAAGGGAGTTGACACTGGAGCAATATTTTTTATAGCTGTACATCCCAGACAAAATAAATTACAGAGTTATGAAGATACGGATCTAGCTTACATTCTGCTTTAACATTAAACTAAGTCTTAGCTGTTTGAGAAGTGTAGGCATCTGTTTGAATCCCATTCCAAATCATCAGGCCAAATTCTGCAGAGCCAGTGAGCAGCTGCTGTGTAATTATGCACCCTGCTTTATGTGGTTGAATGCTTAGTCTTTGCATGATGTTTTATGTGTTTATAGTAACTGTAGTAGCATCATGAAATCTGTTTTATTTTGGTGCAACACCGAAGGCCAGTAGAAGAAACATGAGTCTAATCATAATGGACAGAATAAAACTTTATAGACTGTTTTCAGGGTTGCTATCATTGTGGAGTTAAAACATTCATTAACCAAGCAGACAAATCGAAGTGAAAATATTGGTCCAAAAAAAACTAATGTTGTGAAGATGGCATTTGCATTTCATATCTGCAAAGATCCCCTCTTACTCAAATGACAAGCATTGGGTCCAGCACTGAAGCGAATACCAAGAGAGATGAGAATCATGAACTATGGAGCAGCAGTGGTTTATAAAGAGAAATTGCTCTGTTTTAATGTGGATATGCAAGGGCTCTATTTGAACTGCTTTGGAGCTGGGCCACTGTAGATGTAACCTTTCTAACCCACTTGATAAGTTCATCTGTATGCACAGTATGTAGGTCATTCACATTTATTCTGAGTAGCCCAGAAAAGAATGCAGTAAGACTTCAAAATATGTTGCATTTCAACCCTTTCATTGTAGTAGATTTCTCTTTCCTACTCTTCCTTGTTCATCTATACTTCCTATGCTGGAAGAAAAACCGAGTAAGATATCACCTAATGGGCATGGATAGCTGATAAATGAAATGCTAAATAAACAGCTGCAATGGTGAGAGAGTAAGACATAGCTGGAGGTCCCCTGCAAGTATGAGGGACAAGATCTATGAAACAGAGAATTATCTACTCATTTAACTAAATCATTGTAAATTTGTTTAGCAGTCATGAGAATTTTGGAATTGTCTTCCATTTGAGAAGGGCAATATTGCAATCATTTAAAAGAATTATTCTGGCATATTCCATTAGATAACATAAATCTGACCCATAGTAAATCAATTGTTAAACTCTCTTAAGAGAAAAATCATAAGTTATCTCGAAGGTAATGAACTCATGAGGAAAGTACATGTGGTTCAAAAAAGGAAAATCGCAGAATCTAAAAGTGATTTTTACAGGTGGCATTATTAATTTTGACCTTGTATAGAAACATAAAATGGTTTGTGTTGGAAGGAACCTTAAAGATCAGCTGGTTCCAACCCTCCTGCCATGGGTAGGAACACCTTCTACCATAGCCACCTAGTCTTTTCTTGGGCCCAAGTGATATCAAACATACCAAATGTGGCATAAATGGTAATGATAGAAGGTCATACTTTGAATTGGGATGTAGTGTCCATTGGGTTCCCACAGGAATTCACATTCAGTCTGGTTTGTGAATATAAAAATCAATTGAATTTAAAAGTAGTACTGGACTGGGAGGCATTGCAAGCTCTGCTGAGAACAGAGAGAATTTTATAGCTGATAAACTAGAAGTACTAGATTTTCTATCTGCAAGGCTCAAATAAGACAAATGTAAACACACAGATCTATGGAAATAATCTGAAAATAAGTAAAAAAGCAGTACTAAGAGGAGGAGGTTCAAGTTGTCAGCCTGTAATCAGTGTCTCAATACTGGATAAGGATTAACTCCTTGACTGTGCTAGACAGAGCATGACACTAGCAAACAGCACTGTTTATTCAAGAACCTCAGGAAAGGAGCAACCAAAATCTTACTTTTCTTCTGGCACAAGTGCCCCTGGAGCCCTGCTGGCACTGAAGGCTCATTGAAGGATGGTGTCTGGCCTGTCACCACAGTGAGCTACCATGCATGCCTCCACCTGCAGCGACTTGCTTTGTGCTGCATCTAACACCTGTCCCAGTGTTCAGTCCTAGCTCCTGCTGGAGCTCAGCGAAGATAGAAATGGAATTAAGCACAAGAAAAATTGGTGGGCAGCCATAATATATGCAGGCAGAAGGGTACCACCATGGAGTCCTGTGAAAGGGGGAGGAAACAGCAGAAAAGTAAAAGGGAACAGCCCCTTCCCAGAGCCACCCTCACTGAAACACAAGTCCCTTAGGCCACATTAGTTAAACTGGGTAAGCAGAGTGACAGCAATCAATATAGGTTTTGATGCCAGAATTAATTTTTACCAGTCAGTACACTTTGCCTAATCAAATATCTATGTGCCTTCATGGATTTAAACCTGTATTTAATTTATCTGCCACTGATTAGGATCAGAGTCAGGATGGGTTATGATAATTTCCACTTTAACTTTGATTCAGTGTTCTCTCAGTTAAAACATGATGTATGTTTTCATAGAATCATAGAATTTACTGAATTGCAAAGGACCCATCAGGATAATTGAGTCCAACTCCTGGCCCTGCACTGGACAGCCCAAGAATCACATCATATATGTTTTGTTGTCTTAGAAAATGCTTTTGCACATACCTCATGTGTGTCTTTTTGTGAATCCTTTCCCAGCCACAAGGAGCATAGGTTTTCATAGATGCCCTGAGGAATTACGTTTTAGTGCATCAGTGTGTTCGAAATTCCAGATTTCTTAAAATAAACATACAGCCTACTCTCAACCACCTAAGATGTCTTTTGTTTGTTTGTTTGTTTTTATAGTAGAAGGATGGAGTGCTTAAACTGAAGAGTTTCTAGTGAGTAGAGCACTAAATTGAACATTAGGAGATCATCAGTGCTTCCCTCTTTATTCATCTGCCCAGCAACCTGTGACAAAGCTTTTTACTGCTCTCTTTCTTCCATGCGACTTTGGATTTTCCCCACACTTCTTTTTATCTCATCCTGCTATAAACTCTTTGTGGTGGTGTCCATTTCCTGGTGTGTGTTTGTATGATACCTACAGCATTTGTCTGCCGGTGAGCAACTGAAAATGAGGGCGTATTTAGGGATGGCAAAAAGTACAAGATGCATGTTTCAAGGGGTAAGTTTAAACATAGTAAGTAGTTAAGAGGAGAGGATAATATTTTTTTCAGTTGGGCCTAAAATGCCTGGCCTGTTTCTAGAAGGAAACTTGCATTTCCAGTAGCAGGAATACATTGGACATAGTCCACAGCTGGAGAGGAATACAGTTGTTAAGAAACACCTGTTTTGCTGAGCTGTGGTTCTTCATGTTAATATAATGCATAATTTTCCATCCATCCCTTAGAAGGAGTGGTTTTCTAATATGCATAGTTATTGTGTGTTGCTTCAGATTTCCCTAGAAGAAAATGTAGTTGTGGTCCTGCACTGTCTGGGCTTTGCCCCCTGCATCAGGTCCATGTCCTCAAGCTGAGATTGGGACACTTCTTCTGAAAGTCTCTCCCATCCTGCTTCTCTGCTACTTGGCTGAAAGCAGTTGCAGTGGAAAGAGATTTTGAGGACTACAAAAAGGGAACAGGGACAGCTCTACATCAAGACTGGAGAGGCTGTGAGGAGCCACAGTGACAGTTGTTACCTTCTTTTTTTTCTCTCTGCTTCTACAAAGGGCATATCAGGATTTGTTGGATTGTACTAGTTTTTTTCTGTAAGCATTATTACTGCATTCTTGCACGTGGGAAGGAAGAAATTGTGGTAGATACCAGTTGATAAGAATATCTTTTTTCAGTCAGATCTCAGTGATTTCCTCAAATCCAGTTGATAACGCTAAACCCGAACTACACTTCGATTTCCAAAACATCGATCCCTCATTCTGCGTATACGCAGATAAAGTACTTCAAAGAGTTAAAAAATCTAGAAGTTATTTCCTCTGGCCTGTTTCCTTCCCCAAGGTATTTCATTATAGGACTGGTTGAATGAAGGGGGGAGATTAGCACGTTTTTGTAGTTTTGCTGGCATGCAGGTTTGGATCAAACTGTAATAACATTTTTCTTGAGATCTGCAAATTGCTTTTTTAAAGTAAATTTATGCCCTTCGAGCATATTGTGCACTTTATAGCTCTTAAATGATGCTTAAACTACAACTTCTGTCACTGTTTATGAAAAATAGGTTGTCTTAATATGTAAAATCATGAGAATCTTTTAAGCCCACTGGCTATCATTGCAGTCAATTGGATATTGCTTTGTACTCCAGCTGGAAGAGGATCAGATTCCTTGCCACTGAGAAATGTACCTTTAAATTGTCCTGCATCCTACTTTATCAATTGATGTACTCTGCACTGTTGTGACATTTCCATTTTGTAAGCTGTTTATTAATTCTGATACCGAATAATTAAAAAGGAAAAAGAAGCACAAGGAAAACATGTAATTGAAGACCATCACAGAACCTGTCTATACAAGAAAGGGTGCAGACCATAGGGTGGATTGCAAACATAAACAAAGAGCTACATAAAAGCCAAGATAATCCAGAAGCTGTATCCCAAATTATGCATGTATAGGTTTTTTAAATGAGTGCTTCAATACCCTCATCAAGTGTTTGTTTTGTACTTTTACTACAGAACTTGGAGTTACAGGCTAATATAGCAAAGCAGCATTGTTAACTTGCTTTCCACTATGAGATGGGTAAATAAGGTGCAGTGTGTTCTCTTAAAATGATTTCTTAAAAAGTCATCTGCACAAGTAAAGCAGTGGTGTTCTACCACATCTCCATAGGGAAATGAAAGAATAACAAAGGAAAAAGAAAAAAAAAAGGCAGTGCATTTCAAGGGGCTGTGAGGAAGCAAACTGAGATTTCACTTTTTATTTATCTTTTTCTTCCAGGTTTCCAGAGAAAAGGGGATTAAAAAACTTTGATAGAGGAACAGATCAGATAAATCTGTGCAGGTTTTCATCTGATCTATACTGAAATGATACTATGTACAGTGCTGTGGCAAAAACATGGGATAAAATTAAGACTACACAGCCCTCAGGAAGTATTAAGGTTTAATGGCAAGACTGAAAGCTTCCCGACTCTGTTGAGCTTTACAGCATGGCATTTGGATGCTGTTGTAAGTGTGTTCAAAATGAGTCTCTGCTTGGTTATGCAAATTGTTCTTGTATCAAGGAACATGCTAAAAAATTAAAACTGGGAGGAAAAATAACCGCTGTGGGATAACATGCAATAAATCCACTAATCCTGCTGGGTATGGTGAGGTAACGTCTTGTCGCTCTATGGGTGGAACATTTCTCTATCGAATCATTACAGTTTTGCTTAGAAACATTCTACTGCTTGAACTGCCGTGGGAAGAACAATAGTGTCAAGTAGATATCAGGTTTTCCCAGTAGGAGCATCCTGCTGGGAAATGGGCTGCACTGGTGTGATGGTCTAAAAAGCTCAGCTGCGGCAGCTCTCTGTAATTGCTATTCCCTTCTGATTCCTTTGCTGAATGCACAAAACTGCTTCTAACAAACAGATCTGAGAACAAAATCCTTGACTTGTCACCAGTGTAATACTAAGCATGCTAAGCTGGGATTTCTGGCTAGTTTGCCTTCATTGCCTCTTGCAATCACTATTTGATACTGAATCTCTTATCTCCTGTTATGGTGCCAAAGCCTGACACTGAGAACAAACGCTTCTGTTTCACTTGGTGGTGTTTAATTTTTCATGATGAGTGCAGTTTAGTGCCTCCCCAGGTAGGAGGCTCCAGTACTAATTATCAGGGAAACATCTTCTGCCTGCACAGGACACATATGCACTCTGCATTTTGGTTCTGGTAAACAGCTGAGCTGAGTGGGATCAGTGCTGGTTGCTACTGGCTGCACTGACAGCCTCTTACTACTATTTTGCTGCTTGAAATAAACCCAGCTCAGTTGTCATTTGTAGTTTACACAGCTGCAAAAGAAAGTCTATTTTATGAGGAGACTGTTGAAGGAGGTGTGTAATCCTGCTCAGAAACTGGTAAGCATCATATCCCATAGAGGAGTGCTGTGTTTGTATGGTGTGAACAAAGGGCAGACTGGTTTTGGTTCTTAAGTGTATTCTTTACTGGAGTTCAGTCCTAATAATTATTAGCATTTGGCTGTAGACAGTAGAAAACATCTCAGACCTTCTATGGTTTATTTAAATTTTTGTTTTTGTGGGTGTTTTGTTGTTCTTGTTGGGTTTTTGTTCTGTTCTGAGTGTTGTTTTTTGGTATATGGTTTAAAATTATTGCTATCTAAGATTTATTTTCTGTGACCGTGTTGGATTGAAAAGAATGGTAAGGTTTATCTTCCTTTTTTTGATGAGCTTATATCAAGACAGTTGGATAGCACAGCAGTTATTATATCCTATTTAAAGCCTGTTTTATGGAGTGTTCTGGAGATTGCTTATAGGGGGTAGTTTTGAATGTATACTTACTACTTGCATGATTTCTTGAGTTGTTGTTTAACCTTCCAATTCATTTTTTAGTAATAAGTCAAACAGAATTCTGCTCTTCAATTTGATCCTGTATTGTTTGCCAGGAGGATTTTCTGCAGCAGTTTACTGTACATAGAGTAGAGCATTAATAAACAAATATAAGTGGAAGAACTAGAACTACCCAATCATGGTTTTTTTGTGTCTGTGCTGAAGAGAGGTGGATGAAATATATTAACACAGCAAAACTTCTCTGATGATAAAGCAGAAGAAAAAGTTGCATGTTATGCAGACTATACCCTTTGCTACCATAGAAAGAAGAGGTTGCCACAGTGCTTGGACCTGTTCAGGCTTTTCCAGTGCTTTCCTCTGTAGGAAATTGCTGTTTCAGAGTAGGGGAGCCAGCAAATGGAAGCAGCACTGGCGAAAACCGGGTGTAGAGTTTGCTTTCCCGGGTGTGCAGCTGGTCGTCCCTATTTCCAGACAGGGCAGGTTTAGCTCCTGTGCTTGTGGAGAGTCCTAGTGGCCTTGAGGCATGGGGTGTAGGTTTGACTTTTTGGGGGGCTCTTGACAAGTCTCACCACACAAGGAAGCAAGGAGGATCAAGGAGATCTTTGGCAGTGAGCTGGCTGGGTTGGATGAGCTCCACAATAATTCTTTTTGCGGGGCTGCATTTTTTTGTGTGCTTTGTGGTACACTGACTGCAGAGTAGATCCTATGAAAAGATTAAGGTCCACATGCATTTTCATAGAGGGTCTAAGGTTTTTAGAGCTGCTATAATTAAGTTTAAGAGGTTCTTAATTTGAAAAATAGAAGTTTAACCTCGGGGTTTGAATCAAGGGATGAGATTGCTCACACCAGAGATCTCTAAAACCATAGCAAATCCTAAAGCTCTGCCCTGAGCATGGTTAGGATATTAGGATCTGAACAAAATTAGCAAATCAAGCCCTTAGGACCTAAGTGAGGCCTTAAAGGACTTACAGAGCTGCCAGGCTTATATGTCTTTAGTGTGGGAGACAGATATATATGAACAGTTTCTCAGTGCTCAAGAGGACAAGATTATGAGCAGTCAATAAAATGATTAGCAGAAACCCAAGTGTTGTGTGGTGTGCTGTTGCCCACTCCTTCATTGGTCTGGACTTCTTGGATCGCAGTCCTCTTGAACACTTGTGCTAATTCCACCTAGCATTTGGGTATCTGTATCTGCTACTCCAGGTCTTACCATGCGTTTCTAAACCAAGTGAACTGCTCTAAAAATGTCTCTTATTCCTCCACAGAATTACAGGGAGCTTGTTAGTGTCTTGAAATATTTCCGATTCTTTTGCCAGAATGGGAAACTTGAACTTTTTTTTTCCAAAATAAACCACAGAGTTTTTATTAAAGATAATTGGTGTGGCTTGATATATTTGACTTTCTGAAGCATTGCTGATGAATTATTTTAGTATGAAGTTGGGGATCGTAACTGGGTAATGTCAAGTGAAGGTGCCATTTGTATATTTGAACAGAATGACACAAATTCTAATGAATGGGAAACCTGGTTCTAGGTGCAATGAGATTTTAGCATTTGCTTTCAGATTTTGGATAGGTGTTAGGTGAGCTAAAGAAACAGTCCAAAATTGTCTGATCTTCACAGATTTTGACCTAATCCTCTTTCTTAAAATAAATAAATGAGAAAAGCCAGCCGAGAGTTTACATGTGTCAGTGAATGGCTACAGACCTTCACCTTTTTCTACCAGGGCAGTGGTAACTTGAGCAGATCTTGTGGTTTTTCTGCAAGTCCTGTGAAGTTTGCTGTGGTCCCTCCTGCAACCACATATAGGTACCAAGATCGTGACTCTCACTGACAGCAGAAACCAAAAGTCTAGTGCTCATGGTGAAGAAATCAAAAATGTGATTCACAGACACCCAAAGAGAGAGCAGTTAAAGAACCCAACCCTGAGCCAAAGTTTGCGATTAAAAATTAGTAAAATATAATTTTAAAGCTAGGCTGTGATATTTCCAATTTTTATTAGGATGGTGACATGCTGAAACAAGAGGGCTTCAGAGCTCTGGGGAGCTTTTGTCTGCAGACATGGCAGATGGAAATCTATTTCTTTAAGTGAAAGCTTTCATTCTTATTCAGTCTCATGTCTCCTGGAGCAAAGTCCTATAAGAAAAACACTAACATAATATTCAGCAATTGTTGTTACTCATTGGGGATCCTTTCCTCCCCCTGCCCTCCAGATTGGTCTTGCCCATCTCCTTTGTGTTCAGTCAGAATTAGGGAGCTGCACTTGTTAACACCAAGTCAGCTGAGTCCTCAGCTCCTGCTTCAGGTAAGCAGAGTGCTCAGTCCTTATTTTGGGCTACTGCCCTGGGATAAGGGCAACAAAAGTAATTTGATGTCTGTGTTAGACCCTTTCATCTTAGTTCAATGTGTTTTATACTCAAGCTGCAGGGAGGAACAGTTGTTTTCAAATAAGCATGCCTTTTTGCTCCAATCAGCTGCAGACATTTCATTCAGAAAATGACTGTCCTCACTGAGTTGTGTAAGGTGTGTAGTTCCAGCTAGAACAAGGAACTGAAACTCTTTGGTTTGTAGGAGTATGTTTTGTTATTCAGACATAAGGTGCACACCATATACTTCAGCAGGGCTAAGCAGCCTGTGTGCTGGGGAAACACTTCCAGCACTAAACCTGAGCTGAATAAATTCCTGTTTCCTGTAGCTGGGGAATATCCATATGTCACTGATGAATTCTGCCAGCTCACATGTTGAAGTTTTGCATTTAATATTGAGATTTAATTTTCGAAGGGATTTAGTAAATCACTGCTGTTATACATGGGGAGAGACATAAGTAAACAGAGATTAATTGATTCAGGAGAACTCAGCTCCTTGCTTGGAAGAAGAGTGTCTGGATGGGATCCTGTAATGGATGTCTGGGTGTCAGGGTAAAATATCGATGATCACTTCTATGTTTCAGGTCAGTGGAGTGAATGAAATTATATCTTACAGAAGGAAATGGATTTGCATTAATTCCTGTTAAGGATGCACAACTAATAAGAGAGCTATTTGTCAGGAAATATAACACTGTGTGTCTCTGTTGTTTATTGTAACATTTTGTGTGTTCAATTTCTACAGTATTTTACTTAGGACCTTTAAGAGAACTAGAAGATTTCTTTCATAAATGCACAAAAATAAGCAAACAATGAAGAAAAGCCACCCCTCATCTAATCTCATCTAGTACCTAATTTAAAGTGGCAAAATACCAGGAATTCAGAATTAGTATCACTTCAGAGCTAATACTGACTTGTTGGAGGTTTGTGATGTTAGAGCAGCCTACTGTATTATGTACACATTAACTGGAATTTCAGTGCCAACTAGTAAGTAATTCCAACTTGTCTATCTATATATCTTTAGTTTGAGGTAGGAAAGGCAAAAAAGTGAGGATCTTTTGATATGAATGCATAGAAAAATAGTAAAGTTTATTTCCTTTTAAAAGCATTTAACATTTCATGCCTCCTATCAGCCTAGCTTTGTTTTTACTATTAGAAGTAAATGTTTTCAAGAGCTGACCAAAATGTTTTGGCATAGGTTTTTTTTTTTTTTTTTTTTTTTTTTTTTTTTTTTCTTAGAAAATGCTGATGGGTCAAGCTCAAAGTTTGGATGAATTTTTGGATTCATCCAAAATTTGGATGTTAAGTTTGGATGACTTTTTCTATTTATGGAACATTCAAAAGCATTGTGAAACTGGAGCAGGATGGCTCTGTATGTTTAAAATGAATAGGGGTTTATTTATAATTCATACATTTATTTTTTTAAAATAAGGTAATTATTATACAAAAAATAGAAACAAAAGGCAAAATCAAGCAGTGTTATTAAAAATATTTTATTCTCCCAAAACACTACAGGTAAAATGTTTTTCTCTGAACGTTTTAGCATCATAGTCATTAGCTGCTTAACCTATGAGGAAACAGAAAGGTTTTGGTCCCCAGAATTAGAAATAACAAAGACTCAGCCCACTGGGACTACAGTTTTGTCATTGATTTTTAAGTGGAAGACAGAGTGGGACCGCTGTGAGGGGTGGCCTCATGAAGCTTGTGACAATTATAATGAGTATGAGATAATGATAGATGAATATGGAAACATATACATGGCAGCTGGTGGTCCATGAAAGATGCAGGGAGACTCATACAATTTGTTGTATTGGTTAAGACAGGTTTATTGTCCATCGGTGTACTTGTGTGGAGTGTATTATAACTGCTGGTTGCTGCGTGTTCCTTCCCTGAATAATACTTGGATTTGCTCTGCTAGCAGTAGCTTATTGTTTTAATATGTATCTCATTTGCTATGCATTTCTGTCCTTCAGTTTTAGGCCATGTTGCATTTCCTTCACTGAATAATGAACCTTTCTTCCCAGCCTTTCTTCTCCCCTTCTTGAAATGAAACAGCCATTAGTGTTTTTCAAGGGTACCTGGGGACCGCATATGTTGGTTTTCCATGGGTTTGGAATGGGTTGACATGGGTTTGCTCATTATTATGGTGAGCATGAGAAGATGCTGTCTTGGGACACATGCTGTGTGTCCTGGCAGTACAGGGAGAGCACAGGTTGGAAAAATTGATATGGGATCCTGTTTATTGAAAATTATTGTGTGGATAGTATTGGAAACCAAAACCCATTCTCTTTGCCAGCTGGTCCAGGTTGGTACTCTCTAATAACAGAGCTCCTTAGCATTACTCCTGCCAGCCCACTTTTAAACGTGAGGGATATTTTGGGGCCAGTGGTTTTTACTTTGTACTTAAATGTTTGCTTGAGAGCCTCTGCTCTGCTGCTGCCATTTTGCTCCCAGCAGCTCATTTCAGACACAGGACATGGTATTGATTAGAATTGATTAACATTTTTATAGTTCGTCTTAGTACAGAGCTGAGTGCCTTGCACCCACTTGACAGCTGGTAATTTACATCCTGGAAGGGTAAAAGGTCTCATCTTGAGTAATCAAAGGGGTGGCAGCAGCTGTTCTGCTAATGTGCTATGGTGGTACCTAAGGGTCCTGAAGGTGGAGGTCTGTGCAAAATGCAGAGACCAGTGTCCCTGCCCTGAGGGTCTCAGGAGACCCTGCAAGGCAGAGAGGGGAAATGGAAGCACGTTTATTCCTTTTTTTATTTGTATTTCTGGTCTCTGCATAGAAAATAAACACTTTGAGGCAACTGTAGAAGCAAAGTAGAAAATTTAAGGTGTATACATTGAAATCCTTCAGGCTTTGCTTGCACTTGCTTTTGTTGCATTGGGAGTATTCAAGATCACTTGAAAGATTTTTAGTTTTCTTGTGCTCAATTTCTTTGTCCAAAAAATATCGGAAATGTCCTGTCTTTTCTCCCCTCTTTGTAAACTTTCAGAGGACTTAGATGTGACTAGGTAGCATTTTTTTCTTCCTTTAATCAAAAGCTTGGGAAGCTTTGATCTTTAATAAGCATATCTTTTCTTCCAGCTATTTATATGGTATCCATAAAAAAAATAGATGTTAATATTGCTCAAAAACAGTTTTAAGCTATTTGATCAAAATAATGTCTTTCCCTCAAGCAGAGGTCACTATGGTTGCCTTCGTTCTCCTTGTTCCCCACTCATCAAGAGGGTCTTTCAAATAAATACTGCAAACAAGGACTTCATGTATAGAAAATGTGGCAGCCTGCTCTTTGAGCTCTCTCTGTACATTATAAAGAAGCAAAGAGATCTAAGGACTAGGTTTAATCAAGTACTCTATGTGTCTTGGTTTTCCCAGGCATGTCCTCTACTATTATGTTATTCAGAGCACCTCAAATGCTCACAGCTCATCTTACGTGGCCTCAGTTTCTAGAAAGCAGTTGCCACCCCAGCTCTCAGGACTGGCTGCACACGCAATGCGGGCATAGATGCCTGTACATCCATCCTGGTTTTCTGAGTGGTTGCTTGTGGGATTACCATTCCATAACAATTTGTCTTCTGTATCGCTGTTAGCCAAAACTAATCAAATGCCCATTCTCCCTGCTCCAACTCTGCTGCATCCAGGGGCTGTCAGCCCAGACTACAAAGGGCATGCTTCCATCTCAGATCTTTCTCTTCCCTTTCCAAGGCAGCTGCTCCATCTCAGAGCAGCAGCTATTGCAGGCTCTTCAGCCAAGCTCATAGCTGCCTTCTTATTTATCAGTCTCCCACCTACTTGAGTTAATAAGTATCCCACCACTGATTGCTACTTCTTTCTGAACCACCACTCTGTGTTCCTTAATAAGAATATTTTTAAAGTACTTTGCACTTAGATGGCATATAAGTTTAGCTGGTATTATTTGTCAGGTTTGGATGAATTATGGCATATTATATTTAACTCTTCTTCATGTAGAGTGTTGCAGTACCACTACCAAAATTTGCAAACACTGTCTGCTGTTTGACTGGGCAGTAATGGAAGTGCTGTAATGAGTCTGTACTTGATGGCAACCAGGAAATCATGAAATGATGCTCATATTAAAGGACCTGCAAATTTATCTGGGAAGCATCTTTGCAGGGGAATGAGTAGCTGCACATTCAGTGAAATTGGCCTTCGGTTTGGGGATATGTAGAGGTCGTAGTAAGATTCAAATGCATTTACATTGGTCATTCAAAATGTAAAAGTTTCCAATATCACATATTTTGCTTAGTACTGCCTTTGCAAGTAGAGAGGGAAAAATTAGCCCAGAGGCATGCCCAAATTTCTCATTTTGCACATTGTGTGTGTGTGCTTGTGTAATCCAGTACTTGCAGAGCCAGTCAGCCAGCTATTATTCTCTGGAAAAGACAGAAGCTAAAATCTACTGTGGATCTGTGCTGGTTCTTTTTGACTGACTGACTACTATCTAGGTTAATATATTTTACATTCCTTTGTATTATAAATGCATCTATTATAAAGAATATAGGAGACAACAACAATAGATAAGATTGCAAAATAGTTTTCGTTACACAGTTTTCTGGATTCAAATGGCCAGAATTTAGTGAAACATCTGCCTTTCTGGACAAGAAATCTCAAACATGGCCTATGTCCAAAGATGAAAACCTGATTTAGAAGTTTTACAGATGCACTTAACAGTATTTTTGAGAGACAGGAAAGTGGAAATGTTTGCATCTAAAGTAATTTTGAAATGCTTGCCTAGTAAGGTGGGAACCATATGAAACTTTAAACCTGATGGCCTAATCAGGCTCGCACAGCAGGGGGGGGTCTGCAGATTTTGGATATTTTGCAGGTATGCTGCAGATTTGGGGGATTTTGTGTTAATGATAATTTGAAAATCAGCTGATGTTTGTATACAGCACAAATCCCATGAGCCCTGCCGTGAATCTCCATGTGAATCAGGTATGCATGAAAAGTCAGTCAGGTTTTGTAATTAGCCAGCTGATCCAGTGCACTACTCCAAGCTGTCTCAGAAAGCTTTCCAAGCATTTCAGGGAATGCAAGATCACGGCAAACTGACCTATTTCCTGCAGCAGCTCAAGCCCTTGCGTACTCTGTTGGCTGGAGGGGATCGATGTCCTCAAAGTAAATAAACTTAGCTCCATATAGGGAGTTCAGAAGAACCTTTGAAGATTGGTGCCTTGTCATCCCAGTGGAGATGTCAGAGCCCTGGGTACTTTCTATGGAAAAGTCTCCAAGCACGCGTGCTCTATCCTCCCCAAGCCTGCTGACACTGCAGGTGCTTGAACAGATCCATGTAACCCCACTGCAGGGAAACTCTATTAAAGTTGCATAGAGGGGCACTCAAAGCCAAATACATGCTAAGAATAAGGTAAAGACAGTTTTACTCCCCCCATTCCCTTACTGCCCTGCATTCATTCTGTTACTTTGCAATTGCCTCACCTTTGGTGGTTTTGTTTTTTTTTTAACTCTGGGAAGGCACAATTAGGTTGGAGGAGAGTGCCCTGGGCAAGCAGAGATCCCACTCATGCGAGTAAGCACTGTGCAAGAAGCTGTGCTCTCCCTGAGGACTGCCCTTGGTATGCACGTGGAGTGGTGTCCTCAGTTATGGAGCAGCATGGTGGGAAGCTGAGTGCTACAGGTCGGTTTTAAGGAGCAGGGAGCAGGTGGAGCTGCTGCACCTCCTAGAGAGGGCAAAGACTGCTGGCCTGAGTGCAGACCCTGAGTACAGTTGCTGCTTTTTTGGGAACAGGGACTGAGAGGATGTCTACATGGGCAGTTGAAGACTGGTAGCGTTATCAGAAATAAATCTGAAAGAGACGTGTAGCAGCAGGGCTCAAACCAGAATGATTTTTTTCCAGGAAGGTGCAGCACACACTGGTTACTCAAAATTAATTGGTTGTGTGGGTTTGGGGTGCCCTTGCCTGTGTCAGCAGAGTTTAGTCTGTAAAAGTCTGAGGACTGTGGTGCGGGGCAGGATGGATGCTGGTGAGGATGGAGCATGGACAGTATGTCTTTTCCTGACCATCAGCCTTGTCACCTCTGCCCTGTTCCCAGAGCTGGTGTATGTGTCGTGGGCCTGGGCCAAGAGACTTACCTGTGCACCTGCAGACTGCAGAGATTACTTTACGTGTATTTTGGAAGCTGGCACAGAGGACTTCATTGTTTGGCTCAGTGTATTAGTGACTGCTGAGAAAGAAAAGTGTCTGGCTTCTCTTTTCCTTACAGCCACGTGAGTGGAAACATTCACAGATTCTGTACAGACTTTCCCCTGTCTGGCCTAGGGGTTGGGTGCTGTTTGCTTCCTCCAGGGATGGCTTTTCCTGACCCTTGCTTCCTGTACTGCTTTTTTCCTGTGAGACCTAGAGAGCCTTCCCTTAGCTACTGCCACAGATATGCTGGTGTTTCCCCACCACAGCAAGTCCAACAGGCAGTTGAGCTGCATTATCCAGTCACCACACTAACAGGGAATAAGCTAATAAGTAATAAGATAGTAAGTGTCTCAGGAGAGTCCAGAAGTAGCTTGGGAAGATTTCTGCATCACACTTGGTGCGGTTTAAATCTGCCTTCTGCCTCTTCTGACACTTGATGTGCTGTTGCACCATATGTTTTCTCCTGATCATTTATCACGAGGCAACAAGCTGCAGGAAACTGTGTGCGACCTGAGGACTTGCTCCAGGAGCAATGGCTAAAGTAATGAAGATCACATCAGCTTTCACAAGGTGTGCATGATGCCATTCTGGGCCAAATGAGGGGGATTTGCTACAGAGGAGCACCCCAGTGCAGGTGGCTGCTGAGACTGCTGAATGCTTTAAGCAGTGCCTGTTTTTTGCACTGATGTCAACAACTGTACCGCTAAAAACAAGAGGAAGTTAATTCTGCAGACATCTGTTCTGAGTCTGTTTCATATCATACAGATCTGTGTGGGATATCCAATACTGGCTCCGGCAGAACTTATCCTCTGCATCGGATAGACACTGAGCTTCCTTTAGGAAGCCCTAGCTGGAGGAAGAGGCATTGCTTACTTTTAATGAGGCCAGTTAGCCTGAAGCAATCCACCTGGCTGCAGAAACAAGTTCTGCGTGATGCTGCTTTTGCTCTCTCCAAATATTTGGTGTAAAGTTGGAAGCATTCTAGTGAGGCTGTGGCCAAATGCTGACTGCAGTCTCTGGGTGTATAAACCCCAAGGAAGCAAAAAAGGTTTTTGTCTTTCTCTGAAGAATTTATGTCCTTGTTTTAAAAAGAACATCAAAAACTGAAAAAGGTGCAGGAGGGAACCGTGGAAAAAAGAAAACACAGTAACGGGCACCAGAGGTGACAGGCACTGAACACCTCAAAGAAAGCCTGAAAGATGACTTGATGTCATATATAAACTTGGCCATAAAGGGATAATGACAGTAAAGGACTAGCGAAGAAAGGATTGTCAAGGACTAATAGTTGAAAGCTGATACCATTGAAATTCCACCTGGAAGTAAGTCACCACTTCTATGGCTCAATAAAGGAGCTAATGAATGAAATTTAATAACTCATCATATACAGAGGTCAGACCAGATAATTGGTTCATTCCTCTGGGCTTAAGTTCTGTGAATCCAAGAACTGATATACCTTCTGCAGTTTCATCAAGGAAAAAATATGTATGAACTAGCAGACACGTTTCCTCAACTCTGAACCAATTTGAAAATGTTTTCTACAATCTAAAATTTAGTTTCAGAGTGTTAGAAGTTCAGAGGAATTTTACCTTCACTTTTTGGTAAAGTTACTCTGAGATCAATTATCTCTGAATTATTACTGTGTACAATTTGGCAAGTGGGCATAATTTTAAGTAGATTTAAGAAAATATTTGGAAAATAATATGAACGAAGAATCCATTAAAAATAATGTTTCTGAATTGAACAGTATATTTATCCTTTGGGAAATTAAACAAATTATTTTACTTTTGGACTGGCATAAACTAAGAGTAATTAAATTAAAGTCAACAGAGTGACATTTGTCATATTGGATGTAAGCAAGTTTACATTGCAGTCCACCAACAAGGAACGTTGTAAAATATGCTCCTTGTGGGTTTTCTGGTTTCATCTGTTTATTAAGACTGCTTAAATTATTCATAGTGTATAAATTATGTGATAAATTTGAATCCTTTTTCTCTTGGTGAAATATTTGCAGGCTACCTCCATGCTGGAAATGAAGGCTTTTTAATCACTGGAGTTCACTTTGACTATCTGCATTTTGCTACCTGTGGGCTGGTAGCCAGTGGGTCATGTTCACTGTGTGTCCCTGTCTCAGCTTGACTGAGGCACTGCCATCATTCAAACAGGATGAATATACACATACAGTGAATGGAAATCCCTTCAGGAAGCAGCAGGGAGTCAGGTCCTCTGTGTCAGTGCATGCGAGAGCTGTGGGACCAGCTCTGCCTCAGTCCCTGCAGCTGGACAGTTCCTGAATTGGACCAGGGCCTCCTGCCTGTCTTCTGTCCCCTTCACCCCCAGCAAAACCAGCTTATCCCCTCTGGAGCCCTTACCTTGCAGTATCCAGCATATGGAGTCATGGTCACACTGGAGCATGAGCCCTGCTGCCTTTGCTCTGCGAGATGCCAGTTCCTCAGCACCTGAGCTCATGCGAGGGGCTTCCCACTGTGGGAAAGCAAAATGCAGGAGTCTCCTCATAAATGATCTTTTTCTCATGTCTGTATATTTACGTGCATGTATTCATATCCACGTGTGTCTCCGTATGCACACTTATGTATTCATAAGGAGTAATTGGTAACCAAAGTCTGGGGAGTGGAGGAAAAACCTCTGCCACATGGCTCTCCTCATAAATTTTCCTCCTGTGTGAGGCATAGAAATGTGCAGGAAGAACATGCATTCATTGGTATGTACATAGGGAATTCACATTTCTGGTGTGTTTGAATTAGTATATTGATGAAAATGTGGTTTTAACTGTTTGGAATGATTACAGTGAAGCACTGCTCTTCATGTTTCCCTTGCATTAGCCTCTGTCAAGCAGTTCTTAGAGCAGCCTCAGACTTGGAATGTCTGAATTTAATTACTGTTAACACTAGAGATATTTAGTCCCAATTGAGGGACAAAAAACCTAGAAACTTTCAGGAGCAGAGGTAGATTGTAAAGATAGCAGCACTGAGAAGTTTGTTAGCTAGTCTGTAGTAATTAAGCTTATTTCCATAGTAATATTATCAGTTCAGTTCCAGAATTTAGAGATTTTTGTGTGCCTGGTAATTAGAACTAATATCCTAATTTTAGCAGAGATATTACGTTTGTATTTGGCAAGAGTCTTGTAACTAAGCAAACTGATTGAAGGGTGAAATAATGTTCCATTTTTCTTGATATGTCTTTCCTGGATCACTTCAGACTGCTTAACTAACTAAAAGCAAATTACTGTCGTTTACTTTCTCAGTACATAAGACTGAATCTACTGTCAAGAACGTATACACACACACGCACATGCACATGTATATGTATGTAATATACTTAAAATTATAAAAGGTTGCCTATCTGTGCAGTCTTTGGTGAAACACAAAGGCAGAGGCAAAGTACAGCAATTCAGAATACTCATACTGTTCTCATCTAAATTGCTCAAATATAATGTGTCAGTGACCTCTCTCTGCGATGAGTGTTTTGCATGGTTTGCCATTTAGCCTAGGAAGGGGAGGGTATCCTGTTTGCTCACAAACAAGCCATGGAGTCATGCAGTTGGGATCTGCAGGAAAGTAAGCCTCCCATCCCATCTTGGTCTCACTTCTCACCTGCGTTTCTTGGCGTCCCTGGGACTTCCCATTAATGTCTCTAGAGGCCAACCTGCGTGTTCAGTGAGCCATTTTTCTAAGCTTCCCCCTGAATAAACACCTGATGAGAGGCACAGAAAATAGGGGAGAGTGTTGGCAGTGCACAGTGGGATGTTTGTAGGCCCCACAATGTTTTCCCAATGCTGGCAGATAGCACTCAAGGGTTGGGGAGGAAGGGTGCCTACCCTTCATCTCCCCACTGCCATTTCTGTAGAGCTGAGGACTGTGATCTTTTCGACGACAGACCAAAAGTCACCCTTTTAATAACAAAACAGAAGGACTACTGGAAAGCTGTGACACCAGACTGCCGTATCTCCTCTGAATTTGGTGGAATGACTCAATGTATCCCATCTAGCCCCATATGACCAGACCTGCCTATTTCTTATAAGCAGCCTGGCAGTGTATGCAATTTCATAATGATACAGGTTTGCATTACAAATTAATGCACAAGTTTTCCACTCGCTGAGGTCTGTGAAAAGAATTCTGAAAAACCAAGCAGCCTCAGTGGGAGAGTTTCAGTTTATGTGAGTTTGTATGCTCCACCCCTAAGCCCTCTCAGCTCCTGCAGCATGCCATGTTTGATGTATGTTCCTAGCCTGGTGGGCAAATGACTGCCCAGGCTGTGGCTGATGTGGGTTAGAGGTGCAGACAATGGGCTGTTGCCTCCCAGGCTGGGAAAAATACTCTATCTTTTGTACCCAGTCTCTAATTTTCACAAATTCTGTCAGGACTTCTGCCTCTGAGACCTCTTTCTTCCCTGACCACATCTGTCAAATTTGTTTAAAACTGGCCAACAGGTTCAAAGGTGGCTAATGAAGGATTGGCAAATGCATATACAATGGGATCATGTAATCCTTATTTCCTTAGAAGCAAGGCTAAAAAGTATGCAGTGTTTTGACAATAAATCCCTGTGTCTAGGCAGAGCTCATAAAGACCTGTTAGATCGCCTACCTACTGGGTCAACATGGTTTGGGTTTTTTTTAAAAGATTGTTTTTTCCCTATAGTCAATTTGTTTTTTCAATTCACTCTTTAAAATAAGGCTAACGTTGCAAATACAACACTTTTGAGTGGCACAGCAGGCGCAGCATATGCAGGGGATATATGATGGAAAGTAGCATTAGAAGACTTGTTCCTGTTGCTAAGGAGTTCTAAAGGTAAGAGAACAGTTAATGTATTCATAACAGACTTACACTCAAAGATGTGTAAATAATTTATGATTCTCCATGAGAGAAACTACCATAAAGATTGGACCCAAGTAGAAAATAATTTTGTAGCAGCAAAGGACTTTGGATTTTGCAGATGCAGCAATTCAGCTATAATCCCCCTGGCAGGGAAAAAAACCCCAAAACTGTTTAGTCAACTTACCATAGAATATCTATGGACTTATAATTTAGTCTTTAGGGCTTCCTGGGGTTCTATCACAATTTGGAATCTACTTTCCCCTGAGGAAAATGAAACTCCTTGCAGTATGACCAGTATTTTGCCAACTTGCATTTATCTGCAAAAAAGACTATTATAAATCTAAATTAAAGACAGCAGAGAAATACAGTGTTGGCATATGACCCCCCCCCCCCCCTTCTTGGTGATGGATTTGTGTGTAAATTGGCAGATAGTAACTGTTCTTAGGAAATACTAGTGAAATAGACAGACATACTTTGCATGTGAATCATGGCGGCCCTTGGGAGTCTGGAACACTGATTTCTTTTGCCATGGATTTAAATAACTGAACTACTGTTAAAGTATGAAGAATTCCATGCAACTGTTTCTTTGGTATGACTTCAAGTAAAAAGCCCAATGGCTGCTCAACAGAAGGCATTGGCGAAGGGGACAGCTTATAGACTGGATTCAAAGGAATTGCCTTTGTTCCCAGTTGAGCTTTTTTTATGAAGGTAAAATAAAGGTGTGAGCCACGCATTGCTGTAGTCAAGACCTATTCCAAAGTCTGAGTAGTGGTGACAGCCTTTAGTTACAGTGAAGCAACGTCGTTTATACTCTACAAGAGTAAAATGACTGGAGCGTGTGCAAAGAAGAGTGAAGAAGCTGTCAAAGTGTCTGACGTGCAAGGTCTTATGAGGAGCAGCTGAGGGAGCTGGGGTTGTTTAGCATGGAGAAAAGGAGACTCATGGGGGGACCTTATTACTCTCTGCAACTACCTGAAATAAGATTGTAGCCAGATGGGGGTCAGTCTCTTCTCCTAGGTAACAACTGACCGGACAAGAGGAAATGGCCTCAAGTTGTACCAGGAGAGGTTTAGATTGAAAGTCAGGAGAAGTTCCCTCCTGAAAAGGGTTGTCAAGCATTGGAACAGGATGCCCAGGAAAGTGGTGGAGTCATCATCTCTGGAGATATTTAAAAGATGTGTAATGATCCACTTGGGGACGTGGTTTAGTGGCGGACTTGGCAATTCTGGGTTAATGGTTGGACTCAATGACCTTAAAGGTCTTTTCCAACCCAAGCAATTCTGTGATCCCTTTGACTGGCTCAAACAGGACAATTTTTGCTCTAAGAAAGGAAGTGGACAGGTCATGGTGATAAGAAAAGGCTGGTTGCCTTTTCTGTCATTAATAAGCAGTTCTCTGGTCAATTCAACCAAGCTGTCTTCACTTGGGAACGTTTTTGTGTTTGCTGGGAGCCACACTCCTGAAGGTGGTGGAGGGTTTGAAACCCCTTGCTAACAGCCACAGTATTGTCTTTCTTTAAAACTCATTTTGGGGTTTTAGACACATGTATTCCAGTATATTGCATTGATCTACAGCTCCTGTGAGACTGGATAATGTTACTCAAAGTCTTTAATTGCAGGAGAAGTTTAGTTCTTTTACTTACTTTCACTCATTATTGTTCTCAATTTTTGTAGTTGACAGAGAGGCCTTTGAATTTATTCCTTTGGGGTTTTTCTTAAAATCCTTCGGATTTTGAAGACAGTGGTTGGGTTAACAGATGGAGGTACATTTCCACAAGGTGTGTTTCAATGTTCCTTGGCTTCAGGAAGGGGATCAGTATAGAGAACAAGGAGATTTCTTCCCACTGACCTCACATTTTTGTAAGGTTTTATTTATTTTATTAACGGGGTTATGGCAAAATAAACAAATTAATTTTATAGATTTGTTTGGTCCTCTCTTCAGTGAAAAATTGAGATCTAGAAGAGGTGTCTATCACTTAGAAAAGCGTAATTTGCAACCCTCAATTTCAAAAGATTTTATGAACCATTTATAGGCATTTCTTGATTAACGACAAACAAGTAATTGCTGTTCCAAAAATTCTGCTTTCCTAGGAGACTGTATCCAAAGAATCTTTTTTCAAGTGCTGGTGCCCTTAGCAGCAATACATAACTTGCTGATATGAAAAAACAGCTGAAAAAAAAAATATATATATAGTTTCAGCTATTACAAAAGAAGTGGGTCAAAATGTGCCTTTTTGCCTGTGAAACACAGCAATTTTTTTGCCTTCCTGATTAAGATAAATCATCTTGGCTATCTTACTGTGATAACTATGTATTAGGTTTGACATTTAGGTACAAACTGGTGAGGATCTGGTCTGCTGCATACAAATGAGGAGGCCCTTGTGCAGAGGCATCTCTTTGGCCTCTCTTCGTGTGATTCTTATGCCTCATGAATGAAAAATAGAATCGCAAAAGGGTTTTTAAAGGCTGTATGTTGTGGCATTTATTGCAGTGTGTAATGAGAATTGCAAAACCAAAGTGTCCTATCGTATTTTGTCTGAAAAAAGGGATTTGTACAGCCTGCTGCAAAAGGTAAGTTGAGTAGTGTTTCTGAATTAATGGATAGTGAGTAGTAGTAAATAAGAAAAAGAAGAGTTAGCAGTTATAGTGTCTTTATTTTTGCCCTCCCTTTAAACTTTTTTTCTTTAAACTTTTTATGTAGGGCATCATAATCTGTAATGCAAAATCAAATAAAGTCTTTCTCCAGGAAGGCTTCCTATTTACAGGTGCAGAATGTGGGGATTACTTTTGTTAAATATATTTAAGAGACATTTTTTCCATTCTCTCTGATACAGTGGACTGAGGAGTTGATTTCTCCTTTTAAATGGGAAAGATGAAATGTTAGGGATAGTAAATCTATCTGTCCCGAAACAAAGAAGTTATTGGGAACCATGAAAAGAATTTCTTTGAAGATTTAGTGGAAGACTAGTGACTGGCATTACCTCCTGGTGCCAGGAACAGGATGGTGAACCTCTGGATCAGAGTTAGAAGTGAAGAGGAGGTTGTCATCTAGAAAGAGAAGCTGCCTAGGAGGCCCCAAACCTGGGAGCACTTACACTGGTAGCCATGGATGCATACGAAAGCTTTACTTTAGGTTCCCACCCCCTTCCCCAGATTCTTGGGTAAATCCTTTTAAATTGCAAAGCTATACTGCAACACACCACTAGACACAACCAAGTCTGCTTACATGTAACCAAACAGCAGGCAGGAGGGTTTGCAAATGTCTGCTTCTGTCTTACAAAAGATTGGAGGCATGAACAGTGTGTGTTGGTTCATGACTGCAACAAAGGGAAACTCATTGGGACCTGCCGGAAGAATGATATTAGGAAACGTGGATACGTGATAAAGATAGGGATATGGTCTGATAAAGATCGTTTAAACTTCATAGCACGTGACAGCTATGTTATGGCTTAAATACTGTCCTTCTGATCACACTGAACTGAGTGTGTTGCTGCACGTTGTTGTTGAGAATTTACCTGATTCTTTTTATTTTAGCTTTTAGTATCTCAAATACAAGACTATTTGACAGCTCGCTCTTTGCAGTTCATTACTATATTGTTGCCTCATTGTCCACAATGAAATGAAAGGGAGATAAATTGCAATGGTAGTTCTGTGCTTTTCACTCTGCATGATCTCTGAATGCTTGACATGACCGTGACCCACTCCAGGCACCACTGAAATATGGGCACTGAGCAAATATGAAATGATGTGCAGTTGCACTTGGGTGGATTGAAACTCCAAGTGAAAAACACCTCATGAATTGGCAATTCCGGGAAGCCTTTAGCTAAGTAGTATATTGGTAATTCTGTTAGCGTTTGTTCATGGAAGGAGAGCTTCTCACAACACATCTTAAAAGCTAAGGAAAGCATTTCCAGACCAATACTCCCTTATAGTCATTTAAATGACCACAAAAGATGGTAGTTCAGGTAACAGCTTGACTGGTTTAGTTTAAAAGTATTATGCTAGAAAGTAGTTGGACTAACCTGGAAAAGATAGACTAGAGGACAAGGAGGTTTGTCTTCAGCTTATTGGAAAATAGTGTGTTCAATATTGAAAACAAACATAACAGGTAAAACTCTAGTCATTGCCATGGTTATTGCTTCAGAACAATCACACTGGTATTAGTCAAATGAATAATGGAGATGGAAAGGAATATCTACTGCCCAGGTATACTTAAGTAAGACTTATATTGCTGTGAAATCATTTTGCTATACTTTTCAGTAAAAAGCAACAGCGTTTAGTAAACTCAGTTAAATCACTTAGAGGAATTAAAATGCTGATAAGCTAATACTGATCCTTCTAATTATTGAATAAATTAGCATAAAAGAAATAAATAATGCATTCCTTGATTTACAACTAAAGGTAATTTTATTAGAATGATAATTGCCTTTTTTCTGAATATTTAGGTGTGGGAGTTTTTTTTACAGCTGACAGTAAAAAAGATACATAGAAGTTAACCCACTTATTAAAGAAAGTATACTACACAGATGTTAATTGCTTGATCTTTGTATAGATATATTTATTTTCAAATAATTTATGAAGACAAGTGCATTCACAAAAGCTTTTAAAAGTTTGCCTATTTAGACTCACATCACAAAAGTGTTTGGATTAGAAGTGTACCTACATTCCAGAATTCACATATTTTCCAATAAAAATACATGAAGTCATGTTGGCAATGCAGCGTGCAAGAAGTAATTATTGAACTGATAATTTAATTTTTGTTTCCAAGTTTGTTATTTTGGCTCCTACCTTATTGTCTCTTCCTTAGGTGGGTTTTGTAGTGGCTGACAAGAGTATGAGGAGGGATGCACAGGGAGACAGAGCAACAAGGTGGCTTTGGTATTCTAACGGTGAAAGTTTCATGAATTTCAGATGCTGTCAGACTTCAACCATGTGCTGAGAGAGGGAAGGGAAATAAAAATAGATGAATGTTATCAGACTTGCCATTAGGTTCAGAGGAGTCATTCTGAATTAATTTGATATCTGTGCATTGATCAGCTGTTAGTTTGGATGACTGGCATTGTGTTGTAAATAGCAGTAAAAACTGCTGAGCATATTGTCTAACCTTTCCTTGTAATGGCAGCATCAATCATTCCATGATTAACATTCTCACAGGCACTTTTTTCATCTTCTGCTGTAGCATCTCTTCCAGTAAAAGAATGGATTAACAGCTGAGCACTGGAGGAAAAGAATCTTCTCTGAGAGACTCTATGCAAGTCCATAGAAAAACATAATTTATCACATGTCACTTGGAATAATGAAGCACAGAGAGATACCTTCCTCATCCTGCGGAATCAATAGTTTTTTAAATATAAATGGAAATATATAACTGCGAATGAGGATCGCTTTTCCATTGAATACCTGTAACCAAATTATATAGTAACTTTGATTTATAAATGCCTTATTTTCTGGATGGGGAAAGATCAGTCTAATCCCATTACATATTTCTCATTTTCACAGCCAAAATCTCATTCTTCTGAGATATCAGTCAAATGTGTGCCTTCTCTCACCCATGTCTTGAGCATGAATAGTTAGTTGTCAAGGAAGGTTCAGGAACAGCATGTAGTAAGGAAATCCAACGTTGAATAATAAGGCAAAGTAAATAGAGAGAAAATTTTACCTGCATACTAAAATGTAACTTCTATTTTTTAAGTTTTCAGAACTCCCTTTTGAAGAAGTAGTACAATGCTTGTACTCTAAACAAATGAGTAAAGAAGAGTGTACACAGTACACAACATTGGAAGGGGTTAGTTTATTTACTGTGCTTTCAGAATATTTTATGAGTATTTAAAACTGATTTTTCTCTCTCCTGGGAGAGGTTATACAAAATTTACATAGCCACTAGAATTTTCAAAGTATGTGTAATTCTCTCATCAAAACAATTCTGGGAAATTAGGAAGTGTTATTTACCTATACTCTGCCCAGCACACACCAGTTAAGCTGTCAACAGGTCACTGTCCCAAAAACTGCATCTGTTCGTGATTCGGAGTCACTAACCCTATGAGCCGAAAATTTCATTTTCTTTGACTTCTAAGACCTGCGACTTCATATTGCTACAGAAAGAGCTGCATCCACGCTTGAAAGCTGCTCACAGTGTGTACAGATCTCACAGCCCCTCACAGCCCCAAAGCTTCTGCTGAACTGCAAGCTGCAACTCAGGCAATAGCATTAATAGAAAATCCTTGATAAGGTAGTTCAAACGTAATCTAGTCTGGTGCTTGTCTGAAAAAAACTGAGCTGACATTTTAATAGATATTCTATAAGTCAAAGAACTTCCCTATTAACCTAGAGCGAATTGTTATTTTTTTCCCATTTTGATATCTTTTCAAGGCTTCTGCTGAACAGAGAGCAAGAGCTTTCCCCAAGGAGCATCTTCAGCAGAAACCAAATAGTAAGTAATATAGTAGGCATTTAAGGTATATCTTGCAGACAGCTACTCGATTCCACACAGTCTAATAGATGCCTCCAGAAATTACACTCACTTAAAACTGGAAAGTGGCATATGATACCCAGTTTATGTATATCTCCATACTTTTTTTTGGACTTGCACTGGTGGGGACAGAAATACATGTTTTCCAGCAGGGTTTCTGTGTCCTCCACTCTTGGTCAGATGTACAAATTAAAACAGAGATTGCAAAATAGAAATATTTTCTAAATATCTGATCTAAGTGTTCTTATCCTCTGTCAGCCAGCCTGGTTTTAGATGCCTTCTATTAGTGTTTTCATAAGAAAAAGCAGCTGTATTGAAACTGAAACTAGGTATTTGTTATAAACCGACTTCTGATCCCATACCTAACTTCCCAACAGGGAAGGCTCATCCTTCTGAAAATCATGCTCTGCATCTCAGCACTGAATGAGGGATTTTTGGGAGTATTAGGGAAAGAGACTTGGGTAAACTTACAAAAGTTCACGTATTTCATAGTCAGAAAGTCTCAGTTTGGGGTGTTTGTTCTACTTCTGAAAGAGCTGGACTAGACATCCCATGTGTGCTTTGTCTTTGGGGACTTCCTTTGGGCTCTGAATATTTTGTGGGAAATAGTAGGTCACCTGCAGATATGTGCAATAGACTCATCACCTGATGGAGAGGGGAAAGGATTAATTAGATTTTTTTGAAACTTGATGGTGAATCACACTTTATGGAAATTATTTAGACCACTTGTATATTAATTAGAAAAAGTATATATTATCATATTTATTGTATTTTTGACAATGTGTGTTCTAAATAATGCAAAAAGGGTGGTAACTTATCAAATTGGTTGTGTACTAGAAGATGGCAAGGTCACTGGGGAAATTCAGAGTTATTGGTAGGTGTCAGAAGTGTTCAGGGTCTTAGGGGAAAGGGATGCCCTTGTTTATAAAATATGCCAAAACTCGTGGCATGTAAAGACATAGTAGGCATGAAGCCTATTCCCAGATAGGAGTAAGAGTTGTAGTTTATGGGGGCACATCTTCTCACATTTTCTGCCTGGCTGCTGGTTTTGAGCCATGATCAGACATGCATTTTGGTAAAAAGATGATACCTGGTACATCAGCAACTACACTATAGAAGTAGCATTCACTTTTAGAGTGGGTATAATACACGAGCTGTTTAATACAGCTTGATGCAGCATAATCCTTGTGTCCTGCTTGGGATATACTCTAGACTGGTGATCAACTACAGGGTGGAAAACTGATGGTTTGTTGGGCCCACAGACCTAGTAGTTAATGGTTCACATTCTATTTGCAGACCATATATGAGTTGAATTCCTCAGGACTTTGTGTGGGGCAGTATTCTGTTTAATACTTGTGTCAGTACCCTGGAGAAGGAGACACAATATCCCCCCAGTCAACTCAGTGGATGACACAAAACTGGAGAGGACCTAGGGGATATGCTGGAGGGCAGGTGTGTCATTCAGAGGGTCCTGGACAGGCTGGAAGACTGGGTCAACCTCATGATATGGAAACCTCATGAAATTAAATGAAGACAAATGCAAACTCTGGTAGTGGGGGTGGACTAACCTCTGCATCAGGTCTAATGGGCACTAAATTGGGTAAGGGCCAGCAGTGTGCCCTGACAGCAAAGACAGGTATAGCAGATTTCGGGGGTACCTGCTACAAGACCCAGTGGCACATTTTGCATTGGGAGATGGGACACACACACACACACGAGATATGTGACCCACAAAATGGCAGTTTATTGAAACAAGAAGACAGCTTATATACAGAGGAACACAGAAGCTTCAGGAATAGGGGTAGGAACCTGGCTAGGAACATCAAATCCTGAGAGTTACTGATATGGGGACTAGGAGGGATAGGCTACTGGGGTATGTCAGGTTACTTAGGGGGAAGGAAGAGCTAAGGAAACAATGGAAGAACTGTCCTGGTTGCACAGACAGGGGAATTTGCTGAGGGTGCAATGCTGCGGCCTTGTAGCTGAGCTGGTTCCCAGGCAGTTCTGCACAGCTGAAGTTGCTAGAAATCTTCTAGAGAGATCTCTTCCTCTAAGCCTTCCTTGCAGCGCTTTTTCATCTCTCTCCACGCTCTGTCGGCCTCTTCTAGTCCACCCCTGACAGACAGGCAACGGCATCCCAGACACTATTATGAGGAGCAAAACCAGTAGATAGACGGAAGAGATTATTTCCTCTACTCAGCACTTGTTAGGCTGCATCTAGTCACGCTGGGTCCAGTTTTGGGCCTTCCATTAGAGCAAAGACATCAACAGATTTTTGATACTTGAGGGAGTTAATCAGATGCCCCTGGAGATGATGAGGGCTAGAGCATTTCTCACGTGAGGAGAGGCTGACAGAACGGAGTTTGTTCAGCTTGGAGCACAGGCAGCTTTGCAGGGGGACTTGACAGCGGCCCCCAGTACCTACAGGGTCATTGAGGGGATGGAGCTGGACTTTTCATGGTGGTTCATGGCACCTGGACAAGGGACAGTGGGCATAAAATGAAGTAAGAGTGTTTCCGGCTGGATATAAGGAGGACACTGTCCCATGAGCACAGTGAAACTTGTGCAGTCTACCTGTCCTTGGAGGTTTTCAGGACAAAACTCTGAGGAACCTGGTCCAGAATTCAGTGTTGATTCTGGACTAGAGACTTCCTGAGATCCTCTCCAGACTGAAAGGGTCAATAATTCTATGATAATGAGTCTTTAAATGAGCCAAAAAATGCTGAAGGTAGGATCCTTGCAGAAAAGGGAAGGAGGAAGTGAGTGCTTTTGTCTGCAAGGAAGCAAGACTTTTTTCACCTGCTGTCTTTTTTTTCTTTGTTGAAATTCAAATTCTGTTGAGGTTTTGCACATTTAGGAGATGATTGCTTTCCAGTTTTGATAATTACTTTATATACCAATTCTTCCAGTCATTAGACACAAATTGCAGTACTTTGCAAACAGAAGATCTGTTTCATTGTCTGACCTGACTAGTAATGAAGTATTTTGACAGTATCTGGGCTAATTCCCTGCTGTGTAAGCATATGTAGCATCTTTGAAGTGAATGACACTACATGGAATTGTACTGGTGGTAAGTTTGGCCCATTTTTAGTAAAATAAAACAAATAGATTTTGTGCTTGTAAATTACTTAAATGTTCAGGCAAGGAGTTGCTGATGAGCAATTATAAGAAAATCTTTCCTCTGACACAAGAAATGTCAGATTTTTCCAAGAAAGCCAAATGATTCTTCTCCCAGATCTTCAAAGCTAAAATGTTGAACTGGAAGTCCATCTATTAAATAGGTACAACACTCAAATTGATGCATGATCTTATATCAACTCCAGTGCTGTTAAAACCCAAAAGTTATGCATCTCATCTGAGCACAGACTTTGGGATAGTTGAGGCAAAGTGTGATGCATTGCCATGTCTTGGAAGGCCTGTCTTAGGTTGAATCCTCTGTGGATGTGGCTCCTGCTTTCTGTTCACTATATGGAGAAAGATAAGATGATTAACTTGGACTATACACATAAGTTTCAGATGGCTAAAATTAGCTGAGATAAGTCCTACCCACAGCTACTACATTTATAAATTTATCTTCAGCTTCTCTTTTTTCGCTTTTGTTTTTAATGTCATGTCTCTCCACTCACCCACTGTCTTCTGCAGTTTTTCTCTAAATCCCTTGTATGTGTTATTTCCTTTAATTTACCCATGATCTCTGATGCTGGAATGGCAAATGGGATTCTATGATACTTCTCCTCCACTCTATATGCTGAAACACTGATTTTCTTAGAGCAGTCAAGTACTGAAAAAAATCTTTAGGGCTATATACAAGGCAGAAACAATAACATAAAAGCATCTTGCTAAGTTATAAAGAAAGAACCAATTGCAAGAGTTGCATGTCATGTGGTGAAAGGGAAACCTCTGACTTCTAGTTGAGGAGAAATCATAGCATGATTCTCTCGTATCCTATTACACACCTGCCCATCAGAGGTAGTCGCAGCCCAACAAGCCGCAAGAAGACAGAGCAAAATCTGCAGAAAATAGAATATCCCAACAAATAGCAGGGGTTCCTTGTTCCCAGAAATGCCACTGTTTTCTTGGATGACTCAGGCTCTAGGGAACATTCCTGGGAACTCCCAGGGACACCATCAGGAGGTTCAGCAGCAACATCTCTTCCCTAGACCAACCAACCACCCCTTCTCATTTCTTTGTGGCTTGTGCAAGAGGGATGTATCTGGCTAAGTCTGGTGTCAGGGAGACCCCAGGAAGAGAGAGGGTCTCTACCCCCTTTCAAATGGGAGGGGATTTTGGCATCATATATAACCTCCCACTGGGTCGTGGCTCGCTCTAGGAGTGTGTCCTCACCACAGCCTTCAGTGGGGGCTGCTCAGCTCCTCATGGAGGAGCTTTTGAACCCCCATAAATGACACGTCTGGACTGAGCTGAAATGGAGCCCAGGGCTGCCACTGTCTGAGTGTGAAGGAAAACCCACAAACCCAGCAGTATTTTTCATCAGCAGATCCATTGCCAGTGTCAAAAGACATTATGAACCAATGGCCAAGTATTTCACACACGTAACGCAGTAGGACCCAAGCTCCAAGGCCAGAAATATTTAAGTATAAAGATACTGATGTTCGCAGAGATACCTTAAGATTTTTTCTCTTGGTGCATGTAATGTGATTTTTCCATCTGTTTGCCACATAGCTGAGGAATGCAAAAGCTAGAGTATGGTAAGATTATAATCAGATTCATTTATTTTTCAATTACTGCTGGGTATATTTTATTTCTGAGTCTGGGACTAGATCCAGAATTTTTAGCCTAATTGTGGATAATACAAATTACAATTTTTTCCTCAAAATGTGGGACTGCTTATTTTTCCTATGTTTGACATTATATAATCACAGTTATTGTAATTATAGGTATTCATTTTTGTGATGAAATGTGGCTAGTGTAACAACATTCTTTAAATAGCTGTCTCTGTTTCGGTGAGAAAGAAACATTTGGCAATATTCCATTCTGCCATTTAATTGAGTTATGTGAAATATTTGAGCTGGGAGAAGAAAAAAAGTTCTTAAGCCCCAGAACATATGAACTAGACATGTGTCATCATGGCTCAATTCTGGTATTAGTGCAAATGATTTTGATGCTGTATTAGTGGTGCTGTAGTAAAATAGGAGGAAATACAGAGAGGAATAAATTAGCACCCTGAGGGAGGCATTATAATGCAAGCAAGAACATCAGCTACCTGCCACTCATCTCAGTGAATGTGGCTGAGACTCCATCGTGGCAGACCAGTGGTAGGAGCTAGGAGATGTATGTGCTGGTGGATTTCTCTTCCCACAAAGGTGCATCAACAGAGATCTCTTGAACTGAAACAAAAACCTTTCCTATTTTCCTAAGTGTCTTTCAAAGTCATGATAGAGAAGAGACGCAATTGCTGGGTTTAGATTTCCTTGTTGAGAAGAGTTCTTTTATGAACCAGAATTGCTTTTTTATCTGTGAATAGGCATATGAACCGCAGCGTAAACAAGCTGTCAGATTTCACTCCATTTAGTACCTGCAGTTCACTCCTTGTTTCTTTGGACCTTGAACACCTGCAAAGATAGGTTATAGAGGCCTGCCTTCCTGTAGCATGTGTTCTGTTTGTAAATCTTAAATCTGCTTTTTCACCCATATCTAAAATCATAAATTGAGTATAGGAAGACCAGTCAGCAGTGTTATGTTAAGCAGTGAAGCATCCTAAGAGAGTCTAGATGAACTGTATCTCTGGTATGCTCTTCTGTGTGCTTCCTTCAAGGATAATGATCTTTTGCTCCAGAAAACATTAAATTATTCACCGCACTGATGCAATTTCCTGTGATATACTGTAGGATACACATTTTGACTTTTAGATAGATAATTCTGTGAAAGATTATCTCCAAATAGTCTAAGAAGCATCAGGTAAAGGAGACCCTCTATGAAAATGTGGTATGAAACATCTAGAATATGCTGACAGGGGGGAGCTGGAATGTGGGTGCTTGGATAGCATAGGATTCTGCTTATGCCAAGTGCTTTCTACATAGGTTTCATAAGCTGATACTATGAAGTACTTTGTGGTCTCCTTTATCTGCATATGCTTGCTACATATTGTTTTGTCTTACCCTGGAATGAGGCCTCAGGCCCAGTGCTAGAGAGAAAGCCCTGAAGGCTCAGTACCTCCCAGCTTAGGCAGATACATCACTGCTGTATTACACCAGGCAGAAATGAGAAAGGCTACTTCATCTGGAGAGGAGATGTTGGTTTTGCACCTCCTGATGGTGCTCTGGGGAGATGCCAGTACAGTTCTCTAGAGCCTGACTCAGTCAAGAAAACATTTCTGGTTAAAAGGAGCCCCTGCTATTTGTTGAAATATTCCCGCTGTATCCCCATTGCCTCTGCACTTGGTTGAGTACTTCTGTCAGACAGTCTTACACAGCCACAGCTCCATCCTGCCCTTTACACCAACACATTTTCTCTTTTCTAGTAAATTCTAATAGTCAGTTCATCCCCATAGGAGGTCTCACCACTGGACTCTGCATTGCTTCTCTTATATTGATGGGGTTGTCTTATCAACGGCAAGAAATTTAGGGCAGGGGCAAGATGTGATCTCTGTTCTGCACAGTGCAGTGCAGAATTCACAGGGCCATAACAAATGTTTTATGATAATAATTTCCCTTTCCTTCCTTCAACATATTACCCTGTTTTTCTTTCACCAGCTTAACTTCATTTTGTTATTTGTTGCCCATTAGCACTGCTTCTAGAAAGGACTGACAAAACCATTACTGAAATTTTTTGTCTCAAGTTGTAGATGGTGTTCAAAGCACCTGCTGTTTCGTTGAAGTGCACAGTTCAGTAGATTTTCTAGCCTCACATTGATTTTGGTTCATATGTTAGGGACAGCAGCATGTGACAGCATAAGTGTCACTACTTGTACCAAGTGAAATCATCAGTGTGGCATCAAAAATGAAAACCAATTGAGAAAATGGGTAGCTTTGCTCCTGGATTTGATATTGTGGAGATTTCTTGCTTGGTGTCATAGCACATGTGGAAATTTGGTTGGGATGGCTCATTCAGTCCAGGATCACCTAAGTGTCTGTGCTCCCTGCTTCCTGGCGCTGCCAACTTTTGAAGTGTGGTACACAGGCAGTTTGGCTAGGACAAGTATGATAAAAGAAATTAAAGTGCTGCCATTGCACCTCACTAGTGAGGTGTAATTAGCCAGCTGGGAGTCATGGATCTGGAGAAAATTTCTGTCTGTTCTTATAGGAGAAGCAATATGTCATCCTGAGGAATTTCATTCTTCTGTTATTCTGTGAAGATTGTGCCTGTGATGTCTAATCAGCAGCGGGCATTGTAGAGGGACAGAGCATGGTCAGAGCAGATTAAATCTTCATGGTTTCCAGCAACTATAATAGCTTTTTTAGCTGCTAATATCTTGAGTGAAATGTGATTTTCTTTCTTTTTTTTTTTTTTTTTTTAAATAGAACACTCATCAATTGACCATATTTTAACCCTAGAAGAACAAAAATAACATGCAAAACACCAGTCATCCTCTGACAAACCATAAGTGGCAGAGGACAAGAACACTAAGGAAAGTGTCACAGTTGTCTCTTAAGTCCGTTTTCCATGGTCTAATGCCTGAAATGCTTACCCTTTTACCATTATTATTTCCTAGAAAGATTCTGCCTGGAGGAGTCACCTTCAGGTGAAAAAATTTGGCTTCTGCAGTAAAGGGAGCCTGGCCTGTACTCAGGGCAGGACCAAAGCTGGGGGTTTTGGTCATGCAGTGGAGTGCACAGCTTGTTGCACTCAGACCTTGTTTGGGGAGGGTGTCCAGTCTGCCAGGCACCCTACTTCCAAGGAAGGCCCTGTGACTTTCCTCAGCTGAGGCCTTGGATGCTGCTGGCTTTAAACTGCCTGGTGCAGCAGAGCTGTTTCTCACATGGCTTAGCATTGCAAGAACTGAATCATTCTGAATTTGCTGTTCAGGTGGTTTTCCTTCTGGAGGCTCACTCAGCACAGAGAAGGAAAATTGGCTAATCAGTTTTACTTTTGTTCACTGCCACCCTCTCAAGCGGTATTTGACCTCTCCAAGTTGTCAGTTATAAACATTGAGGGACTACATTTATTTGTTTAGAGAAAGCCTTGGCTCAAGTCTAATTAAAGTCGTATAAACATTTGTATTGTTCTTATGGAGTGTAAATTTAGATACGATTTTTTCGAGAGTATCTTCTAACCAAAGCATCTGTCAGTGTTTGAAGTTATAAAGCTATGATCATATAGGTAAATAAATATATGTTATTTACCTGTCACTTGTGATACTCAATAGATGATACAAATAAACTAGAATAAAAAGGAAAATAAATTGATGGAAAATGGAGAAGGTAAGTTGTCAGGTATATTAATGGTGAGCAGAGAAAATTGGAAGGCAGACTGAGAAGTGATGACATGCTGTTTGTTTTTTTCTGGACAGTCATTATTTCTGCAGGGAACATCTGCACTGCAAGGATACTTTGCAGCAGCTCACCAGCAAAGCTGAATAACCCCAAATTGCTTCATCTTCAATGCATATTATACCTCATCCACATTTCAATTGATTCCGGCTCCTTCTGTTTTCGAATTTAAATACAATTCTGGGGTCACTGGCTAAAGTCCCATCTCGTCTGTTGACAGAACTGCCATAAAGTCAATGGGATGCTTGTACCTGAAGTGGCCAGGACATACAAATCTGCTTGATGCAGCCTTGGCCCCACATATGGCATTTGGTGCGGTGGTGCCACAAGCTCAACGTATCAAGAGGTAATAAACACAGAACATATTTACGTATATGAGAAGGGTAACCTTATTCAAAAAGGATCACTGCTAGCAGTTAGGAATGGCACCACTGAACACCAGCCTTTTCCCTTTTGAATGGTAAGAGTTCAGTGGATAGAGGCTATTCCAGGGCAGCTGTCTTCAAAGACAGAGAATGGCTGCAGAGAATTATTAATTTGTATAAAAACTGATGTGCTTTACCACTGCATAAATGTTGCCTCGGTGGGTTGCTTGTATGATAGGGTAAGAAAGTACCAGGGGCCATTTCCTTGAGCCAGATTCTTGGGAGGTGATGGTCCCTCAACCACGGACAGCAGTACTGGTGCTGCCAGTAATGAACCAGTGAGGAAGAGTCACTGAGGGAGCAGACCAAAAAGGAAGTAGAACAGAAGTTAATCTGCACACTCAAGGTTGAAGATACAAAAATTGGGATCTCTTTCCATTAACAAAAAATATGTGGAATATTTTACATGTGTATCAGAGCTGATCACCCTTGACTGTGCCCTCTATTCCATATAGGAGAAATAACCAATTTTGGGGACACGTTCATATATATGTATGACTAGTTTTATTTAGGATAACTCCTGCTTTTACTAAATTACTGTTTTAACCATTGTGGACAGAGGGAGTTTAGACAATAACTTTGTGCATATTTACTGGCATTGTAGATGTCTGAGTTCAGGTGAATCCAGCCCTGAAATATCTGTTGATTGTGATTTGGGAGACCTAGCTTGGGAGTTCCTGAAAAGCTTCCCAGATCTCACTTCCACCCCTGTATACCTTAATATCTGTGGAAAATTCATCCCACTATCTTCAGATGTTTACTTCTGGAGGTGCAAAGGGCTTGGCGTGCTGAGCATGTTAAAGGTTTTCTTGCCACCAGGGAATGTTATGTAAGATATTACTTTTATTTGCTGTGTGAATTGATCTTTGTATGAAGGGTTACACTGGTGCAAACTGAAAGTTGCTGGTGTCAATTACATTTTGTCTGGATTTTCACTGTCTTAATGGAGATAACAATCAGGCCCCTTGGCTTCTAATCAAGTTTGTTATTACCCTGGCGAGTTGTTATAATCCCTTAAATGGCACCATGTGGTAAGAAATCAATTGTGTTATTAAAGTTACTCAGCTTTTCAGTCGTGCTAGTGTAGTCTGGTCTAATTGTCTAATTTTACCTGCTAAATAAAGAAAATATTCAGAATTCTCTACTGCACCACACCTCCAGCAGACATCCATATTTGTAATTCTCAGTGTATAAAAGAATGACAAATATTTTTGGTCAAGGAAATTTTGAATATGAAACTCAGAATAACTAGTCCCTAGTAAGTACACTGTCTAAACAAATACCTTGTAGTTAAATTAAATTATCATATATAGTCTTTGATTACAAACATCTAAATAGCATTAGATAAGGACAGAAGTGAAATAAGCACTGAAATAACCAAGATAATTTATATAGCTGATGTAAAAGCTGTGCCTTGCTTTATTGTACTGCTGTCCCTTAGCACTGCCTTTACCTTTTGTCTTTGCATTGCTGTACTTTAGGACTTCAGCTTTTGAGAACATTATTGGCATAATGAGTCTTTTGGGATATAAGAACATAGAAATAATAAGCACATACTGAATAGCTGCTGTCACGCTGGTTAGAGGCAAGTTGAACTCCCCTCCATAAGGTGTTTCTTGAAAGTTATATAAAAAGTGCAAAGGTATGGTTAAAGTATTTGCTGTATATTTATGTGTATCTAGACACACATATATATATTTAGCACTTATGAACTTCTGTTAACTTTAATTACTTAAGAGGGCTATTGCATACTTAGGGAGAGGTCTTAATAATCTGGGGAAATGTTCAGAAATTTGGCTTTTGAAGATGGAAGTTTCATTTTTTCTTTTGATTGTATTCTTCAGGACAACTCAAAACAATTACTAAAGTCTAAAATTAATCTTTTCAGAAGTTTAGTAAAACTACAGAAGAAAATTAAGAATTGAGAAATATTTCTGTCTTCTATCAGACTGTTCCCAGAGGGCAGGACCAAGCTCAGAGTTTTTGAGTTCAGTACCTGGAAATAATCCACTTCATGAAATGAGGTGTTTGCAAAATTGCTATTAATCAATTTATGAACTTTAAAATGAACTTCCATGATATACCTTAATAAGGATATTTGAAGCATAATTAGTGAGAAGAAAATAATTGAAATATTTTTTTTTCATCTTTTCACCTGTAAATATATACACAGTCTGGTTTTACTGTCCTATGAGTACACGGGTGGCTTGTAAGAAATTCTGTTTTCTTGTCTGCTATACTCTGTGCACAAATGCGTGGGTTACAGTTCACTCAGGTGTTTGCTTGGTCATCCTCTGGCCAAGGTGAGCAGATATATTTTTGTCTATTTTCCAAAGAAATACCAATATGAATCACTGAGCATTTGTTTTGTACTTGGAGTACTCTCCACTGCGCAGAAATGCCTTGCAGCGCTGTCGCTGGAATTGCTTGTGCAAGCCATGAAAGGTAACTGTGGCATTTAGAGACACTGTGAAGTGAAAAAATTGCAACATCTTGGTTTCTAGAAAGCCACGTTACCTGGCAAAAGACCTGCCACACTTTTCACTCTGCTGGTGTGTCATAACACACCACCATCCTGCAACACTGAACTGCAGTAATGTGTGCAGATTGACTGTGCTGTACAGGATGCAAGGTATGCTTTCCAGGACGTGGTGTAGCTGAGAACAAGGTGAGCAACAAACATAAGCAAAAGCCAAAATTCTTTTGTGATTCTGTGTGTAATAATAAAAAATACATGATTTGTTGCACTGGGGGAATTCTAGTGTGCAGATCTGGATGTACGTATTTTCCAAAGCAATCAGAAGAATTATTGGCATCACAGACTGTTTGCCCTTCTGGATAAATTCACGCTTCATGAACTCTGCCAAAATGTAACATCAAAATAGTGGTATTTCATGGCTTTGGGATAAAATTTTAAGACTTCTTATATCCTCTAATGCCCAGTCTATTCACAGAACTAGACCTGATGGTGGAGTAATAGAATGAGTAGCAACTGATAACATTTGTCCCCAATACTTACACATTGATCAATTTATTATCTACTTGTGTGGGTTTTTTTTTTTGTTTCCTTCCTTTTTTTTCCCATTAGCAAAAATATGGCACTAAGAGTACTTCAGGATCATAAATTTATTATAATTGCTTTATTATGGTAGAAATTAACAGAGCAGAACAGAGGGAAGGTGTTTCATGTAAAGTGACAGTTGATTTTCCTGTAAAATACCCCTTTATCCCAATCTTCTAGGAATATCACACTTTATTTTCCAGAGAAAAAATTCTATGCTTGGGGCACATTTCAATAAATTTTTGCAAACTACTTATGCCCAGAATATGTTCTGCTTAGCATAATCACATTAATTCGAGTTTTCACAGGCATATGTGTTCCACCCTTCACATCTCTTAATCGCTAATCCCACCTCCATGAAGAGCTTTTTGGGAGAAGCATGCCATAAAATGAAATTAAGTTGTTCTGGAACTAGTTTCTGAATATCACGTGGAAGCTTTTACTCTTGGCAGCACTGGCATCAGTGTGCCTTTCCTTCAGATGAAAAGTCTAGACATGAAGCAAAAGCATATGCTTGTTTGAAGCCCACAACATTGCAGCGTAGGGACTAGGCATCTTCTCAGTACTGTTTCATCCTAATCATGACTGGGGAATTTTAATGTGGTGGTTGCTCCAGGTGGAGTAGGTTCCACTGAGAGCTCATCAGTTCAGTCCTGAACAGGGATTATCCCTAATGTTGAGAAGGTGTGGTGCCTTGACTGAGAGTGGAGGGAGTCACATATTTTTAAAATACTGTTATCTGTTTATATTCATGCTTGTCAATTCTAAACTTTCCCTTTGCTTTCACTGAGAGGGAAGAAAATATGTAGGAGTATGAGTGAGGAAGAAAAGGGAGAAACAAATGAAACAGTGGCATAAGCAAGCTGGGACTGTTACAAGTGAGAGATAATACTAAGGAGGCACTGTGGAAGTCTAGTCTGAAAGAGGCCTTCAGTACTGAGTGTTTCAGTGACAGCTAGCTCTTCTCGTTTCTTAGATTACTAGCCCCAGGTAAAGGATTAATAAAATATTAACTTGACAATAGCCACTTCTCCTGGATGCAATTGCTCATTATCTGAATAAAACAGTCTGAAGGACTTCATATAAAAGAAACTATCATTATTAAAATTGTCTTCCTGAAATGATTTGCACATGGAAGAATCATCTAAGGATCACTTCATCTTGACTGTGTGCCATGCTGTGTATCAAATTGCATCAGATTTATGCTGCAAGCAGCCATCCTTCAGGAGCATCTGGCTGGTAAAAGCTATTTCTAGCCAAGAGCCAATGCAGTTGTGTAAATCATCCCATTTCATGGGTATAATTCTTCAATCCATCAGCAGAAGGGGAGTAAAAGTCCTCAGCGTATTGGTTGTAGTACACCTGTCTAACCTAGGATATTTTCGCTTGTGTGATGGTGACATTCGAAGTTGTATGGGCCAAATTGTTTATCTGCGCAGAGTAAGATTCTGCCAACAGTGCATTCAAAAACACATTACTCCATAAATAAATATAATTGGACTGCCTGAAAAATGAGGCTCAGACTGGAAAAAAGTTACAGTATGGCCTTGATACAGTTGAACCTCAGTTGCAAGAAATGGATATGAGGTACAAGAAAAGATGGCCTTCTCCTTTCTGGTCTCTGAAAACTTCTGGTAGATTACAGTTCATGGTTAATGTTTCCAGGAAAAGCTGATGCCGGTTGTCATTGCCTGCTCGTATAAACTGTGGCAACTGATTTCACATGGAAGTGCAGTGAATTGTTAAAGGTCTTCTATTTTATATACAAGTTTAATTTTTGTAATTCTCTTCATGCAGTTTTTCACTTTCTACTTTAATAATAATTACATAGGTAAGTAGTAGTAAGATAATACAATAGTAAAGGATTATAACATGAAATGGGAATTTAAAAAGGCCAAGTTTCTTTATCAGCAACAGCAATAAAAAGGCATTAAGAAAAAATCTTAATTTTTTAAATCTCCTCCCTCTCTGAGAGGGAGAAGCAATTTCTCAGCCACTAAAGCTGTAATCTAAATTGTGTTGAAGACAGGAATTTTCCCAGAGATTATGATAAAGCTTTGAAAGATGCCCAAACCAGTACTCATAGTCTTCAAAGAAGTGAGTCCTATTTATCTGGTGTTGGTATCTTCTCTTTCCAACTTCTGTATGCACAGTTTCCAAAGATTGGTGACCTCACAAAAGAGTCTTGGGTGAACCATCCAGGTTAATAGAGCTAATATTTGATGGTTTTGTTCTGGACTTTCTACTGGCACTACTAGTGTACCTGAATGTGAGTCAAGTGACCAACATCTGCCACACGTCATTTACTCATTTGTCTTATTTGCCTGGTACACGTGTCTTTCTGAAATTGTATCTTTTGCTCCATGATCTCTGTTTTCTCTCTTCCTGGAGCTAACCTGATTTTGTGTCCTTAGAAGCCTTTGATCCAGTCTTTCCTGAACTTGACCAGTGCCCATAATGTAGAAAGCAGAACACTGTGAGCTCCTAATCACTTCAAGCACTGTGGTGACGTAACCCCCCTCCAGCTCTCTTGTAGGCTTCCTTTAGGTACTGGAAAGCTGATCCTTCTCCCCATTGAACAATCCCAGCTCTCTCGGCTATCTCGTCATCTTTGTTGAGAAACTAATGGAGAAATCTGTGCCAAGAACCTCTAGAGATTTTACTCCAGGTACACTGGACTGAATTTGCTTGCACTGGGCCAGCTCAGCAGAGGTATGTCCAAACCCTGATTTCCCAAACAATGTGAGCACTGGGCAGAGATGAGAGAGTTTAGTACTGTGTATTAACAGCTTCTGAGTAGCATTTCTCATTTGTTTCAAGTGGGGCTAAAAGCAGACTGTACAGTCTTATGACAAAATTGGGAATCCTTACATTTTGGGGAGCATCCAGGTGCTATTCAGGTTTTGAAACAGTTTTAAAATTCTGTGTTTGTTGCATAGAAGGAATTAGGCTTTGATATAATACTGTGTAGCTATGCCTTGTTTCAAATATAAGGAGCAAAAAATATGAAGAGATGAACAGAAATTTCTTCATCATTTACCTGGTATAGGTCTGAGAAGATAATTTTTTGCATAACTGCTTTGTCCAACTTTACTCTGAACTGGTACATAGAGATGTCCTCCTTGCCAGCATCACTCGAGGGTATAAAAGATTCTCAGATGTGCTGTGAGCTGTTATCAGAGGGAGGTTAATAGGCTTTTTTTAATGCAAAGCTTTTTCTAGAGAGGCCTTTATAGGTTCAGTGGGGGACCACCCAGACATAAGGAGTCCTCCAAAACACACTTAACCTCTTTCTTGCCTAAAGGATATTTGTATGCAAGGGACAGATGATGCATCTCCCTGGCTTTTGGCAGATGTTCTCAGGTGACAGCATGCAACATTAATCACCCTGATGCATCCACTGAGCTGTCATGAAGGTTTTACACATCCTAGAGCATTGTGAAATCCCTTCCTCAGGGCTTCCAGTCCTTCTCACATTCCTGGGACACACTGTGTGGTGGAGACTGTGAGCCGAAGACAGAGAGATTCAGCAACAGAAGTTACTGGCCAGCTTAGTTGTTCAAGATCATGAACAACCCTACCTTTCTCACATGTGCTGCCATCTTCCTCAAAAGAGAAGACTCCAGTCAGAAAGATGAGTAGAAAGGAATGGATGGCTCCTTCCTTTTCATCCTCAAGGAGCCTAGAAGGAGAGAGAGGCAGGACCAATTTTAGGCTATCATGTCTAATTCGAGAGATGCATCAAATGCACCTCAAAACTGGAGAAGATAGGACAATAAGAGTTGCTTCTTTTATTACTTTGTTCTTCTGTATCTGGGCTGCCAGTGTTGATCAAAGTCATTTTTGTATCCACCTCTTGGGAGATTTTCCCAGAGCATTGAGTTTGATAATTTACAGGAGAATATTTTCAGCAATAACTGTAACTGACATCTGAAAGTGGTTTATACTAATTTAAAAGCTTGGGCAATATAAAAGCTAGGCAAGGTTTGCAGGAGAGGTAATATTGCATATTATAACAGCTGATATAGCTGAAAAGGTACAGACACATTTCCAAACACCCATACTCATCTCAGGATTGCTGCAATGACTATAGAGAAACAAAAATCCAGTGCCTCCCTTGCAATTGTGACATTTCTAAAATACCTCCCAGTGCTGCAAATCAATATAAGTTTAGAATAAGGGTGATTTATAGCCATAGTACATGCTGGGAGACTGGAAACTCAATAACATTTTATTACCTACTAAGGAAGTTGTTTATTTAAATGATTACTTCACATGGCATATACCAGAAGATAAACAGTATATAGATGAGTAAACTGTGTGACTAAATGCTGTGTGACTAGGCTCTTCTGTTCATTTTATGCCATTCATTGCTGAGTTTATTTCTCAATAAATACAGATACTACTATTACATGTTCCAGAAAATAAAATCAATCTTCAGCTAAAGGAATTAGGGTACCTTACAACCGTGTTCTTTCAGATTTTCATTGTGATAGTCTGTTGCAATTGAAATTGGTAAGTTCCTATTTTCAGAATGAAAAGCAATAATTCATGTGATAATTCTCCCAGCTTAAAAAAACAACAACAACAAAAAAAAACCCCAACAAAAACCACAAAACCCTCAAACCCAAACCAAACAAAATCAAACAACACCCAAAACAACAACAAAAAACCCCCCACCCAGACAAAAGTAAACCCAAACCAAACTAGAAAGCTTTATTTTAGAAATGCATGATTAGACATGATGGGAAGATACCTTTTTTCATGGCATCACATTTTCTTTCCTATTAGCATGATATTTATGGATATAAAGGAGGAAATCAGTTCCTCATCTGACAAAATGTATTTATCTGCTGCTCATAATCTTGGACTAACCTTTTTTCCCACCACCCTGGGGATGATACTTCTTGAAAGTATCGTTCAACATAAATTCCTGTCTGCAGCTGTTGTCCTGTAAAAGGTGGTCTCCTTTTCCGCCAGAGGTATGGTATGTCATTTTGAAAATTGATGCATAGCACTGGTCTCTTTTGGTCCTCTGACAGAAGGAGCAGTGAAGGACTGAAAGTGTCCTGTAGTCCTGACCTCACCAAACTGAGAATAGAGTTTCTACCTACACACTGACATGAAAAATGTTGAGGGCTTATGTAGCCAAGGCTGTGTTTTGCCTGATGGCCTGCAAAGGCCTTCTTTAATGAGGGAAATTGTGCATGGTGGAGCTGAAGATTTTTCTTCCCTTTGTCTTTCTCCCTGACACCATTTTCTCCTGACTTTTGCTGCCTGCTGGGGAGAAACTGAGATTATTTTGATGGTTCCATAATAATTTATTTTTCTTTCTTCCATCTCCAAAACTGTTCCATTTCAGCCAGTGTCTCACCATTACCAACTTAGTATTCAACTAATTGCTTGGTAAGGCTTTGCAGGTCTTTTTCTGCAGTGTGGGAGATTAGCAAGATCCAACAGTGGCACAAACATCAGTTCTTGATGACTAGGCATGGCAGGGTGACCTCTGTGTCTAGTCTCATTTTCTTCTGGGCATCAGCTACAGTAAGCATTAAATCTGTTACTAGTGAGGCTGGCTAATAAAACCCATCACATCCTGGCTGGCATTTGTCATGCTTAATTGCATGTCACATATTGAGGTTCATGCTGGAAGTAGTTGCTTGCATTTCCACTCTGTCTTTGCACAGACATTGGTATTTCTAGAGTGAGATTCACAAAGTTTATTTTAGACTTTTACAGTGATTATTTCTTCCCAAAGCCTGTGACATAAGTGTAAATGCTAATCTTAAATGGCTAAAAGTTAAAAATTTAGATGTAGTGTCTACAGCGTAGGCATGGAAAGTTGGGTGAAATTGATCTCTCTGCTGATGTGTTTTACAGTCATCTCCCCTCTTTAGGTAAAGTGGATAAATGTCAACTGTTCCAGCATCCACTATCTCTAGTAATGGAACTAAACTGGGAGAAGAAACCCTTTGTCAGGGACTGCTCTGTGCTCCAGACCCTTATACCCACTGCTGTACACGCATACACCATGGCTGAGCTGGAGCAAGAGATCCTACGCCAGTTCAGGGTTGCCTGGGAGTTTCTCATTCTCACAGCCCTGTCCTCCAACTCAGGACACTGGGACCCTCTTAGCCAGTTAGTGTTGAAGACAGAGGCAAAGAAAGTATTAGGCATCTCTGTCATGCGTCCCTGTTTGTGGGGTGACCATAATGTTGTTTGACAATTTAGCCTTGGTCAAATATTATCTAAATATTTGCTGAGAACAATGCTGAGTGTATGGCAGAACAATAACAGAATATGAATTAAAGCTTTTTAGAGAAATCAATTCTGATTTTACATTTAATCTGTTAAAGTTTCTGCATGTCACAAGTTAGGCTAACGTGCAAAAAATTTTTGTCTGGGGCAGTATGTGTATAAAATACAGCAGAACTGTCCTGACTCTTTTTTAAAACCCTGAAATGTAATCACTGTTTTCTAATGCACTTCTTAATATTTTAGTGTTTCTCACATCTCTGTATCTTCAGAAAACAACTTCTTCCATTGAAGTGCTGACATTTTCCTTAAATAAGAAGCTCCAAACACTAAACTTCATTTTCACAAAATAAATTATTCAGTAAGTCTTCTTTAATTATCTCATCTCTGACTGCTTTGTTGCCTGAATTGTTTGCTGCTCTTGCAGAGAAAATGAACCTCTGGATTTCCCTAATGGTTATTGTAGATGTCAGCTGTAGCGCTCAGTCTCTTCAAAGGATCACTTCCATGGCGTAATCTCCAGTGCTCCCCAAAGCTCACCAGTGATTACTCTGGTAGGCTCTTGTAGTGACTGTGAGGTGGGGGGCAGTGCTCATTGCTAGCTTTTGTTTTGCACAGAAAAAGCTTTGTACCATTGAAATATACAAGCTGCATACTGATTAATGTGCCAAAGACAGCTAAGGTCATGGTAACATATAAAGTGGGAAACTTGCCACATATTGACAGCATAATCAAACAGGATGGAGGAGTCAATGAACCTTACATAACAGACATTAGCCACATCACTTAAGGGACTATTGGAAGGTGTCTGGGTGCTGTTAGGAGTAATCTGACACAAGCAGCTGCCCAGGAGAGTAAACATGTAGCTTTTGTCCTGCACCACATGCCCTTCTGTTTACTTCTCATGTTTTCATAGATAAGTAGCATGGTGGTATTTGGTCTTGAAGGCTTTTTCATTCCTGACTGGCAAACAGACAGGAGGCAGTTGCATGGAAAATCCCAACTGCTTTGTTCCCTGCTTCTGTCAGAGTGTTGCTGTTCAAGCTAACACTAAGTGATGGAAGTACTCTGTCGGGTAGTGAAGGATTTTGAGAGAACATCCTGACCAATCAATATCTTCTGTGTTTGCACTCAGGGCTAGTTAGTTGAAACCTCTGTGAAGGCTTACTCCTCCCTAGAAAGCCATCCTGCATTTGGACATTACCAGGCAGAGTTGGATGTATCAGTCAGTCAAACTCAGACATATCAAACTCCGACATATCAAACCACTGAGGCTAACTCTGACTGGTGCACAGCTGAAAACATGTATTTTCCTGTCAACACTGAACCTGCGAAGTCAAAGTTCTTTTCTTGTGTCCAGACCTGAGATAACTTTGTACTGAAGATAAACAAGTCTAAAGAGCCATCATAGGCTCTATAATCACTCTTTGCAGGAGTGTGCAGCTATGGCATGCTGTTGACCTCTTGAAACCCAAGCAGCCAAGGCTTTCTCTTTCCCCACAGCCTTCCCAAAAGAGCAGTGGATTTTTCTATAAATATATTTGTACTAACAATAGTATCTTTTTTCCTTTCACAATTTTTTTAGCAAGTTGATTCAGTCTTTAATTCCTAAATGTGACAGGTGAACTCTTTGGGCCAAGTTTTAACTTGCAGCTTGTATTTATAAGAGAGAAGTAGGCCATGGAAAACCATGCTTTGAAATGGAAATTCTGCCTCAGCTACAGCCACAGCAGTGCTGCTCAGGGCCCTATTTTGTTTTCTTTTTCCCATCATCAGCCAAATCAGGCTCACCGCTCCTTGTTCAAAGGAGAAGTGTTAACTTTCCAGAATTCCCTGTGCAGCTGCTTGCGAGTCTTATAGACGTCAAATGCCTTATCCAGTATTCCATGTCTTTGAGCAGGTCTTGAGTTGCTAAGAAAAGGCTATTCTTCTCTGACTTCCAGAGTCTTGGAGATAACCTTAGAACACAGTGACCCCAAACAAAATAGAAGGTATGTTTTCATATTCCAGTTGTTGCATGTAATACTAGGCCAGTGTATGTGCTTCTGGAGAAGCCTACCCCAGCTGTATGCTTCTGTATTACCAGGCTGCCATTAAATCAGTAGCTAATCAAACAGCATGTGTAGAGTAAATCAGTATTGGATATTTGTGGAAACCATCAATATGTCACTGGGAAGTTCCTTAAATGTTTGCTCAATAACAAAGCAAAGTGAGATAAAATGAAGGTTAGTTGACCGTAAAGCTGGAGCTGCTGCATAACTGGATGACCACTGTAATTGTGAGCTACTATTAACATATTTCTTTTTTTATGCCATCTCTTTTGGAATTAATTTTATTTCTAAATATATGAATTCTGATCTCATTCCATTTGGAGAGGTCCTATGTTTTGGCAGATGGCAAAACTTTCTGCAGAGTGGCTTGCAAATGTTGGGGTGTGAAGTGCGCTTGGCAGTGATTCTTGGAAAATGATCTGATGGGATTTGTGAAGTATGATGTACTGGTATGCAGTACCTGGGAGAATGAAACCATGAGCACAGTGTAGCGTGCCCAGACCTTGCACAGGGTAGCATAAAGCATAATCCTTGGCATTTTCTCCAGTGCTGAAACAGCAGGATTTTAGCTGACGATCTTGCCTGGCCATCTGGTGAAAGAGTGTGAAAGAACTTTACAGGGACTAATTATTTCCTAGATTAATACTGCTGACAAGTACTCCATGAAGCAGTGTGTATGTTTGCAGGGTGTTATGCTACTAGAAATGCCATTAATTATTTTGCCTGTGATTTGCCGAACGCTGTGATTCTGTATGCTGGCGTTCTGCCCCAACATCACCATCTGTGTATACCATAGTATTTATTTCAGATCTTTCTGGAGATTTTTCCATTTTCAGATTTAGGAGCCTGGATTACGTAAATGTTAATATAAGGCAATAAAACAATCTATTTTCCTCTCAAAACTTGTCAAAACCTGCTTACTAACAATATGCTCTGTGGGATGTACTCTTTGTGTAACTGCTCTCAGGCACTGCAGTTTAAATGGAGTTTAAGAATATTTTGCATTGATTAACTTAATTTTTTTCAAGAGAAGTCACTGAGACATAGTAGCTTTTACATACCTTGTAAATAAGGTATAATATTTGTTATGTTGTAATGAAAATATGAAAAAAAATCATTGGTTATCCATATAAAAATATTTATGCTGCACATGGAGATACATCAATAATTTGATCAAAGTATCAAAAAAATCAATGTAACCATCAGAAAAGATAAAATAATAATAGAAATATTCCTGGTTTCAAAAGACTAGAAATACTGAAGTTTAAACTGGGTTTGCTTTCACGGCTTCACTGGATTCTGATTGACCATGATTTTCTTCCCAACACAGAATTCTGATGCAATTCCACATCTAATCAAAATAATGTTGCTTTTAAATTGATTTATCTATAGAGTTCTTATTAAGACTACCTCCAGATTAAAATGCCCATAGGTTCTCCTTGACTTTCTTTCACTTACTGTGTCTTCAAGATCTTTTGACACTTAAGGTGTACAAAACCAGTCTGTTATGACAAACTTCTCTAGGTTTTTCTGCTTTTAAAACAGATGTCCTGCCTTATTTACTGTAAAATGGAACAATAACCCAGTGGAGCAACACATATGGTCTAAATTCACTGACCTATATTCATTGATAAAAAGAAAATCTCTGGTGAAACTTTGGGGGAGGGAAGAAGCATCGTGTTATCCCTTCAGAGAGATAAAGAAGGAATTGAAGAGTTTATAGAACACTGAGGAGTTTATGTAGAAGAAAAAGGTTTTGGGGATGGATGACTGTATGGAAAAATAAAAGAGTTTTTAGACTCCTAGAGTGGAAACAGGAAAAAGTAGTGACATTTGTGCCTAGACGGTTGGGGTGGATAAAATGGAAAAGTTAAGATTTATGATGGCGTACCGAGAAGCACCTTGTTAATGGAGCAGGGGTGCTGTCCTAAGGGAGAAGGGTGTTCTTGCTTGGGAGAAACTTCTGAGTTTTGCAAACTGTGCTCAGAAATATGACCCAGCAAAAACCCCAAAGCTAGTACATAAAATTATCAGGAAAAAAAAAGTCAATACTGATTACTGAAAAAGGAACAGGTAAGATGAAACTACAAAACTCAGTATCTTAGATTATTAAACTGCTTCAGGGGTGCAGTCACAGTTTCTTATCACAAGGACTACTGCAGTCAGTCTAGAAACCTCTTATGAATGTCCAAATAAAACCTGTATTCTTTCTGTTTTGTTACCTTTGCATTTGGCAAAGGTTTTTCTCACTTTCATGAACCTCTTAGAGCACTAGCAGAGCATAACTCAAGAGTTTGTTCTTAATGCAGTGTCTGCCTAACCCTGACTCTGGCTGACAAGGTGCTTCATATCCCAGCAAGGGGACCTGTGCTGTAAAGCCAGAATGCAGCTGCCATGACTGTTAGTGATGATACAGACAATTAGATCTGTTCCTTGTGTAGCAAGTCTCTGCTCTCAGTGCGTGGCTTCTCAGAGAATCTGTGTTTCCCTCTGTGGTTTTAAGTCCAGAGCAGGTAACAGAACCTGTGTCACTACTGCAATAGAACACAAACTCTTGAACTGCTAGAAGACAAGTGCTTTTACAAAACAGGCTATTTGATTGCCTAATTTACTTTCAGCTACCAGAAGCCTGGGTGGTGGTTTTCCTTGAAGGAGTCAAACCTGTTTTTCAAAAGCTTTTCCAGAGCCCTGCCCATAGGATCAAACATTCTAACTATAGGAAATAGTATTGCAAAGCAAGGAGCCAAGATTTACCTGAGCTTAACCATATAAAAGAATCAGGATGATTCAGGCCACAAGTCTAACTTGAATTTCCATTGAGACGACCCCTTTTCTCTCAGAAGATTGCAAAGTATGTCTTCATGACTTGCTTAAACTCAACACTTAACCTCTTGGGCAGCAAAATTTTATTGAAAAAAAACCTTTGCTTTGCAGAGATATAATGATTTGGCTGAAGTCCAGAGACCAGAGTTCAGACTTCCAAGGCTGACACTCTGGCCAGATGTAGAGATTACACTGTAGGTGTCTATGTCTGAACTACCCCTCAGGCAGCATTCACCTCAGCAGAGAAAATGAACTCCTCTCAATCTGAGCTAGGTACACAGAACAAATTGAATGAATTATGCCCTGAAAATACTTCATTTTCTCTATTGTTTGTAAAAGGAACTTGAGGTGACTAGTTCAGCTGTAGATACTTGAAGAAAGGTGAGATGAGTCCAGCCTCTCATTGTGGCTCTTACTCTACAAATGCTGACTTTTAATAATAGCAAACTGCAGCAAATTGCAGCTTCTCTTGGATCTGTACACTGGTATAGGGAATAGACTGGACTGGCTTGGGGTACTGCCAATTGAGACTTCAGTCTCAAACCCAACTAGACAGAGTCCTACTGTGTGTTATGAGTGATGAATCACAAGTAAATTAAATTCTAAATCTTGATTTTAGTTGCTTTTACCAACAAAAAAGCAAAGGATAGGTTGTTACATGTTATTGCAGGTAGGACATGAGCTAGTAAGAAACAACTTTAGTACCAATGGTGGTTTAAATTCCAGGTTCCCGTCCACACTGTTTTCAACACTTGTTTTTGTCATTTCACTTCTTCTTGCTCATACAAATGTTGACCTGCTGCCCCTTCTCTGGACTGCAGGACTGAGGCTCTTTTTCCCATATGTTTCTTGCTCCAGATTGTCTAAGCTTTTCTCCTTTAAATACAAGGCCAGCCTGTTGTCACAGCAACTTGGGTTGGCTTAAGCAATATGCAAGGGTATAAAAATTGAAATAAAGCCGAGTAGTGTAGTATGAAATGTGTTTCCACTGAATAGCTGAATGACAAAGCATTAGACAGGATAAACCTGAGCACCACAGGTGATTTAAATTGTTACTCCCTCACAGCACCCTGTGTGCTTGAGCTACGTCTGTGCAAGGGGAGTAGGCTGGATGTGAGGTCTGAGCATTCTGTCTTAACTTTCCAGCTGCTATTTATATTACATTACCTCATAGAGCATCCAGCTGAGAACAGGGCCTTGCTGTGTGAGGTACAAGGAGTGTAAAACCAGTTTTGTACAGTCTTTGACCAAATAGCACAGTCTTTTGTCCAGTCATGAACATCCTTTGACTAAAGAAAAGCATGCAAGCTAAGCACGTAGGGCAAGTGAGGGGCAAAATAGGAGAGAAAAGTCTGTGGGGAGCTCACCATTAACCAAAAAGAGGTGGACCATGCATTTATATGGTTTTTTTTGTAATTTGATCTTATGCTTTGCGTAGTTTTTTCTTGAATGACTTTAGTGGCCCATGCTAGTCAGGCAGGTGAAAGAGACCTGCAGTGTGTGAGTCAACCCCCAACAATGAATTTAAAGGTACAAAAGCAATAAAGACCTGGTCTTATAAATTACTTGGCACAACTTCAAGTTATGTCTTTTCAAAAAGACTGAGGAGGAACCAAGAAGGATCAAGGCCTATGTCCTTAAATATGACGTGAATCTCTCCCTAAACGCTAACATTGTGCTGCAACTTTTCAAATAATACCTTCTCACCAGACTATCCTTCTCAGTGAAATATCTGTAATGTGTTGTTTTATTATATTCTTCTATCTCAGATTGTTTGCATCATGGTTGATCTCTGAGGTCTCTCCAGGTTAATGGGATTAGACTTCTTTCCAAATTTGCTCTGCTTATATGTGTTACTTGGATTTTTTTGTGTGTCTAAACAGGTCTGAAAAGCAAATGAGGTGACTCCTTGCAGCAAATAATAGTTTCTGATAATGGGGAAGGATCATAACAATGTGTTTACTTACCTGCAGATTAATTCTATGTGGACAGAGAACCCAAATCTGAGCCCTGTTTAACTGTTGGGTTGCTTGATATCTCACCAGTGCTTTATACAGAGGCATTTACATTTGCGAGTCTACGTTGAAAAGGCTTCTGTAAGAGTGCATTTGCCTTTCTTTTGGCTGCATCACATCAGAAACTGGCAGTTGCTTTATAATCAGTTGATTCAAGCATTTCTAGCTGATGAGCATTTAGGTTTTAGCTGTTACTTGTGTTACGAATCCATAAGGGCAAGACAGAAGTGTTATGAGTTTACTGGCTACCATAGGAAGCAAGTGCTAGAATGAGGACAGACCTTGACATGGCCTAACCCACCAGTGCCAGATATGGTATCAGACTTTTCTTTTAAAACTTTCTGGTTTTAAGCAAGATAACATTGATACCATGGAAGTCATGGGAACAGGTTATTTTCATTATTGTCCTTGTCTCCCAGATAACGTCCCTGATTTGTGTAACTGCACAGAATAAGGTGAAGTCACATTCAAAATAGTTACTTTGCTTATCAGAAGGAAGCAGTTTTATTTCTGTAGGGCACAGCCATGGCTAATCACTTTGCTTGCATTTGTGTTTCTCAAAAAACATCCCACAGTATGTGATAAGGGTAGTGGCTTCACGCCACAATTTCTCACCCAGAGATCCCTTTTCCAAGGACAGGGGAAAGGCTGATGACAGGAGAGCTTTGGATCCTTTTTTTGGGAGGTGTCTGTGGAAGGTTTGTGTGCTGATTATCAAGTAATTAAAACAGGAAGGCAGAAGCAAGCCTGAACGCTCACATGCTGTATTCAGCTAGCAAAGCTCCTGCTCCTAACATAATCTTCCGCTGATCAAACAGGGATTGGGTTAAGCCAGGACTTGGCCGACTGTAATACTCCTCTTGCCAAGGAGGTCAGGGCTAGGCCAGGCTGGCTGGGAGCTGGTGGAACAAACCACCAGGGTTGGTTGATTGTGTTGCAGGGCAGAGAGATGCTCCCCAGTGCACTGGGGGATCTCTCTGAGCTAAGCAGCTCTCTCCTTACGTTTCCAGGTAGGTGCAAGGGTCACAGTCTAGGTCTTGCAGCAAAGGAAATGAATTAAAGCAAGAGAAGTCTGCGAGAAAACAGAGGGAGGAATTTCTCATCAGTATCTAGTTGAGATAAGAAAGGGATATGGTTGCTCCTGAGTGTTCTTTTTAGCAAAACCCTGGGAAACAAGGTGTATGTAATAGGGAGTTATTTAGCCTGACTTGTGGTTTTCTTTCAATTTTTTTCAAAAATTAAATTTCAAAAATAAACTTTTCCAAAATCTGAGGGGTTTCCTGGGAGTGACAGTTCTGCCTGAGAAAGGTCAGAGTTGTAATTTGCAAATGCATGCAATTTCCTCCTCTTCTATGATTGTATTTCTCTGTCATCTTCCTGGTTATCAGCCTATTTCAGTTTCTTTTACTTTTATTTTTCCTTTCATTGCAAATAATAGATTTCTCAATACTTTTTTCTCTTTTAAATTATCTCATTCTCCATTAAGATTAATTAACTGTTTTCTGCCTTCCTGCTTTTCTTCTGCTGTCTCTGCAAATATTCTTCAGCACTCTGATGTTGTTCTTACATCCATTGTGGGATGAGGTTAATTAATACAGGCTTTGCACTTTCTTGTTAGGTCATGGTGTAGCTGCATGACAGCTGACTTGTACCCTTTTGTCCTGAAATGTCAAATAAAAAGAGATGGTAAAAAAATATTGACTGTCCTATGTGAAAAATGTGAAAAAATCAAATTAAAAAATTTTCTATCTATTCTTGAAAATACCTTTTGAGATATAATTAGTTACCATTGTCATAGCTCCCTTCACTACTTAGAAAAAATTAGATAGAAACTTTCCCACAAAAATGTATAGAATTTTAATGGGGTGACAGGTTTATTTTGAACAAAAAAAATAACCTACTTCAGTAACTCCATGGGAGTGAAAACCTGTTTTCTTAAAGGCAGCAGATGTTTTGCTGTGAACATTCAGGCTCTGATCTCTTCTCCGTGGTGATCAGTGACAGGACTCAAGGGAATGGGCTGAAGTTGTGGTAGGGGAGGTTTAGTTTAGATATTAGAAAAAGATTCTTCACCCAGAGGGTGACTGGGCACTGCAACAGGGAAGTGGTCACAGAACCAACCTGACAGAGTTCAAGAAGCATTTGGACAATGCTCTCAGCATATTGTGTGACTCTTGGGGTTGTCCTGTGCGGGGGCAGGAGTTGGATTTCGGTGATCCTTGTGGGTCCATTCCAACTCAGGATATTCTCTGATTCTATGACTTTTTGCCAAGAACTTCTGCAAGGTTCAGATGCATCTGGAGGATGGAAGCCTGCACTGCATAATGCTCTAGGCAGTTGGGTGAAAAAAGGCAGTTTGATGCAGAAAGTAGTAAAGTGTTCCTGGCACTGCATCTCCTTCCCAAAGGGTTTGGCTCTGGCTTTGGTACCGTGTGAGAAATGGGACACAAGATACTCAGCTGCAATCTGGGGGATTTCACTGGCAAAAAATGTTTTCTTAAAATCTAAAGCCACAAATACCATGTGAATGTATTTACTGGGCTATTTCTTACATAAACTGTTCTCCAGACTGAAGAGGCTGAAAGAACAAAAGCATTTCAGATTGCAGGAGTAGTAGGCTGTTAATATTCAGTGGCTGATTCCTGTCTTTCAGGCTTATTTCATTGGGATTCAGAGCCCAGGAGTACAGTGAGGTTCTCCACAGCATTCCATGAAGTTACAATTTCATTAGTTATATTTTCTATTTCCCCCACCCAAACCTATGCAGGTAAACTAAGCAGAGAGCCTTGCTGAACAGTCATTGATCTCCACCTGGTTAAACTGTTGGAGTGGCAGCTGGTGTAACTTTGGCCTGAGGGTTAATATTCCCCCAAATATTTCCTTAGAGTATCTCCAAAATTTGAACATTCAAGGATGTAGTTGCAAGTGTCCACCCTCTTTTTTGGAGGATAATAACATTTGAGAGGATAAAGATGGGCTAATGGACTGTTTCAGGCCAGCTGTCCCCACTGCCCAGGAACACTGCTAACCAGTGGGGTTTTTTTTCCCCCTTTTCCTTAAAGGCTTAATATTCTTTTTGATTAAGAGACCTGTGCTATGAGAATGCAAATGACTGTATTTTAGGAAAAGTTAGGTGTCAAAGGGGCCTTTGTGTTGTTTGGAAAAATTCTTGCCAATGTAACTTATACAACAATAGAGCTAAAACAAATGGGTGAAAAACATTTGCACAAATAACAGTAATTTCAACTGAAAGGTGTAATTGTTGTATCTTAATCTGACATGATGAATTGGAAGTACCATTCATTGTAAAAAAACTAAAGGGGACATTCTTTGTAAACAAAGTAACACAGTTCACATAGGATATTTTTCATTGCTAATTTTTTTATATGCAAAACCTGGTCCAAAGATACCAGTTTTGGTGATAAAAGCTATTGTACAGAAGAACTCATATATGCTTCCTGTAGGAGTAAAGTGGAGTCTTTCAGCTAAAACAGGACAATTTATGTCTAACAAGTAATCTGGTTAATAAACATAGGCATTTTCCCCCAAAGATCCTCTTAAGAAATTTCATTTTGTATGAATTCATCTGTCACTTAAAATTATTTCAGTGCTTGATTTGGATGCATTTTTGTCTACAGATCCTTACTGGACTACTCATTAAATTTTCTTCAGTACATGGGGTTTGAACAAGGCAGATATAAACTTCATGTGAATTCTGGTTTACTTACCCAGGACTTCTAGCTCATGTGTTTAATTTAAGGCTGCTCACACATGGCTTCTTCCACCATCCTCACTGAAATATTTAAAATTGGAGCAAGATAAAATTAGATAATTTCCAAGTGCTCTCTGAACACAGAGATGTCTAGCCATTCCCAAGTAGCAATATATGTACAGGAGTTTAATAGCTTAAAATTTAAAATCCCTAGATGTGATTATGATATGAGACTTCGGCTAAAAAACTTCAGTAATCTGGTGGTATTTTTATTCTAACATGCAATTAAATAATGTTTTCTGGATTTATTTGTATTTGGGGAGGGAAGAATGAGGACTTGACTTAGGTTGTGGGGTTTTTGCATTCTCTGAATAATCAGGGATGAAACACTGGTGGAGATGGCACCCAAGTAACAGAGATGAGGTAGAAACAATCATATTTCTGATTACTTGGACGATGAGCCTTTGTTAAGATGCTCAGCTTCCAAATCCTGGCTATATTTGGGACTGAGAAGAAATTAGCAAAGGCAAGAGAACTCATCACTTTTTCAGTGTGTCAGGGGGCATCATTGCTGGCCCAGAGCGTTACCTGTGCAGGCAAACACATCAGCTCCCTGATGTGCATGGACCTCAGGCGTTCTTATACCTTAATCTTGCATGTCTCTGCCTGGTTTCTCAGGAACTGAAATGCTTTTATTTATCCACATCTTGGTGTCGACACATAATGTCTTTGTATGGATGAGATTCAGCTGTATGATCAAATACTATGGACTGTGTGATCTAATATTCCCTTCATCCTAAAAATCAATTCACTGAATCAAAATCAAGAATGCCCTAATGCATGTAACCTGTCAATTCTGAAATCTGTATCTTGTGGTTCGTCATTGTTTTTGCAAACCTTGTGTTTTAACAGAAAAAGTTCTTGCTAAAATATTTAAACTTAAAGAACATTCTAAAAAGGTAAGCACAAGGAGTAAGACTGTAGTGCAGAAAACTTTGATTGCATTTCAGTTGCTAACAGTACAGTTGTTTGTCCTTGCTTTCATGTCTATGATAGGGGCATGGGCTTAATATCAAATAGCAGAAATTGGATCAGAGACACCATCTGATTCCTTATGCACTCACACCAATAAATTTTTTGCCTACTCCTGCAAAATATGAAGCTGGCTGGTATTTCTCCTCAATAAGGAGGATAGAAGTTGTAGAGACTTTGTTACCTCTGGTTGATGCTTTGCACTTTCCCTAAGGATAAGATAAAAGAATTTTCTGCTTGCCTGTGCTTTGAACAGAGCATTAGATGTCAAGACCATGAGAGAGGAAGGAGAGAAGATGAAGGTTGAAACATGATTAGGTATACATGTATTACAGAGGAAGTAATTAAGGCTTTGGATAGGTTTTGCACAGATTTGAGATTTGCAGAACTGTTCCCACAGCTTGTAACATCTTGCTTTTGCATTATGGCAATGCCCACTGCTGTTGTACAGTGAGGGGCTTATCTCTGTTTTTCAAAAAACCCCTCTGTACATGGTTTGTATTCACTCATTAAAAAAATGTAGGTCTAGGCTGAAGTCTACCATGTAGTGTATCCTTCCTGAAAGTGTATTTTAGCTACTTAACATTATGTGCAAACAAGGGAAGAAAACCTTTCACATGGCTATTCCCTACTTCTGAAATTACCTGGTCTATAGCAATTCCCATGCTAAAGTTCCTACATAAACAGTTCCTTTTTAAAATAGAGCCCACAGTTAGTGTAAGCTGCAGCTTTTGAGCGTGATGAAGGCAAAGGGGGAAAAAGTACATGAAAATGGTAGCATAGCTAATGATTTTGTGTGCTCACTTCCGGCTTTCCTAGATTTTTCAGTAGGAAGATTTCAGCTGCATATATGTTGCTTACACTGAGTGAATTATGTGGAAATACCTCCACAGCAGCTGTTCTATGATGTCTTATCAACTGTATATGTATTTGTGTAATAGACCACAAATCCCACCTTCTAATAAGTTGTTGAATTTGCAGTACAGATTTAATGTCTCTGCAGATCAGATAACGCTACAGAGAGCTTGCCAAATTATACTGGCACGTAGTTTTTGGCAACAGCCTTCCTTCTTTCAAAGAATACAAAAAAAATACACTGAACACAGAGAAGTTATTTTATAAATAGGTCTTCATGTTTTTTCAAGTCCAGCAATGCTACATTAGCTGATTGAGTATTTGTGAGATAGTTTAATATAATGCCACAATGGTATTTAGAAGGTTTGCCAAATAAAAGAAGCCAGACCACAGTTATTAAAAAGGCACTCTTACAGTTTTTGCATTGTATTTACTGCCATCATTGTCAGTTAACCAGTGGAAACTTTCTTGAAAGTTAACTCATTATCAGAAATGTGGAATACCCAAGAGGCACTCTGTTTCTTTAGTGTTACTCCTGGCAAGGGGATATTTTCATTCCTCCATAGTGCTTTTGGATATTTATATTCCCTTATTGCCTCATGTAAATTAAGTAAACAAAGAGACTAAATGAACAAGCCACTAATTTTTCCATATATAATCCCTTCTGTAGCATGAGGGCAATAGTTTCATAATGTTTATTTTTCAGTGCTCCCTTTTAATCAGTTTTTAATAATTAGTAGGCATGGTCCTGTGCCATTCCAGGCAGTAAAAATGCTCCTAGTAACCCTCCTGGTGCATAACTGAGTCACAGCAGGAGAAATGTTTGTTTCACCTTAACTTCCCTTTTCTCATTCTCATTCTCATTCTGTTACCACTAATAGTGTTAATGTAAGAGTAATGTATGTTTTGGAGAGACCACCTGAACTGCTATTTCTTTTTCAGCTTCAATCCTCTAAGCAATTACATTAAAGTTATTAAAGTGGTTATCTGACATAACGTGTATTAGTCTGGTAAAGACAAACCAGGTGTGACTTAACAGTCTTTATTGCTCCTTTTGTGTATGGATTCCAAGAAGATCCGTAACACTCTGTCTAGGGATCATGCATCATATCTTTTCTTTGGCCAGAGCTCTAACAGGTCTCAGAGATCCCATCCTGGGAAACACTCCCTGCCCCTCACCCCTCCAAAAAAAGTTAGTAAACAGTTGGATTTATATTTCCAAATCATCATTGACTCTTCCATTTGTTAATTATATAAATGTATTCTGTAATATTGAACAAAGATACCTTACTTTACTTCAAGACTGAAAACATTTGGTCTCTTTATAGATTATGGCGAGAATGTGCCAGTATCCTAAAGCATTTGGTTTCAAGACATCCTGACTTCAAAAGTGGGAGCTTCTGACACTAAATCATTCTTTTTATTCCATCTCCATACACTCCAAATGAATGTACAAAAGCATTACAAAACTTACTGATTCATTGTCCCACCACTTCTTCTATGTCCAAAATCCTACAACTGTTTCTTGTACAAACTACCAAACCTGTTCTCTAGCCAGACGTTTCCAGACATAAATTATTTTTGTTTGGAAGCTCTCATACAGACAGCGTAGAAGTGTGAACAGTCATCTTTCTTCATGCTGTACAGAAGTGAGGGTTATTGTACTCATAGTGCAAACAATTTGGCGTGTGCATAATTTTACTGCTCAGAGTCATCCCCATGACATCTGTAAGATGACTTAAGATAATAAAGTTCAGCATGTATGGAAGCGTTTGCTGGACAGGAGTTTATAGTTCCCATAGTCATTATTTATCCATGTTTCATATATTAGTTTATTTTATTGCATTTTCCCAAAGTTTCATAGATAAGTTACGAAACATGATTGGGAGGGAGGTCACATTTTCCATTCCTCTTCTTCAAAGCAAGATAAGCTAGAATCGCATAATTTCTAAGATTTGTCTAAAATATTCTTAAAAACATCTAATGATAGTTCCATGCCTCTTTATGAGGTTTAAGTACTATATTTGATGAACTACCTCACTGGTATGCAGTGGTTAATTATGGGGCACTGCTCTCCTATTAAGTATTTATCTTGCATTTTTCTTGATGTCCTCCAATTTTTTACTGAAACATTGGCATGCTCAGAGCTCTACGTGAGGTGCAGATCTCTCCAGTTTTAAGCAAAAGCAATTGTTAGTTTTCCCATTGGTGTAAAATTCTACTTCCAAGAGTTATATTGCAGTCTGCATAACACTCAAAATAACTTTCATGTAAATTGAAAGTATTCAAAATGTATTTAAAATTACATTAATTAGTCCATATACATTCCTTTTGTAGTTCTTCAAGAGCACATAGGTAAATTGATGTCTGTTTTTTTCCAGTGCTGTCTTCTTTTATGACTGTTTCCCAACATCTACAATACAATACACCTACAATAAGGACACAGTGAGTGAATATTACTGACTTCTTGGCTATTGGTGCGCTGTGAATTACGAGGTTGAAGAAAACTAACAGTTGACATTTTGTTTATAGTTTTTTTTGTTCTAGTTGCTGAAGTAATTAAAAAAGAAAAAAAGATTGCAACTTCAAATCACTGAGGCGTCCTCTATATTTGGGAAAACGAAAAGTGCAGTCCCACAGACCTTCTGAAAGTAGACTTTACATGGGCTTCACTGTTAAGTTCTCTGTTTCGAAGATTGGTGCTGTAGTTTTAGTGGTATTGATATGAGTGGAGGGGAGAAGGGCAGGTGGGACAGTTGCCCTGCTGCAGGTTGCACCAAAGCTTGGCCATGTCCAACTGTGCTTTCTTGCAGTATTAGTCATTGTTCTGCTGTCCACTCTATCATTGCATACTTATTCAGGTTAAGAAACACATTTTGCAAGTGGTAGAGTTTGTTGTAGTATCAATTTTTCTCCTTACAGGTTGAAACGGTCTGCCTTATTTCTTCAGTTCTTTTTGATTTTCTGCTTATTTTCCTGACAGAAAAGACTTCTGTTTCAGTAACATATGTAATTTCCCTTAGAATTTGGGATTCTGATAGAATATAGGGTTTAATTGAAGGAATATGGTGTTGAAATAGGTAGAATAAAAGAAGTTTCTACATAATTTTGTGTGCTGGTTTTGTCTTGGATAGAGTTATTTTTCTTACAATAGATGATATGGGACTGTGTTTGAGATTTGAGCTGATAATTCAGGGATATTTTCTTTGTTTGTAAGTATACTGTCACAGGGTCAGAGCCTTTTCTTTCACACCATCCTGCCAGTGAGTAGCCTAAAACTTTTTTTTGCTCCACAAGCATGAATTTGAGCAACTGATTCTATTCTTGTCTATATGTCACGGGAATGATTAATTTAATGTATTGAAGGAGAGAGGCACCATAATTTTCTCTCCATGATCATACACTGACAGTGATGTCACAGATCTGAAACAGAGCAAATTTCTTGTCCTATTTCTCTGACGCTTTTGAGTAAAGAAAGTTCCCAGTGTAGCACTCACATGCCAGGTTCAGCAGAACTTCTATTTAGAGTAAGGAGCCAATTTTACCATCATTTTTTTCCTCACCAGTGCTAGCAGGATCCTGGGATTAGCCATTGTTAAATGCTTTTACAATGCACCGTTCAGTGTTTAGACATATAAGATGTGTGTTTTGAATGTTTTTCTGAGTTGCAGCAGATGCACTCACTAACAAAATGACACTGATTTACCTGCACTAAATAGATCTCTATAGGGATGTTGTTCCTTTTGTGTCCTTTCTTTATGGTCCTTTCCATGGTCATGCAATGAAATGCCTTGGCCGAGAGAGAGAGAGGCAGCTGAAAACTCAATAGATTTAAAAATAAATACTCTGGCCCAAAGCAGTATTTTATTCTTCTGTTTGCAAAGGACATGTGCCTGCCAGTTTTATCAGAACTACTGTAACTCACTGGTCAACATAAGGTACTCTGCCACATTCTTGGTGGTTCCAGCATTGTTAGTGCTCTTAACCCAAAAGCGGGGCTCTTAACCGCAACGTAGCTTTACATTATAGGTGATCCTTCCTCCATTCCTGGAGCATTGAGCAAATGATGACTGCTACATTTTCTGGGTACTGTTTTTGGGGCAAAATTCACTCTGTTGGAGATAGAAATAATAATTTCAGGCTGCACTGTATCTTGTTCAGTGGTGTTTCCAGCAGTGTGTCCTTGATTTCTGTCCTTTTGAAGTTGCTGCTGTTAGAATCTTGTAATAAACTGATGATAAAGACCTTCTGTCTGACTTTACCTAGTCTAAGCCCTGCTCACAGCTGGACCCATTTTCCCATTAGGTCACATTGCTCAGGACACTTTTGAGTCCTCTAAGGATTGTGTAACCTCGCTGGGAAGTCTGTACCAATGCTTCACCTTTGTCATGATGACTTTTTTTCCCTCTTACATTAAAATGTTCCTTCTTGGAGCTTGATTTTCTTTTTGCTGTTTTTCCTTCGGCTGGGCACCTGTGAGGTGAGTCTGGCTCCGTTGTCTCTTACTATTTCCCTTTTTAGGTAGCTGAGAACAGCTGTTACATTCCCCCCCCCCATCCCGCTCCAATCTTTCAGGCTGAAACAACCCCAATCCCTCAGCCTATCTTCATACACCTTATGCTCCAGATCTGTAACCCTCTCAGTGGCCTTTCTCTCGATCCCCTCCAGTTCCAGCAACCTGAGGCCTCACACTTTGATGTGGTTCTCCAGATGCCTCATGCATGCTAAGCAGAGGGAAGGATCACTTCCTTGAACTTCTGGCTACTCTCTGGCTAATGCAGCCCAGTACATGGTTAGCCATCACTGCTGCAAGGACACACTGCTGACTCACATTCAGCTTGTCCTTCACCAGCACTTGTCCCCCAGCCAGCTCCACCAGCAAAGCTGGAAATTCTTGAGCAGTTCCCTGGGAGACTACATCCTTCTCCCTTCAGTTTGCTGCTCCAGTCAAACTGGAGGAAGAAGGAAGGGAATTTGTAGGTGGTTCCTTTACGTCACCCCATGTTTTTTTAACCTGATTTCAGTGGTTTGCCTTGAAAGCCCAACTGGTCTTCAGCACACGCTGCAAAGCCTGAGCCTCTTCCCTGCTTCAGAAGGAGGGAGGGAAAACAATTGTATGGTTGGGGTAAGTATAAAGTGGGACTACTGTAAGCTGAGACATACAACTCAAAAGAAACATCCCTTTCTCCTCAGGAGTACAGGGCGGGGTGGGGGGGGCTTGCTAGTTTTCAGTTGATCCATATCTGATAGATACAGAAGATGTCTGACCCATAACTATGGGTGCTAATCAAAAACATTAAAAAAAAATATAAGCAAAAAGCTGTTAAATCCTCTCCTTTTATTGTCTATAAATTTGATGTTAAAAAATACAATAGGGAAAAAAATCCCTGAAGTTCACAATTAGTCTTTCTTATTTTATCTATACATGTAAGGAATGCATGGTGATAGAGTGCATGGTAAATAGAAAGGTGGTAGAGTGCTGAAGCTGAATCAAATTTCAGTTAATTTATGAAAATGGGGATGCAATCTTCTGACAGACAAGTTGTTAGAAATGTTTTTGAGTAACATACACAAGTTTTTTTAAGCGGAACAAATGTGATTGTTTACAGAGGAGTGTTTGCTGTGGAGTACTTGTAGTACACTTTCAAGATCAGTAGCAGCAGGCAGGTAATGCATTAGCTGTGCTTGACCTTTCTGAATAATAAGATTTTGCATTCTGCCTTCTATGCTCTTAAATAAGAACTTTCTTGCTAGTTTGCCCTTGCTGAGCCCTCGGCCACCATGGAGATGTGGTGCAAGCAAGCAGCATGGCATCTGAACTTCCAGCTTCTCAGTCAGAGGGGCTTGAGTGGAATATTAAATATGTTCCTTCTGCCTTCCTAACAGCTGGAGTTACACCTGGAAACCTACTTCATGTACTTTACAGAGCGCGGTAGGAAAGTACAACTGTGAATAAAACCCCACTGAGCTTTATGTTGGTCATAGTAACTGATGTAACCAGGCTTCTCTAGTTCAGAGCCTAGTCTGAAATTTAACAGTTTTCATTCTCTGTTGCTTTTTAAAACAAATTAGCAGTTGTTTTTCCACCCTGAGGTCTGTAGTCACAAGTCATAATTTGAACTACATTTTGGAGATGTAGATCAAATTATGGAAGAAGTTTTTTACTGAGGTTAAAGCAAATGAGCAGAAAATCTGATAATGCCTTTTTGCTTCAGCTTTTACTAATGCATTGCCTATGTATATCTGCAGTAATGTTTCAGAAAGTTTGACATCATTACAAAATTGGTGGTGGTTTAAACTGAAATGTGCAAACCTAGCAATCTAAAATTAGGGTTCTAAATTCATGTTTAGGTATTCGGTTAAGAACTGACACATTTACCTGCTGTTGAATTTAGTAAAATTCAGAAAATTATGTGGAAAGACAGTTTACCCTTGGCTACACTTGAAGTTAAACTGAGTTCAGCACCAGCTGTAACTGCTTTATCAGCAGTGGGTAAATTTGCTGGAGTAGACAAAGCTTCTGAGTTTCTGGGGTTTTGCTCAATAGGAAGCAAATTTATGAACTTTTTTTCATGTTTAAGTTTTATGACTAAATCTATTTTTTTCTGTCTCCCAGATGTTTTTTGGAAGCCAGGAAAGATTTAGCAGTCTTAGCAAAAAAAACAATGATCATTTTGGAAACATTTCACTATCCCCTTTCTCTGTCAAGATTTTGGGCTGTACAGAAAGAAATAAACTATTTTGAGGCCCCACACATCCACCGTCCAGCTGTTGCAGATTTTATGATGAACTGAAGTTCATGTTTTTGGGTAGAGAGGGACATAGGAAGTTGCTGGCTGGGCTCTGCGAGGTGAAGGTGCTCAGAAAGGATCAGCAGGATCCCTTTGCTGCTCCCTCCCTCCAGAAAGAGGAGAATAACAGGAGCTAGTGGTGCTTGTCACACCTTCAGTGCTGTCTCCTGTTAACATTAGCGGCACAGTGCCCAAGAGTGCTCAGTGGTACAGCGGAGCGGAGCATGTGTGGTGTCCCTGGGGCACCTGGGGCAAAAGAAATAGTGCAGAGGGCTGTCCCCATGCCTTGTGTTTGGGGCTGATGCTGGGGTAATGTCTCAGTATGTAACACATGGGCTAAGCTGTGGCAGCATGGACTTGGTTTGATATATAATTTTTCTTCCATTTGTTTGCACTTGCTTGGGAAGAATCAGTTTTTGTCTTACCTGTATTTGTCTCCAAGAAAACTTCTTGACTGCTTTCTTTCTTGCCATTCTCATTTGCTCTATGGTGCCTTGGGGTGATGAGTGATAATTTCCTCTCCTTTAGGCTTTTAATTCAAGCTTTTCTTGTACTGCCTGTGTGTTGTTCGTGGCTGTGGCATTAGATATATGTGAATTGGGCTGAGGTCTTGCTGTGCTCGATTTACCAGCTCTTACTACTTAAGCAGCCAGGATGCTCTTATCTAATACCATCTCTCCTCACAGTGGCTTTCCCTGAGGTTCTGCTGTTTATTTTTCTTTCAAGTCCTTAAACTGAAGAGCATTGTGCATCAAAAAGTATGAGCTATTCCTCTACCTTTAACCAGGTGTACTTATCTGGAATTAAAATAAAACCAGACATTTGCTCGAGATAAGTTGCTGTGGTTATCAATCAGCCTCCTGGTTGCCATTGCTAAGACAATCAGAGACTTCTGCCTGTTGGTGAGGAACTGATTAATAGGATTGCCTATATCAGAGTATGTTGTCTTATCCAACAGTGAATATTTGAAAGCAAATAGAAATGTAAAAATAAAGAAGTCTTGAAAGCAGGTTTATGCCTTGTGGAGACTTGATTGATGTTAATAATTGATGTTATTAATTAAAACAATTTGCCAGTTTTGATAATGAGAATCTTTAATCCCAAATCCTTTGAAATAGCAGTCGGCAGGATCCTTTCCATATAATGTACTTTGGGAATTCAGCCCTCACAGGTAATAAATTATTAGGGTAGCACTTCAGATTTGTATTACAAAATGCAGTATTGACTAAAAAAGCCCCAAACCCCCACATTTGCAAGTTTCTTATGAAAAGGAAATTATATACATTATCTGAGGGGTTTGATTTGTTTGCATTGAAGACATACAGATCCTCATAGTGTAACTGGAGATAAATTACAGAGCTGTATAAAAATTTCTGTTCTTTTTATTCTGACTGCTACTACCATGGCAGGAGAAGTTGTGGGTCTATGCCTCAGGGAGACCAAGCAGATGCAGGTTTCTTTAGCCAACAGTATGTGGTCATGGCTGTTTCTCATCCACAGTAGTGCCTGTGAGATAAAACACTCTAGTGCTGAAAAGGGATATTCAGCCAAAGAAAAAGCAGTGCAATCCCTTGCTCTGCCCACTGTGTTGATGTCCTCCAGTTGCCACACAAAGAAAATTAAGAATATATATAAATGCTTCTAACAGGGAGAATCTTCTCCAGTTTTTTTCCTTTTATTCAGAAAGGAAATTTGCACTTGCAAGCCATTTACATATCATGAAATTGCCAGCTGCTACAGCATTTCCAGGGCTGGTGTCTCATGCTGGCAGCTTATTTTTCAGTCCTGTTGCTTCAGGGCATGGAGAGAGGTTCTGCCACCTCCCCTCCCTTGTGAAAATCAGGGGACAGCCTCGCTTTAGCACTTTTACCTTTGGCTGTGCTTTTGGGAGTGATGCATGTGGCTGTGATTTTCAGCAAATCAGCATTTGCACTGCTTCCCAGGGATCTCTCAGGTGTGTTTTATAAGGAAATTGCATTACTCCAGACTTGACCCCAAAATCCCTGTGGAAAGACAGCAAAGAGAGCAAGCTGTGCTGTGATTTGGGTGCTTTCTGGTTGGTTCTGGTGAGTCAGGACTTGGGCTGAATCCATCTTAGTGCTCCTCCTCTGGCTGTGGCCCCATCTCACTCATCACAGACTGAGTTTTCAGGAACTCACTAGCTTGGCAAGCAGCCACGAGCATATGTGGCCATGCCTGGTGCATTTGGGTGTGCGCGGTATCCTCCATGGGACACGGCAACTGGAAGTATAGGGGAAATACTGACCCAAGGAAAAAAATAAAAAAGAAACATCTTCTCATAGGCTCAGGGAAAGCAAGAGTTCTCCACTGGACTTGTTATCACCCCATTATTTAGGAAAATAAAATACTAATTTGGGCAGAGGAAGTAACCTTTCTGTGTCACCTGACTTGCCATTTGAAAAACTTGTCAACGTGAAGTAAATTTGATCTTGAAATATTATTTGGAACTGAACATGAAAATGTTTGATTTAGAAGATTTTGAAGCTAAATGTGGCAAATGTTTAAACTATTTTCTTCAAAATAATTTTTATAAAATCAATTTGATAAATCAGCATAAATTCATTAATAATTGGGATAAACTAAAATCCGCTTTATTATTGACTAAAAAAAAAATATAACAGAAAAATTTACTTTGGCCTTATGAAACCATAAGCTATTGAGCTATGGAGGTGTAAAATAGGTAATCAGGTAAATAATGGTGTCAATAAAATTTATTGACTATAGAGACATTAAAAGCACTGAATCATGGAAATTCTGGAAATGGAACAGAATCACACTCTACAAGAGTTTCTATTATCTTCAGATCATTTCAGTTTTTCTTTCGAATCAGAACCGCCTTCCTCTGACTTTCCAGTGTGTAAAAATTTCACATTTACTCTATCATCTCTTCTCTGCCTATGTCTTAATTGCTTGTCAGGAAGAAAGTTGTCTCTCTGAAGTACTGTCCTCTTCATGACATAGAGCAACATTTCCGTAGGATCTGCCAACGATGAGATTATGCTATAATTTCCCCAAACAGCTGTGTCTGCTTCGTTATGAATAGAAGCTGTCGGGGACTGTATCCAAATCTTAGTTCTTACCCTTCCAAATCACATTAACAAAATTATCACATGCCTGGGTGAGCACTTTTCCACCACTTCTAATTAATTCCAATTGTATGTTACCCACTCCAAGAGGTTTATTGGCTTTTTTTCTAACATCCTACTATCAGCTTTCAACTTCTGTCACCATTCGAAGTAATTCTTCATAATGATTTGGGCTTCTCAAGAAGATATTCCTGCTTCTTTTCCATCCAGCACTGTATTTGTTTCATCTGTGGGGCTCAGCTCTTGGCAGTGTGCAGCACTGGCATTAGACATGGCGGTATCTTGTCTCCCAGAGAAGACCTCAGCAAGGCTTTGGCTGGTTTGCCATTTCTCCTCAGTGGCATTTCTTGGGACGACTGTGCATATCAGGGGGCGTCCGTTCATGCCAGTTTTCTGTAGTAACTGTAAAAACTCCATTTGTTTCCCACTTCATATAAATACATCCCCCATGTACTTTAATCCATCTTCCTGCATCACTGCACTGGTCAGACAATGAGATTGTCTTTCGTGTAGGCCAAGCTTTCTTTTTTTCCTTGGGATCTGCAGGCGTTTATCTGTGGGTGCTGAAATACAGTCAAAGACACTCATACTGTTCATATCTGTGCTGCTTGTGCAGAGGGCAGCAGAGATGGAGTTTGTGCTCAGCCCTTGTCCAGGATGCTTCAGGAGTTTGAAAACTTGGAGCTCATAACCGGGATAGCCTCTGAGGGAAATGACTGGAGGCTTCTCACTTTGTGCTTTAAATCAAGCAGTTGTAGCTACCTTCTGGAAGGATAAACACCCCATTGCACTTCATGACTACTCTCTGAGTCATGAAAAAGTGGGCTGGTGTGCAGGTCTCCACATGTATCAGAATTATAGAATGGTTTGGGTTGAAAGGGGCCATAAAGATCATGTAGTTCCAACCCCTTGCCATGGGCAGGGACACTGTGGTGGGTTGACCTTGGCTGGATGCCAGGTGCCCACCCAGCTGCTCTATCACTCCCCAGCCAGACAGGGGAGAGAGTAAGATGGACAACAACCTCTCCCAGCTCTTAACTCATGAATTCTTCACTTTTTTTTTTTTTTCTCTCCTCTGTCCAGTTGCAGAGGGGAGTGAGAGATTGGCTTCAGTGGGTATCTGGCATCCAGCCAGGGTCAACCTGCTACAGACACCTTTCTAAACCAGGTTGCTCAAAGCCCCATCCAACCTGGCATTGAACAATTCCAGGGATGGAGCATCCACAGCTTGTCTGGGCAACCTGTTCCAGTGTCTCACCATCATCACAGTAAAGAATTTCTTACTAATATCTTACCTAAATCTCTCTTCTTTTAGTTTAAAACTATTCCCCCTTGTCCTACCTCTGCGCATGTAAAAATCATTCTCCCTCTTCTTCTGTGAGCTCCCTTTCAGTACTGAAAGGCTGCAATGAAGTGTACCTGGAAAACTCTCTTCTCAAGGCTGAAAAACCTGTCTGTGGGATCCTCTTTCTTGGGGAGTGCAACCCACTAACTACCCCACTGGGTTGAGAGTGTTTACCTTGCAGGAGCGGGCAGTTGATGGGGGATGCTTGGCCCATAGCTGACCTTTTGCAGGCCCCAGCCATTTACAAACTACAAACCCTTTTTTTTTTTTTTTTTTTTTTTTTTTTTTTTTTTTTTTTTTTTTTTTTTTTTTTTTTTTTTTTTTTTTTTTTTTTTTTTTTTTTTTTTTTTTTTTTTTTTTTTTTTTTTTTTTTTTTTTTTTTTTTTTTTTTTTTTGTGGTAGTAACAAGAGGCATCAGTTCAATGGCAGATGGTTAATAAAGTGCTCAGGTACTTCTCATACACATTGTACTGAAAGAACAATCAGCCTCGGCCATGCACAGTATTACCAGAACATCCAGATGTTTTTCATGTGTCTTGCTGTAAATATTCTGGTTTCGGGCTCTCAGTACCAGGATGGGTAAGCAACTGTAACAGCTCACATTAGAAATTGTTTATACAGGAGCCAAACTTCTGAATGCATTTCAGGTTTTATTTCTTTATTTCCAGTTTTATTTGTCCATGTGTTTTGATAATTCCTTTGTACACCTCATAATTATTGCTGTTCTGCTTTTGTGCCAAATCGAAAACAAACCAGGCAACCAATAGCATGGAGTGCTTCACCATTTTTCTTTTATTCAATGCCTGCTGAGGATAACAATATTTCTATACTGCTTACTTAACCAAAAAATTGCTGCTGTTACTATTTAGAAGCAGGCTGCTGCTTTCTTTTTCCAGACAGCTTCATTTTACAAACTGTATCTGCTGATACAGTCCCTGCAGTGTGTCATGGGGCAGAAATCATCCAGCTCAGCTTCTCCTTCTCCCAGATGCTTCCAGAGGGTAGGGTAGGACCTGCTGGCCAAATGCATCATAGAGGATAGTGGAGGAACTGCAATATCAGATGGGAAGAAACTCTTGCAGACTTCTTTCCTAGATCATCATTAAATGGGCTCAGGTTTAAAATAGAGGCTCTTAAGAGATAGACATCTTAGAAGGAAAATAATACAGTTGAAGTTAAACAGAAGTATTTAATTCTGTTTCTGTCTTCTTGGACTTTTTTCACCCTGTGGGATTTATAGGTAACCATAGTATCATAATTTTATTCTACTGTCTAGCATGTTCACATCATTTTTGTAAGAGGGTTTTGGTGGTTTTTTTCACAAATATACTTTTATATCCTGCCAAAATGCTGTGACATGGAAATCTATGACTTCATTTTCTACTCTCAGTGATTCAGAGGGGATAATTTTACACTATACTACCAAGAATTTTTTTATCCATTAAATGTTTACACATACTAAGTCCAGTCTGTAAGACTTGCAGACGTGTTTCTTGTCCAGAGTCCCCAGTGAGGTGCTGCTGAGTGATGTAGTATTGTCATTGCTGGGATCAAGTCTCCTCTTACTCCCTTCTCTTGTGCTGAGGAGAACATCTGAAGAGTTAGGAGGTTCACATCCTTCTCATCTCAGCAGGGAGTGACTTCAGGTTTATGTATGTCAGTGAACATCAGTCAAGCGAGGTGAGTAATAAAAAATAGAGGAAGAGCCAGCAGAACCCAGACACAGCTGAGTCTTTTCATCTCACTGATTCCAAAGAGCATAGCAAAGTTGATCCTGGACAGTGCCATTTAAAATAAACTATCCTGCAGAAAATCCAAGCCAAAGCATCTTAAATAGCATCTGTTTACAGAAGAATGATCAAATCCAAGGTCCTAAATGTAACACAAAGACATATATCTTACTTCCAAATGTGCCTATGACAATATGTAAGTCAAACCCTAAAGTTTATATTCCTTAACAGGGAAAGTGGATTAATAAGGTATTAATTGATATAGATGATTGATTATATTTTTATATTAATTTAGCAGGAGTTTTGTTTTATCAGTATGTTATATTCTGGAATGGAGTTTTGTATTATTTACAATCTTAGAATCATTAATCTGTGTAGCCATTGTAAAGGCAGCTTTAAAAGAGATTGCAAAGTTCAGCAGGCAATATTTTGGAAAAAAAAATTTTTGAGGTAATTGTATGGATATTACTTGTAAGATTTTAATGGGTTCTTCAAGTTTGAGACATCCTTAATCTGAAACTGGATGTCACAAAGAGATGAAATTGGAGGGTGTGCACAGAGTCCATCCTGAAAAGTATTAGCATGAACCACCTTTCCAGAGTGCCCATCCTGTCTCACTGGCTCTGGAGGAAACACAGGATCAGTGTCAACTGCCTGCGATTAATCTCTGCCTAGACAGTACTTTATTGTCCCTTCTCTTAAATTCCGTGTCTCTGGCCAGCACTGGCAGATTTAAGAGGTTGGTCTCAATTGGCAGCATACTCAGGTTGTGCAGTGCCTTGTATTTGAGAGGGGACAGATCTTTTCTGACCCTCCTATTGATAAATTTATACCAGCAACATTAAGCCGAATCACTTGGTCTGGTCTCTGAAGCATACCAGCATGGCCTGTCTTACACATTGTGTGTGAAGATGCTTTCACTGAATACAGCTACTTCCAGGATTTTTTTTTTTCAAAACTGCCTTTATTTGTATTGCTACTACTCATAATGGGGGCAGTATCAACAAGAGAAGCCAGAGGTGCTCAGAGGTACAGCCTCTTAACACCTTCTTCATAATCTTAAATACCATGAAGCCCTGTAAGAGATTTAAAGAAGAAAATAAGTAGAAAATTATTGTATTACTCCAGTTGCACATTTGAAATGCATCAGCCTGATATGGTACTTAGGGTTTAATGTACAGCATCATCATAATTTACCAATTTATCTATATATATTGCCATACCAACCAGGGGTTCAGTGTGTCTGGGAGCACAAGGCAGGGTAGTGAGATGGAGAAGCCATGAATGAAGGAGTGAAGTTGAGCCTGGGACAAAAAAGGAGCTGGCTGAAGGAAAGCATTTTAGCTATTTGCCTTTGTTCCTCACCATCCAACTCTATTTTAACTGGCAATAAATTAAAATAATTTTCCCCAATTGAAGTCTGTTTTGCCTACGAAGGTGCTTACTGTCTTTATCTCACTCATAAGCTTTCTCATCTTGTTTTCTCCTCTATGTCTTGTTAACAAGGGAGAATGAGAGAGTGGGTGGGCATCTGACAGCCAGTTGTGGTCAGCTTGCTGCAATCTGTTAAAGTTATTGGCCATCAGGTGACACTTTTGGTGAAAGAGGACAAGGTAGTGCAAGAAAGATGAAGATGAGTTTCCTCCATCTTTTTCTCTATTCCCCAAAGCTTTCCTCACTCCTTTAGGTATTTTAAGGCCACACTAGGGCGTCCCCAGAGCTGCTTTCTTCAGGCTGAACAACCCCAACTCGCTCAGGTTCTCTCTACAGGAGATGTGCTCCAGCCCTGAGGTCATTTTCGTGGTTCTCACTTTTGGTACCAGAGCGTGTTACCATTTGCCAGCTGAGGGACAAACATGAACTAACTGAACTCAGCTCCCTCTGAAGCACATCAATGCCCCTTCCTAGGTAACCAAAGAGATAACAACAGACACTCTTTGCCCAATGAAGAGCATTTATAGTTCAGCATTCAGGTTGAGTGTGTAAACTCTGGTATTGTCATTTTTTATGAAAAAAAAAAAAAGGAACAATGAGAAATGAACCAAAACCTCCATAATGCATATATTTAATTTAGTAAGTATTCAATTCTTTTTTCTCTGAGAATAAGACGAAATGGAGAAGTAGTTTAAAAGTCTTGCTTTACAATGTTTTGTGAAAGAGACCTATAATAACACACTTGTGTGGTTTTGAAGTGAAATTCTTAATACTGTGTTCTGTTTCATAAATTAATTTATTTAGTTATCGTTTGCTGGAGAGCTGAAACTGTGCCAGGAGCCTGAATCCAGACTCCACAAGCATGTGTGCACCTAATAAAGAAACTGGATTGAGCTCAGAGCCAATCTCAGAGCCAGATGTGAGCACAGCTGAACTGAATGCAAAGGCTGTAAGGACCTGCTTATAGCAGATGTTAGAAACGGGGGCTCAGGCATGCACCCAGATGCCACAGACAGAGCAATGGACTTAATCAGCACTTCCAGTTAGTGCCCCTGTGAGCCCCTGGTTAGAAACCCAGCTCAGCTGGGAGTATCATAGGTGGTTTAAATTCCACCTTCTGGGAACTGTGGGGCATGTTCCAATTTCCAGTGTCCACATTTCTTTATGATGAAGGGTATGAACATGCAGGGTACAAGAAATATCTCAGAGAGTGAATTCAGGCATGGAATAGAGAAGTCTCATCTTCATCTTGTTGGAGATGATAGAGTACAAAATCTGGGCTCCCAAAGCTGCACGTGGGAGGGAGCTAAGAGGAGATGCACTGTATTGGGACTGGTGTAAAATCCTCTGTATTTGAAAATACATACATACATTTGTCCCAGAAAAAAAAATGCTTTTCTTTGCAGGCCTCCCACCGTAGTTTTTACTTTCTTGGAATCCATAGATCTGGCTAAGAAATGTCAAAGGGATGGGGTGTCAGCACAATTATAGCAATGATTTCTACAAGGCAAGGAGATAAACCCATACATTTCTCCTAATTCCATAACCTGAAATTTTATTATTTATGGCTAATATATGCAGTGGGGCTTAAAATGCTTCAGTAGCCAGTCTTGGTGTAATAAAGACATTGTTGAAGCAGTATGAAAATGTTTAGAAGCTCAAGGTTGGGTCCCACCCTTACCTGTCTATTTATGCCTATTTCCACTTGAAAATCTATTTATCTTAAAAACAGTAGCAACCACACTTCTAACCAGGATAGTTTTTTTTTTGTGTAACTTCTCAAGTTAAAGATCTGCGCTACACTGAAAGTCTTTGCTGGGAGCAAAGATGTGACTGAAACAGCATCTTAAGTATTTGAAAACACTTTGTCCTGGGGATGTGCCTCGGAATGCTGTTGATTTTAACTTAGATTTAGTTAACATGATTCCTGACATCAGTGTAATCTTGTCTCTTTGGGTTTTTTGTTTTATTTGTGTTTTGTTGTGGTTTTTTTTTTCCCTCATAGGTTGGCTGGATTAACTGGCTGTCATTCAGAAGGAACTTGGCAGATCTATTTTGCTTTACTGCACATCATAAAGATTACCTATGTCCGGAAGCTGCAGAAAAGACAACTGAGCAGCACAAAAATGTGACTCCGACAAGAGACTTCAAGCCTTCTGACAATGAATTTTCTACTGATCAGTTTCTAGTTTAAATACATAGCTGAAGCATGCATAACAGTTAACCTGATAGAGAAAAAAAGAACTTTCTTATTAATTAGGACTGCCAAAAAAAAAAAAAAAAGCAGCCACCTGAAGCTTCAAAATGAGTGGTTCCTTAATTCCAAACAAGTCATGTTATGCCCAGCTTCAGGACAACCACAGTGAAATAAGAAATAATAATGAAAGCATAGTGAGTGTGGGGGATACCAATGCCAACCAAATTGTAACAAAAGTTAAAGTCACTGATGAGGATGTTAAGAAACACAATTTGACAGATGAAAGCGGGAATATATATTCTGGAGGAACAGAGAAAGTTACTCATCTGCATACAGAGCATAGTAAACTTCTGACCTTCAAAGACTCACGGACCTGTCACACCAGTGTACAGGAAAGTAAGCTGCCCTCCACCACAAGCAAGGAAATGGGAAAAGATTGCAGAACCAGCGAAGTTAAGGATATATCAAGGCATATCAGGATTAGCCGAGGACAAAGTCTGTCCAATTTAAAAAGTAGCACAAATGATGCCAACCTGGAGGTTATTTCCAAAGGTGATGTTGACTTCCCCCAGAACTTTTCTAAGGGAAAAATGCCCAAGACTGTGGAGGTGGAGAGAATAAAAAGGCTCTCTTTGGGAAGACCAAGTAAATTCTCTCCTCAGCCTGAAACATTTACAAAAGACTGCGTTGGCCGTGTGTCGTGTAAACGTCTGCTTTCTGCATCACTGGACTCCATCGACACGTCTCACCATTTGATAGGAAATACAGAGAAATCACAGAAAACATCCACGGATCATTTTCTTGGGATGATGTTTCATCCACTTGACAATACCTCAGAGGAAAATACTGTATTTTATTCCAAACCATCTACCTCAGGGAACAAGAAAATAAATAAACCAGAAAACGTACCAAATGTTAACATTGAAAGCACACTGCATACTTCTCATTCTCAACATTCAGCTGTTAAACTCAATGAAATTGTTTGTAAATCAGAAGCACAATTAGGTCAGGGTGATAAAAGTAAAAGACTGGAGCTTAAAACTGCACCATCTTTACAATATAAAAATACCTGTCCACAAAAGATAGAGAAAATTATGCTGGTAGAGTTCCTGGGGTGTCAAAGACATGAAAATACAGCAGTGCAGGAACAGAAAAGCTCTGGGTCCGACACATCAAAATTTCAAGCATCCCATTTTGAAGACACCTGTAATAAAGTAGAGGACCCATTGTCAAGCCAGGTGGTAACTTACCCTGATGACAAACTGCGAAGTGGTAATATCACTATCAGTGGGAAAGGGAGAGGAAGCAATGACAGTGACAATAGGGCAACTAGCCAGGTTGGTGAGGAAGATTTTACTGAGGAAGAAGTGGAAACAATATTTCCACTTACCTGTGGTAGTAAACCCAGTATCAAAGTGACACCTAGAAAAAATGAAAATTTGCATGAAGTTGACACAAACTGCGCTGAGACAGTTGCTGAACAGATATCTCTTATACATAACATTAATCCACCTGACAGCAAAGCCTTGAAAGTTAATGAGAATAAACTGATGCTAGTCAAAGAAAGCACTGAGGATGCTGTTGTACCTGCTTCTGATCTCTCTGATCATCACAGAGCGTGCAGTGCAGAGACGGTGTCAGACCAACAGCCCGACAGCCACAACAGTGATGTGGAAACCTCAAGTGTTCCAGTTTCTAGTAAAAAAGCAGCTAATGCACAGAAACATCCTCCAGAGGAAGTACCAGAAAGCTGTAATGCTTCAACAAAGGCTGATGTCTTTTTATGTGTCCCAACTCCCGTGCGCCCAGTCGCAACACTGGATGTTGATGGTCAGCCCACGCTATCAAACAGTAATCCGAAGGACATTTATGCCCTTCCTGATGACAAACTGTCAGTCCTACCTCCCATTGACAGCACACAGTTGTTAAGCATATCCCCTAAAGTGCCTATCAAGACTGCTTGCAGCAGTGCCATCCCAAAACCTATCCTGGTCCACCCCAAGGGCTCTCCCACAGATAAGGCGGGTGCAGACAGTGACTGCGGTGAAAAGCTGGAAGAAAATGTGGAGATCAAACCTGCCATACCCCGGCCCAAACCCGTGAGACCTAAAATCATCACATACATTAGGAGAAACCCTCGTTCGATAGAGCAGCTGGACCCCTTGTTTGCACCGGCAGGGCTGCCCTTCAGTAGCCCAGCGTGCAGCATGCCCATCTCTGCAGAGCAGAAGGCATCCAACGGAGGGGAGGCAAAGCCCACCAGCATCCTGTATGACAAATTTAAACCTGACCTCCAGAAGCCAAGACTCTTTGGTTCTGGACTAGTGGTGTCAGGAATTAGACCCCCGGGTCATCACTTCGGTCCAATGAGTGAGAAGTTTCTGCAGGAGGTAAGTTTCTGCAGCTTTGGCAGCTGCCTTTGTATTCCAGGTGGTAATAATTTGCTTACTTGTTGCTGCCAGAAGTTGGTTCTCAAACCTCAAATAAGAAGTAAATCCTAAATCAGGGCAATATGTGATCATTAGAAACAAACTTTGCTGTTTCTGGCACAGACCCTGTTGCAATGTCTTAGCTGTGACTGGAAGTTGTCACTGTGTTCCTCATCTATTTTCCAGCAAATTGGTCACCTGCTAGTATTATAAATAAGATGTTTAGAAAACAAAAGACATGCTGAATTGGATAAATGGAATTTCTTTTTTTTTTTTCCCTAAAGAATAGCTTTGGGAAATGATTGTAATTTGCCCACAGAGACTTTTTCTTCTGAGTGGGAAAGTTGGTGGGTTTTTGTAGACAGAACACTAGAGGTCTAAACTAATTTCCTTCTGTTTAACTGTACTGAAACCCAGGGACTATCAGAGCTCTTTTTAGATTATGTATATAATTTTGAAAAAGGTTTACTTTTGAGTCATTTCAGTGCTGTCTCTTGCATTGACCTGAACCTCGAATAAGATTTCTCGTTTCCTTGGAAAGCCATCCTGAGCAGTCAAAAGGTGATGAAAATCCCTCTGGCTCCTGAAACCTCATCATGTTTCTGCCTTGCTAAGTTGGGCAAGAGTTTTGGTTTCCTGAAATCCCTGCTGGGGGGTGAGCACAGTGGAGGAAGGATGAACTTGCATCATGGGTGGAGAAAGGACAGGGAAGAGGAAACTACATTAAGGTCTGGCACGTGCCTTTGCATCTACTGTTTGGGACCTGTGGTAGCTCAACAACCAAACTTTTCACATAAATACCAGAGATAACACAAGTGGTTTTAATTTGAACAACTCTTTAAAAAAAGGTTTTGGTTTTTTGTTCTATAACTCTTGGTGTTATTAAGGCTATTTTATTGCCTGCCTCATTCTGCATACACTATTGATCAAAGGAATAACAAGGAATAATAAATTTGGTGACAGTATTGACAACCAAAAGTTGGCAAATACTCAAATTGTGTGAGTGTATATTGACCCTTATGGCATCTTAACAGGCAACCTACTGAAGTGATCAAGGACTATAGTTATTTTCCCAAACACAGAAAGGACAGTGCCCACTGTCCTTTTCCCTCTAACTTTCATTTCCAGCTCTGTCCCCTATATTTTGTGTCCAGAGGAGGAATTACTAAAGTCATTTAGTGTTTGTCTGTGCCAGCCGTTATCGGTATATCTTCACACTCACCTTGTAAGGTGAGGGGAAATCACTAAGTTACTACTGTTTAATGCATGTCAGTGAAAAATAAAGCCAAAATAACCCAGACTGTGTAGCTGTTTTGCTGTTTATAGGGTGACATGACCCTCTGAAGACCACAAGTGTCCGTGATGGTGGGAGTTCAGATAATCAGGCAGGATCAGCAGACACATCTGTGAGGAAAGGACAGATTTCTGTGCACTGCTGAGGAATGTTTTTAGTTGGAGAATGACTCAGGTTGTGGCAATTCTGCAGCATGGTTTTCTCTAGACTAGGGTTAGAACACTTATGGGCTGGAGAAGATCCAAACCATCCTCCAATATGACTTTTTGTGGCTATTTCAACAAGGGAAAATCTAACCTAAGCAAGCTGTTTGAAGCAGCTTGAGAAGCTGGATTGACTGGAGGAGAGGCTGGGAAGGAAAACTCAGTCAAACTGTAGTTTGTGTTATGAGTTTGAATTAGCCCATGAGTCAGGAGTTGATAACAGAAGGTAAAATTTGCTCTGTTGAGCTGCCACCCTAAAAGCAATAATCTTCCTGTCCTGCCAGTAAGGGGAATGCAAAGGGAACTGATTTGGCTCAGTATGGATCAAGAGAAAGGAAAATGATCCATTTATGGAGTGAACAGATGCTTAGAAGAGCAGCTGCGCACAATATGAGTTCGTAGCAGATAAGTGATGTGTAATCCAAAAGAAACCAGTTAGGATGGATTGAGATCAAAATCATTGTGATGAAGGGAGAGTGTTGAAAGCTCAGAGGTTTTGAAGACAAGGAGACTGTATCAGGACAGCTACTGTCTTGGTGAGAGAAAAAATCCCAGATTGACCAGTTTGCACGTCCAGTTTGAGCTTTGGAGATCTTTTGATTAGCATTTTGTAGCTCTTTACATAGCTTTGATAAGGTTAATAGCTGCTGTAAGTTAGACCTGTAATCTCTAGCACCCTTCAGCTAACTAAATGGTAAGAACAATAAAATATCTCTCCAGGTGCCAGGAACTAGAAGAAATAGGAAGGCGCTGTCATGGACAGGAGACTCTAAGAAAAGGCCTGGAGAACTCTATGAGAAAGACTTGAGGGCTACCTCTGTGCACTGGGGGGCCTGTAGGGCTCCTTGAGCTACCTGTGCCAAAGCCCACTTAGGGCACTCAGACAAAAATCCTAACTCAGCCATGAGGGCAGTGCAGCTGTGCTGAGAGACTGGGCCCATGGAGGAACTGAGTTAAGATTAAATGGACAGACACTTGCCTATGGCACTGGCAGCACCTCCAGTGCTTTTCTTTGGAACCTTGGCATGGTGTGTAGGTAGATCTTTCAGGCCTGTCTTCATAAAAAAAACACCCCCCCCCCAAAAAAAAAAAAAAAAAAAACAAAAACCAAACAAAAACCACAACCCAAACCAAACCAAACAAAAACAAAACACAAACCAAAACAAAACAACCAAACAAACAAAAACAACCAACAACAAACAACAAAAAAAACCCCCACCTCTCAAGGTGAAATGCAAAATACTTGAGAAAACCACATGCCTCATCATAATGTGGGCTCCCCATCTCATCATGGACGTTATCCTCTTTTAGTCAGCACCAACGGGTATTTGTGGTCACTTTGTGTTCCCAGTTGCCTCCAAGGGAAGTAACAGAGCAAATCATGGGACACAAAGACTGTAGCTTTGCTAGTGAACTGAACAGTGGAATGACATGGCCTCCAAGGCTCATGCGAGGTTGGCTGTACTGCTGAACTTGGGAACACACTCCCCAGCTCTACCAGCATGTGCTTACCCAGAGGCTGCTCCCACAGACCAGCATGGATCAGCCTGGTCTGCAGACTGAGATTTACCCACATGGATACAGTCCGTGCTCTGTCAGAGTGGTCGCTGGCTCGCTTTATTCACTACTTTATGGCTGCTGCCAAGAGCCCTTCTTCCGGTCAGGGTCTATAAGAAGGTCTGCTGATCACCAACACTCCTGCCTGCCTCACCAAGGCTGCTCCTTCCCCATTCAACCACCTCTTTGAGTACGTTCCCCAGCACACACATCTTTCTGCTTCAGAAAGCATAGACTAAACTCTGTTGAAGCGAAGGGTCTGCCAAGGAAAAAGGAGCAGAGGAGTTGCTTGTATTTATATAGTCCAACCAACAATTTGTCCCCTTAATCTCATTATCTGAATTGCCTGAACTAATGTTGCCAACTCTTTTCCTGAAGAGTTACCTGAAGCAGGCACTTGACAAGCAAATTCTTGCCTGAGGCATTAATGTTTGACAGTGTTATAAACAAAGTAACATGAAGTAAGGTGTTGGGCATCCGTACCTGCTGGCCATGCTGCCTGCTCTACTTGGGACTACCCAGCCTGGGGAAATTCCTGTATGCTCTAAGTATTTGCTGCAGAGTTCCTATCTCCTTCTAACAAATTCATTATTTTGGGTGTGTGGGGAATGAGCTGACAGCCACACACAAGAAAACTCCTGACTGACCTTCTTCTTAGGGAACAGGCTGGAACAGATCTTTTCTTTAGAAGTCCCTGTATAAAAGTCTAGTACAGGATGCTAACAAGTCTCATATTTATTCATATCTTTCTGAAGAGCTTTAAAATGGCAATAATTTTATACAATTCTATTGAAACCAGTTGAATTTTACACTTGGTGTCCTCACAGATAAATAGAAAAGATAGTGTGTCTTCATAGCAAGTTTATGTCTCCCAAAAATGGGTTCTTCAAAAAAGAACATCTAATTCTTGAGAGATATTTGACTAAATTCATCTGGACTTGATTACCTTAAGGATCTTTTCCAACCTAAATGATTCTGTTCTGAGTCCTTCTTACTTCTCTCAGCTTGAGAAAATGTTTTATAATTGTGATTCATTGTTTTTGTGTCCATGTTTGTTGCCCTTCTGTGCTACTCCTAGCATACTGTCAATATAAAAAAAAAGGGGTAACAGAAGATTTGAATAAACCGAGTCAGTGTATAAAAAAAGGCATGGTTTCTATATTTAAAGATTTTCTCTTTTCCTTATACTGAAGTACTTGGCATTGGTGTTTTCACTGCCAGTTAAATATGAAATGATAGCATGCATAGTGTAATCTGATGGAAATAAATTTAGCAGAGAGAAGATAACTAAGACTTATCTAGAAATACAATCTCATATCTTGAAGTTGAAAATAAGAAGCCAAACATCTGCAGTTCTAGCCTAAAGAATCATATACAGTAAAAAACTACATCCTAACTTGTGGAAATAGGTCATAGGAGTATAATAAAAAAGGAAACAGGAAGATCAAATGGCAGGAAATAGGACTGCAAGCAGAGGAAAAAATATAGAACAAAAATACAAAGCTCAGTATTTGTTGCATCTGCCCTCCTAGTTCCTGTGCAGAGGCCTCAAAAAATCTATATTTAATAGTTTAAGGCCAATCTTGTCTCTTAGCATATTAAAGATTTGCTAAATTAGGATTAAAGCTCTTGAAGGAGTTAGGATCAAAGCTTTTATAGCCAGTGTTGCAGTGCATACTCTAATGCTTATAATTGCTAAATAGAAATTGATTTGGCATATTATATGCATCATAACTTACAGCAGAGTTAATTAACTGGCAGTTAACATTTTTTCTTAGGTAGCCTGTGGCACTTTTTGATTAATTTTTAAACAAATTTAGTTCAGATTCCCTATTTCCTATGGCTTTTTTTTTTTTTTTTTGGTCCCCGTGGCCTAAATGGGATGACTGAAAAAGTATTCATGGGCCCTTTCTACAATGATATCACATTGTATAAGAAAATGGTAGAGAAGTTGGACTCTGCTCAGAAGAGCAAATGGTTCTTTGCAAATGTGAGAGATGAAAACTACTGACATTGCTCTGTGCTGTTGCCCTGAGTCATGAAGCAGCACAGCAAAGTGGGAGTCAGAGCCCAGCTTCAGTGGAGAAGGATACAAGGGCTGAACTGAAGAACCAGGTCATTCCTCGGCTGCAAGTTCACTGCTATAAGCCAGTTTGCTGGGAGTACTTCCAACTTGGGACTTACTGTGCTGTCCTCACAGTAAATGCCCATTAAAATACTGAGAGATTTGTCACTGATTTTAACAAAGCAGCATCAACTTGTGATAAACTGTAAATGTTTCACATCTGCAAATTTGTGTTTTTTTCGACAGAGGCACATAATACAATGAACATTTGGCAGTAAGAACATATAGACAGTTCTCTTTTTTTCTCATAGAAATGATTTGGCAATACAATTTCTCTGATAAAATGAGCTTAAATACCTCCAGCTTTATTTTTAGCTAGCTAAGTTAAAACCAACTTCTCCTGGAATTGTGTCCCAGTAAAGATATTTTAAATAACTTGCAATAAAAACTCCACTTACACAGTCTCGGTGTACCTACCTTTGTAACTAATATAACCTTTCGTGACTTAACACTAACATAATTTTCACTAATTGAAGATCTTCCATTTAATCTGTTTTCTTTCAAGAAAGAGATAAATTATTTATTCGGGTTTAGTTGTATATTGAGTGTGTAAGGTAGATATTTTTGGAGCGTAATTCATATAGTAAGACCATCACATTTTGGAAGTTTGGAGTGCTGTGGACCCCGGATTCACAAGAAGGGAAATTTAGCCTGTATAAGCAATTTAGAGCTCCACGTTGTCTGGGTATATCGATTTATTGCATAATATCTGTGTTAATGATTTTTCTGTAGGTTGGGGAAAGGCCTGCGAAAGATGAGTTTTGCCCTCCACCATATACTCACTATGAGGTCCCACCAAGTTTTTATCGATCTGCCATGATACTCAAGCCACAGTTAGGACTGGGTGCAGTGTCCAGGTTACCATCTGCAAAGAGCAGGATTCTCATTGCGAGTCAGAGATCCTCAGGTAGCTGTCTCCATCAGCAAGGAGAAATAACAAATGCTCCCAGCCTCTATCATCCTGATGCTTCAGGTAAAGTATGAACTTTCTTTGCTTTTCTTTTACTCTAGTCACCAATAAGATTTTTTTTTTTTCCAGAAAGAAATATCACAAATTAAAAACATTTTGACCTGATACTACAAAGTTCCAACAGCACTCTTTGAGGTGTGTCTTTTTATCCTGCAGCAAGTCTGAGTGGGGAGTCTGAGACTTGCGCAAAGGTTGTTTAGGAGGTCATTGCCAAAGAAGGAGAAAATGAAAAAATAATTCTCGTTTTGCTCCTTTTTATATTCCTCCACCTCATAAATGCCTCAGAAGTCTTTGCTTTTGCCCTGCAGAAGATAATGGGACGTTTTCCTCCATCACGAAGGGCCCATCGTTCAATCTGGATTTGACATTCCTCCACCATGTTGTGCTCTGAAAGCCTGGGCAGTTTTCAAATGTGCCAGCAGAGACCTTGATTCTCTGAAGCCCTGGTATATATACCTCCTTGGAGACAACATTTCTAGTACCTTTCTCTTCCCAGTTACTGCCCAGCTCAGCACGACCCTGAGAAAAATTATAATAGGGGAGGGAAAAGCAAGAGAAGAGTTAGAAGAAGAGTACGATGCCGCAAGACAGAGAAAATAATTACTTCTACAGGACACTTCTTGGTAGCCTGGAAAAGCTTTGAGGTTTTAACAATGCACATTTAAACAGCAGCAAGTTCAGAGACAACTGAAAATCAGTAATTTCCAGAGTGAAACATAGCAACTGTTTAACAGCCTGCAAATCTACAGAGATTTTTTTAAAATAGTCATAAGGGCTTAAGTTAAGTAATGACTTGGGGGTCATATGATCCCTTCTCTTGCACCAGGATGGGATTCTTTCTGATACATGCTTATTTAACCTGTTCATGAAAAAATATTTATAAAACCCTTCAATATGTGGTCCTGGAGCCTCTGAAAGCAGGATTGCTCCAATGCATTATCTTCTTTCCAGTTTAAAGTTTTCCCTAGTGTTTTGCCTAATCCCCTTTGTTGAAATTCACTTCCTCTTCCTTCTGGAGTGGTCGTGGGGTCTTCTTTTTGCAGTTCTTTGAAAACTATTACTCTCTCTCCCCAGTTATTATTTCTCCATACTAAGAAGCAGGAGAAATTTAGAATGGAAATGCCTCAGAGAGTCTTAACTTTACCCTACAAGGACAGTCTCCGTCAGTAATACTAGTTGACAGGATTTGGGGTTTATCAGAAAATCAAATCAAATCTCTGTAACATAGTGCCTGTTGCCACTATCCTTTACTATCTGATCCTACATCTGGAGTTTATCTATGTTGGTGCCATTAGCAGAAGATGACCAAACTCAGCTGTATGTAACTTCTGAGACATTGCAAGATTGCAGGCTGGGAGTAAATACCATTTCAGCCCTGTGACTTGAGTTCAGTCAGCATTAAACATGAGAATACAGGTGCAGAGTGTAATTGGATCATAATTTCCATTTAAATGAAAGTGCAAGAGGCTGTGAGTTCAGGATATGAGTAGGGTAAGCTGTTATATAACAGGAAACATTTTAGAAAATAGATATGAGAGGAATATACGTGCAAGACCTATTAACAAATAAACTATCTTTTCTGATTCTCAGAAATGGACGTTGCCTTGATTTTTATTCATCCATCCTCCATCCATTATCCACATTATCCTGCATCATTGATGATAGCAGACGTGACTTTTCCTTAGCCACTTTTAATCCATATAGGAACTTGTCTTGTATATGTTAATTTACTGTCTTCCTACATTATGTGATATTCTCCGATATAAACAGATCCAGCCAATGAGTCCTATTTATTGCCTTTAATAGTGCCTTTAAATATGCCAGTGCATGAGAAGTATGCATGAGGAAATTACACTAACTGTTAGTGTGGTTCTATTCCACTGAAGTTGTATTTCCTGGAGTTTTCATATTTCTCAAAATTTTTTATTGTGTTTGTTTGGTTGGTTTGGTTTTGGTTTTTTTTTTTTTTTTTTTTTTTTTTTTTTTTTTTTTTTTTTTTTTTTTTTTTTTTTTTTTTTTTTTTTTTTTTTTTTTTTTTTTTTTTTTTTTTTTTTTTTTTTTTTTTTTTTTTTTTTTTTTTTTTTTTTTTTTTTTTTTTTTTTTTTTTTTTTTTTTTTTTTTTTTTAAATCACTGCTTATTTCTTAGTCTTTGTCTGTTTGGGAAGTCAAATTTAATTCATAGCTTTCCATAATTTCCTTCTTAAAACTGTTATTTTTCTTGTTTCTCTCTAGTTTATTGATATTTTGCTCTTTCAGAAATGTTAATAAAGATGCCTCGTGGTAGTCCAATAATTTGTCATCTCTTTCAGGATCCCAAGTTGTTGTCTTTAGTACTGCCTTTTCAGAAGAGTTAATTGCTCATGAAAAAGGCTGAAATGGCAGGAGATAGGACAAGACTGGTATAGGAGTGCAAAGGCAGCAGAAAATTAGTTCCTGTGCCTGTGCCCACAGCAGTGGATGCAGACCAGAGATGGGTCCTTGGCTGTCATGAGTGGGATGGATAGGACAGCAACCCTGGCATGCAAAAGCAGTTGGGGTGCTGACTGGAGGGACTCAGAGTAGGGCCAAGCACAGTTTAGCCAGTTGTATTAAGGTACCCAACACTATTTTCAACCATTCTCCCTTAATTTGGCAATTAGTTGTAGTATTAAACTTTTATCTGCATTACTGGTTTTGATATGATGTTTGAAAAGCAGGATTAAATGCAGCTTTGATAAAGTCATATTTACAAACACAAGAAAATTAAATGCAGGGACATATGGTCAGCATACTGGAAGCAGAGCCAGTAAGGTTTGCTTGTGGGTGTTGTGGGATGTGAGGGCTTGGGTGACTGCAGCAAAAGCAGTTAGGATGTAGGGGGTATTTTTGCCTTCAAGATTGCTAATGAGCACCTCTTGCAGCTTGATTCTGAGCTTTTAATCCAGTTCCCAGTCCTAGTGGTTTCAGTCCTGCCCTGAGGTAATGGAAACAGAAGGATCTAACCAGTTGCCATCCTGTGACGAAGTATGAGGTACCATGGAGGCTTTTAAATGGAAATCACCATGTCACAGTATCGGGGACAGCAGCAATGCCTCATAATGAGGATTTAATTCCCCTTTGCCATACCATTCATAATGTAGCAGTCTGGTTCAGCAGCACAGATAAGCTGAGTGATTTGGACCATGTATAATACTCATAAAACTGACTCTGAAGTAATTGATAATTAAATCCCTGAACTGCTGTGATAGACTTCAAGTACTACAAGTACATTAAAGGTTTTGTTAGTTTTAAGTTATGCAAAGGAGAAAGTAAAATAGTAATGAGTGTTCCCTCCAGTGACCTCTAAGTGTGATGCCTAATGTGATTTGAGTAGAGATCCTTCTTCATCTGTAGGATATAAGACATATAAGACATGGTGGCATTGGCTGCAAGTTCCTTATTAAGCAGTCTTGCTTAACATTTGTTAATTTTATGTAAATTGACTCTGCTCTTTCTGTAGGAAACTTGTAATTCAAAACAAGCATTGAAGGATACTGTGTCTATAACATGTAAAATATTAATGTTTTCCTTGGTTATAAAGAATTCTCGAAGCAAGTGTGTTAGGATTTGCATTCATTAGCTGATTATTTTTAAGGAATTAATGTCTGATTTTGAGAAGTGTAATAGAGATCTCATAGTTAAAACTTCACTTTAATTATACTCATTAATTTAACTTAATTCTGCATTTTTCAGTAGTATTTATATCAATATTTTTTTCTCAAAGAGTGAGTTAATGAAATGTTGTTTCCTTATCACTTCCCTGTGTATAAAATTTGTCAGTCCTGAGGGTCTGAATGTTCCTCTCATTTCTAGGCAAGTCAACTTTTGATAAAGATAGAATTTACACATAAATCAGGACAGCAGTGTTTCTCATTACTCAGACAGACACGAATACATAGACTTATTTGTGTCTTTGCATATGTATAATGTATTTCATCATGAATTCTACAATATGTCCAGTAGAAAACCTTTATTTTCTTGTTTATTCTGAGGAATACCTAAGAATTGACCATGTAAATGAGATTTGGTGATAGAAAAGGAGTTTTGAGATTACTATCTGAACTGTTGTCTCACTGATACACCAGTTGTGTACTTAGTTTATGGGTTTGCAGTCTGAGGTACTTGGATTTGAACTTGTAAGCTTCTTAATTGTTTAAGGAAAGAGATGACAAGGGGAGAATTCATAGAGGAAAATATTCTCTGTCCTTCACTAATCTGCAGAGTTTTCAGTTGGCACACTCTGCTTTCTTTGAGAACGCAATCTGACTGTATTTCATAAATTAAAATCAAGTGTTTCAGAGACCCACACACACTTCCTCATGAGTTATTTTAAGGACATTATCATCTTACTTGAGACATAGCCATCTGCCACCTCTCTGCTCCCAACAACTACTGTCTTCAAAAAACAAAACCACATCATATGACAAGGGTTGTCTATATGACTGTTGTACCAAACTGCCATTCATAAGAACAGTATCTCTAACAATCTGGCCGTAGCAGCAGGCAAATACTTCATACACTACCTCCTCCCAAGCATCCTCGCTGGCTGGGCACCCACAGCACTTGTGAGCAGCAGATGAGCAGCAGCTGGGCAGGTGGGATGCGGATCTGCTACACAGAGAAGTGTTCTCGTGGGCTTTGGGTGGAAAAGGCAGTGAGTGAGATTCAGGCACTGGCAAATCCTGTGTTGGAAGTTTCTGAGGGATGCTCCTGCTTTGCACATTAGCTGCAAAGCGTACACAGACATTTTCAGTTTGAATGAATTGTGAGATGACAGATTCTTGGGGTGTTGAGAATGTGCTAATCAGCCTTGGTTTGCCTGGAATGGGGAAGGTGCAGAGCAACTTTTTGGAGCTTTTAAATATGAATCACGAGGAGATGAGCATTTGCTATCATATCATTATGGACTGGCCCATCAGAAATTAATTGATATTCATCAGTGGCAACTGTTTTGCCTTTGGAACTGAATTGTCCCAGGCTTGACAGGGTAGCTGGCCACCACCTGCTCACTGCTGTTTAGGAGTAAATTTTTGAAGCCTCAGTTCTTGTTCAGAGAGAAATTTTTATGTCTATAACAGGGAAACCATAAGCTAGTGGCAACAGAATAGGCTTCTCACTTATGCAGTTTGGTTTTAATGCACAAAAATCCCAATGAAGTGGGTTAACTCTGCTTGTATTATCTCTTTACTGCAGTGAACCTCGAAGATTTTTGCCCTCAATTCCCCAATATGAAATGAGAATAGTGATGTTCAGAACATTAGAAAGTGAGAGAAAATGACATCTAATAATTAAGTTTTAGCAGAAATGCTATTAAAAAAAAAAAAAAAAAAAAAAGGCAAAGCAAACATAAAAACCCTACCACAAGATAACAAAGGCTTGCTAAGGATCCCAGAATTGTGGAGCTGAAGTCTTGAACCACTACTCTTTTTCATAAAAACATGTCTGTATAATTCCTTTCTTTAATTTTTCATTCATTTCAGCTAAAACATATTTCAGATTTCACAGAGAAGTCACATGAAAATTGCTTCTTACACATGCATGAAGATGCAATTCATGTGCAGTGGGGATGCATGAGAAGTGTAGCATAGACTTTTCTGAAGTCTCCCCAGGCACATCTAGTTTGTGTCAATCAGTCCCTACCTCAAAATATTTTCGTGTTTCAGGTTGGGAACAGCTTGAAGCGTTAAAAAAAAAAATCACTCGTGTGCATACAGACAACAATACTTAATTCTATAATTAGCTTCAGGCAGTGAGACAATAGGAAAGATTTTTTTGCCAATTTTTTTACTTATTTTGGCAGATTTTTATTAAAATGAAAGCTGCTCATTAAAATAACTTTTGTTTTGAACTTGGAGAACTTGTTTACAGGAGTACTTCTACACTTTTAAAAAAACAGAAATAAGGAACATCCATGATAAAACTTGATATTTAGAACAGAAAATATATACAATAGGCTGATGCCTCATGTATTTTAATGAGAAAGAAGACACAAAATTACTTAGCTTTAAGGATTTGAATGCATCCCTAATGAGAATAATGTCCTGCCCTCAGGTCCTCATGGTGCAGAAGAACTGGATTACAAAGAAGAGAAGTGAAAAATAATTTAAGGTTGATGATGAGTTCAAGATGCAAAATGTTGTTAGTTCAGGGAGAATTTGAACTGAAGTCATAAACTAGAAACACACATGAAAGTGTGAGAAAAAAAGCACTGAATCCTCTGCCCTAGTCTGGGAGAATGACTTTGAAGGAAAGGTAAAGATGATGGCTGGGCAACTTGTCACCTAAAACCTTCTGGTTTTAAGGAAATTATTCTTCTTCAATGACAGTCATGGTGCTTGGTGTGTTGTGGACTAGAGGTGCTTGGTTGCACGGTGCAGAGAACAGGCGGTATGTGGACTTGGTGTGGGCATCCCTGTGGTTGAGCTGGGGATGTGGGAGCCTCAGATGAACCTCACTGCCCTGGGGCAACTTTTTGAATAAAGCCATTTCTAACCGCTTTACACCACTGCCCCAGCGGAATTTCCCCTATTTTGTTGCAGGAAATCTGTGATATTTATAGTTTTATTGCTCTAAAATGGAAAAAAATCTCTCCCTCCACCTCAATTTTCAGAGATTCTTAGGTAGTCTAGGCATGTTGGTGCATTTTTGGAAACCTGTAGCACCCACAAGAGACAGTCCCATACCTTCTCCTTGCTGCCACTGACCTGGGCAGGCTCCTTGCTCCTGCAGCTGCTTGCCATGAGTACTTGTCTCAGCTTCAAATCTGGATGCTACCTGAGTATGGTCCTGTCACTAATGTGACACATGGAATATTTTGCAGTGGGGAAGGAAGAAGTCTGGCCTGAGGGTGCTTTTCAGATACCAGTAAACCAGCTGTAATAGACCCCTGTCAAAGCAACGCTGCACAAGCCTGGCAGTAAACTGATGGTGACCATCACTGCTTATCTCTTCTTGGTGCTCATATGCCTGGACTGCTGTTCCCCTGGAACCCATAGCTACCTCAGCCCATTTTCACATCATACAAATGAAGCCAGATGCAGGATCAGAGTCCAAAGTAGCCTCTGTTGGTGCCAGAGAAGTGAATGGGGATTTTAGCAGTGTTTTGTTACACACTACAGATACTTGTTATTTTCCTTTGGATTACTCTGCACAGCATGTACTCCTCTCGGCTGGTAAACAGAGGAGTAAAATCCATCTCCTTGAGTCCTAATAAAGGGCTCAGTTTGGGAAAAGTGTGTACAAAAATGCATTTTTAAGAGCTTACAGTACATAAATTGCTTTGTTTGTTGAGTGAGGAGCATTTTTTGATGTCTTTATAGGAATGTGTTTTATAGGATAACAGAACTCTTTTTAGCTTGATGGTACACGTATTTCTATTTCAAAGGAAAAGGCTTAGTTTTGTTAAACAAAGCTAAGCATTAGTATTGTGATGAGGTACACAACTATCTTTCAAAATCCCCACAACACTTTTCTACTCAAAGGAGTTAGTCTTGTTTTCTCTAAAGTCTCTGCAAAGTGTAATGCTTCATTAAAATTAATAAGGCTGTGACCTACATAGTTTACAAAAGAATTAAATGCAGTAATAATATGAAGACCATATTCTTACTGTGCAGTTAATTTGTGTTTTTCTTTATATTATGAAAGTTCATTTCTTCCTTTGAAGTATGTGTCAGGCTAGTGTACAAATAGTGTTCCCTGAATAAGAATGGAAAAAGTGTGACTTTGTAACCTATTCTGGTGAATATGTTGATAGTTTTTAATGATACCTTGTCTCCTATCCCACTAGTCCTGATGACTGATTAAATATTCAGGTATCAGTTTTTGGAGAATGTTGTCAATATTTTTTTTAAAATATATGTTGTCAAATCTAGAAAGAAAAATTCTGACCAAATTTATATACAGTTGAGGTCTAGATTAACTTGGTATCCAGACCTTCCAATCAAAATCAAACCCTAATTTTTGATTCCTGGACTTGAAGACAATCTTGCTATGCTCATGGACCTTTGGCCTGTGAGGACAATGTGGAACATTTATAAACCTATGTTGTGGATTTGCCTGGGAAAGTTTGCCTAAGCAATAGCAGCAGAATACAGGTTAGGACAGAAGCTGAAGACAGATGACCGCTTAGTTTTTACCACAGGCAGATACAGTAACTGAACTACTGTTGTTGCCTAACTTCATGTGTTATAAACCTGCCATTGACAGTTGTCTGATGAGTTGGTTGATGTCACTCACATAGGATGATGGCTTAATGGGAAGACATCCATCAGTGGAAATGGCTGGTGCGTGGCATGTTAAAAAAGTACAGCTTTATGGGTCACATCCTTGTCCCCAGGCTTGGTGCAAGAAAAGTGAGTTTTCTTTTAGAGAAATTTGAAAGAAAACTTAAAAAAAAATGTTTTCTTTGATGGTAAAAAAAGAAGTTCTGTGTCCTTGAAGAGGATTGTTGGCGGTCTACAATAGTTTCCAGAATTGGAGGTTATGCACAGTGTGTTTGTCTCTGTGCATGAGGATTTTTTTAATTGGCACATAGCAAGTGTAAAATTAGAAAGTGATACAGCATTAAAGGAGATAACATTGAAAGAAATTCTTAGCAGTGTTGAACTACATTACTTTGCTGCAAGTTTTGAGTTATGCCTCATGGATACTTGGCACATTTTATTTTTTAAAAATTATTCTGACCTGCAATTTTTCCACGGAACATCTTTTTAGTGCAGTAAAGGATAAGACATTACTGCAGTTCGATCAGCTATTAAAACTTGTATACAGTCATAATACTGCCTTTATGTAGCTGGGTGTTACAGGAAATGATCAGTATCTCCCAGTTTAGTTCATTTAAAAAAAAATTATTTCTTTTTCCTTCTTTCAGTTGAACTTAAGAAAGGATCATGCCCAAGTGCTGCAAAATCAAATCTTCCCAAGCCCTGCCAGTCTGGACTTCGTCCTCCAGGTTATTCACGGTTGCCGGCAGCAAAGCTGGCCGCTTTTGGTTTTGTCAGGAGCTCAAGTGTGTCCTCTGTCTCCAGCAACCAGTCAAATGACAGTGCTCAGAGTGATCAAAGCAGGACAACCAACCGTAAGTCCAAAAAGTGTCCTTCTTTCTGGAGGGATATTAAACAGATGTATTCCAAGATTGTCCAGATTGGAGTTTCTAATTTAAGACTGATGAAATCTGTGCAGTACTTGTTAATCTCTTTTGTGCCACTGACTTTGATTTGCTATCTTGATTTCTGAGTCAGGTTTATTTTTAAAAATATTACTAGTAAATATTAAATATTAACAAATATTTAGTATATATTAAATATTTAAAATATTGTTATTAATAGGTGAATAGGGGCTGGCTGTACATTGCATAAAGAAGTGGTTGGTTTCCCTGGTACTGAGAAAATCCCATTAAGAGTGAACCTGAGGCATTTTTGTATTTTGTTTTTACCTGGAGCATCCCTTCTTACAAGCTGAAATTATAGTAAATAAACATAAACGGTGTGTGGTAAGTAAATGGCAGTCAATGCAGAGCAGTTTAGGACAAAGATTATCTAAAATAAGCAATATAATCTTTCTCATCTTCTTTTTTCTGCTTCTTACTATTCAGTAAAAAAACCTCAGTTTAGAAAACTGAGCAAATAATATGAGCTAGTGATATGAAAGGGATCAGAACTGATATCATAGCTGTTGTTTCATCTACCAGACTTTAAATGATCCTATGGCAGAAATGTCATTCCAAATCCTATTTGCTGTAAAGGCTGTTAATTTTATGAAGTACGAAATAATACCCACTGGATCGTGCAGTCCTTTGGAAGAGTGCGCATGCCCTGGGCTCAGATTGTAAAGGGGGATTGAGGAATTTTCATGCCCATTTTTCTTTGAAGACTGGATTGAGCCTGAACTGTGTCAATATCAAAGCAAGTGGTATCAGCCTAGGAGGGTTGCAGATAGGGCCACCAGGTGATATGACGCAACAGAGGAGACAAGATGCTGCAGGCTCCTAAATCTTTCACTGTTTGTATTACTTTGAAATTAATTAAAATAAATACAATGAAAATAGTTTAAAACCCTAAGGATTTTCTCTTTCTCCTTTATATGGGGTGATTGAAATGCCAAAGATTAATGTGAGTAGGGACTTCTAACTTTTCCAATGCCCCTAAACATGCTTGTATCTTGTTTTACTGTTGCACCGATTATTCATTTATGTTTATGTCCTAATAAACCTTATTTTTAGGCTACTCAACCTCTTTTACTTTTGCTTTTACCCTACATTTATGTCTTTAAACCTGTGTTGGGAACAGAACTGCCTGATTTCTGATAAGATATAAGCCACATCTTTGCAAGGAATGTTGTTGTCTAGCAATTTGAACTGTGAATCTGAAAAAAACCCCGACATCTATATGTACAGTACAATCCATGAACACAGTAGAGGCATACAGCTTATACAGCTGAGAATTCTCTGAAAGGAAAATACTCTGAGGTGTTGAACTTTGAGTAGGTCAATTTCCATTAAAAAAAAAAAAGTGGAAGAAGCATTAATAATCTCAGACATAGAAAGTTACATCAGACTTTTCAGTTCTCTTAAAAGAAGTTGATTTCATTAATATATTCTGGTGTGCTTTTATATTGTATTTGTACATTAATCCAGTAAAAGCTGAAACCATATTCCAGCCACTGGAAGGATGTGGAAACATTTGCTTTCAGCTGACGTCGTTGAAGATGGTAACTCTCTTTAATGTCAGGATCAGGATGTTGTGACCAACTTGTGCATATCACAAGAAAGGTTTTGATGGATATGGAAATTACCCAAGGGAAGTGTTTTGCTTGTAGAAATTCATGTAGAGATGAGCACAGCCTGTCATCTGATGAAAAATTGCACCTATAACTCTGCTCTTGCTGCCAAGATAGGTAACTCATCTAAGCCGGTGACTGTTTCTCTCCACCACCATGTGAGAGCAAGGGAATGAGCCACTCCCGATGATCTCCTCCATCACATGGTTCCTGTGACATGCACAGCTGTCCAGCCCAGAATTCTTTTATTTACCTTTAGCTGGACAAGGGTGAGAGAAGGAGAAGGTGTGTTGCCAAGCAGGTGGGGCACATCTCATGTTTAGGGTGCCAGCCCTCTGGTAAGTCATCACACAAGATGACACAGCATCTCATGCTTACTTTGGATTAAAGGCAACACAACTCCTGTTCATCATTCCTGATAGGGCAGATAGGTAGGAAGAAAAAATGGTTTCCTTAGTGTTGATTTATTAATTTTCATAAAAATGTTATCAGTGTGAAACTGTACTGTCTTCTTCTATTTATAGTCCATGTGCCAGCAAGAGTTAAATTAGTTGCCCAACATCCAGGGAGCACAAATTAGTTGCTTTCCATTCTACCTCAGCTTATTTAACACAGAGCAGCAGTGCACTTCAATATGCACAGAAAGGATGTAGGGGAGAAGTATTGCCTCAGTAATCTTAGCATGACATATTATTTCTTCCCTTCACTGTCAGCTGGAGGAATGATTCTATTTAAATTAAATAAATAGCTGATTCTGTAGATACTAGCTGAGATCATGTCTTTGACTAAATCAGGTTTCCTAGAGGGCAGGATAAAGTTTTACTGTTAATTTCCTAGCTCACTAGGGTATAAAATGCAAAACGATCTAGCTTTAGAAATCTTCAAACATACATAACACAATTTCACATTTAAGCAGTGTCTCTGTGTGTCAGGGAGACAAAAATAGTTGATAACATCTTACAAGTGTGCATATATTATAAATAGAGGAGCTGCTACTGTTGTCACTCAAGGGGCTCACCTCAAAATCATAATGTATTATAAGTTACTAAAAAGCCAATGACTAAGACTAGGTGAGAGAAAAACAATGGTTTATTGTAGGGAAAGAGTGTTTTAGGATAAACAGTGATTCTTTAAGGGCCCCTAGTGGGATCCTTCTAGCTAGCCCTTCCCAAACACATTTCTTTTCAGAAGTCCTAACCAGTATCTCTGTCTAGAGAGTAAAACTCTACTTGTTTAGAGTAAGGAGACATGATGTTTGTGTTGAAGGGAAGTTTGTTAATGGAGCTGCAATGCGGCAGCTTTGTTCTTCACCAGATTTCTCCCCTTCCTGTGACCCCTCTAAGAGCAGTAAGCCTAGATGTGCGCAGAGCCTGTGCTATGCTCCTTGGTTGACTTTCTGGTGATACCTTCCATTTTCAGATTGACTCAATTAAATGGATTTTTCAACAGTGGGACTGTGCTCTTTTCCCACAGTAGAACAGGGCACAGTGTGTAGCTCTTAACTGCTTGTCCTCTGGTCTTTCTTGGAGTTCCGTCCCTGGATTGTGTAAGCCAGATTGCTGTTCATCAGTTGCATGCCAGCTGTGACAGTCATGCCACCAGCTGCTAATCAGGATCAGTCATAACAGGGCTCTGCTTCTGGGAGGTCCTGCCCAATTTTGTGTTGAGGCTGGAGGGAGAAGTCTGGTATCCAAACTGCTCAGCATCTCACCAGCTTTTGTGGTGGGGAACTGATCTTTAGCCCAGGGTCACTAGTCTGTTTTGGCCATTTAAAATCCACGTTTTGGTGCCTGTGTGTGACTCATGGTTTGCACACAAGGAGGCTAGGGTCTGAGAAGCTCATTCATGGTGATGGTGGCATGGAAGGTAGCTTCTCACTTTACTGAAGGAGGTGAGATGTAATTAAAGCCAAAGACTGTGGCAGTTCAAAGCTGGGTTCTAGGATGGACCAGAGGAGCTCACCATGGATCACCACTGCCTGTCCTGGCCTGTTTACAGTGAAATGGTTGAAATGGTTCAGAGTGAGCTCTTTGTTCGATATGGAGGACAAGGACAGTTCTGTTTGAATAAAACAGAGAAGTGGAAGCAGTGAGAACTTGCTGTACCAGTGGAGGTGGGAGTGTGTGGTGTGTTCATCCTTTGATGGTACAAGTGTTCCTCTCTGCTCCGGATGGAGCCTGCAGCTCCCCCTGCCACTTTCTCACCTCTCATCCCATGGCCTCCCACATCAGAGCAGCTTCATATCACAGGCAGCAAGGCCCACATGATGCCTTGTGCTTAGGCAAAGTCAGATGACCTGACACCTCATGAACATCTGAGAAACACCAGGCTGAGGCTCAGCTGCAGGTCCTGCTATCAGCCCTCCGCAGATTTTTTCTGTGCCACATATAGGTTTGTCTACTAATATTTTTGTTAAAGATTACCCAAAAATTCAAGTTTACAGTCAGCTCTGGCCTACTACTTTGGAAGTTTTCAAAAATGCATGATATTTTAAACCATTATTCTTTTTATAGACAAAAGGTTTTTTGTCAAAACCCTTTTTGCTTGTTTGCAGTCTAAGTTGGCTAGAATTGAAAAATTCAGATAGTCCAATCTAAGTGGAGTGTGAATGTATTCTGCAAAATATGAGAAAAAGTGAATGACCAGAAAATCATGTTGAGGTTGAAACCAGTATGATTTGGGAGTGAAAGAATTGTGTAAACATAAAAACTCCTAAATATATAACTTATAACAAAATACCTAACTTTTTGTATTTTCCCTTGGAATTTTAAATTCACTATGCTGAAGTCTGTTTCAATAAAATTTACCTAAGAGATTCATGTCATACACTGAAGGCCCACAGTTGTGGGATGTGGTTCCTAGTATTATCTTGTGATTCTGCAGTGAGGTAATACGATGCTCAGTGTTACTTCTGATTTACTGTTTTGAGGGGCTAAGAGTTCTGTCACTTGTATCTGCATTTTTAGTGATCAGCTGAATATCTAGCTCACATAATTATTATGTACTTATCAGAATAGACTCTAATATTTGTAAGTACCACATGGGAAGCAGTTTGTTAAGCACTGTGGAAGAGTTTGATGTGTGGAGGATTTGAAGGATGGATCGTTCAGAATGAGTTAAGGTATGGTAACTGCTATGAGGTTTGGAAATGGAAACATGTAGGTAATAATATCAGGAAATATTTTATAGTCATAAGGTCTACTAGTCTATTAAATAATCTTCCCACTCAAGTGACGCAATCTCTGTTGCTCAAAATTCTTTAAATAGAATAATGAAATGGTGTTAGAGTCAACTCTTCTCCAGAGAGGTGCTAGACTAAAAGACATGATGCTATTCAGTATCTACTCACAGCTCTGAATGCTGAAGTGATTTCTTTTCAGACTGAACAAGAAAATGGTAGTGCATATTTCAAATTTGGTTTAGTATCCCATGGCAGCTGTTGCTTTGTTAAAAATTACAGAAATATGAAATTGCATGTTTTATATAAACTTCCATGATCCCTTCTTCAACATATATAGAATTTCTCCCTGTTTTTTGACCTTGTATTCCCTGGCCTTGATAAATGTTGAATTTCCATTCTAATAAGCAAAAACGTCAAAGTGTCAGATTCAGGTGGGTGGAGAAATGAGGAAATTGAAGTGAGAACAGAAACCTTGAATAGATCCCTAATTGCTTTCAAAATGAGTAGAACATTCAAAATTGTCACATGGTAGACAGGTATACTAAGTGTTCTTAAATGCATAAGTGTTATGTAAATACAAAGAATTTCCTGCATGAAAATACATTCCAATAATTTTTCTATGACTGATTTTTCTCTTCAGTTTTCTACCTGACAAATTCAATTTTTTTCCCCCTTCTGATCTTGTTCTGATATTAATATTTTGATGGAAGTATCACTTTATGCCATCATTTCACTGTGAATAGAACTAAAATAGAACAGTTTTGAGTGAGGATTCTCAGCTCTGTGGGCGAAGCATCTGGAAAAATGCAGTATGTCATCCAGGAAGAGCACTGGCTAAAAGACATTTTAACTGCCTTCCAGAGTCTCAGCATTTACTTTTCATACCCTTCTTGTTAAAGGTGGGCAAAAAAAACATTCAAAGAATGACTTGGAGGTGTAGGCACAGAGATTTTCCTCTGTTTGCAGAGACTGAAACAACAGTGTACATTAATTTCAGTGGGTTTTATCTATGGTGCTTGACATACTATTTCAAATGTGATAATGTTTTAACAGCTTAGATAATGCTTTTGCTGTCTACACTGTTACCTCTTTCCCCGCCCATCAGAACACACAGCAGAGGGAAGCAGTTCCGCACTGGGAAGATCTGTACAACCCCTTGCAATGATTAAGTAGAAACAGGAAGATCAAGCTGGTTTAGAGATGCAGAAGTACTTTTATATGAAGATGCTAACCAGAAATATAAAGGGGTTTCAAATTTGCTGAGTTTAAGTTTGTCAAAACTGAAAAAAAATCCACAGAGCTCTCAATTCTGCAAAGCTCTCTTTTTATGAGCAAAGAACTGTTGAAAAAATGTTGCCAAGTTCTTGTGCCAGTTCAACACAACAGAGTGCTTAATCATCATGTTTGTTGTTGTTATAAAGTGCCATATAAAATCTTCGTTTTTAGGTGTAAGAAGGCTGCTCTGGGAGATTCTGTGTCTGTGTTCTAAAATTGTCATGGCTCAGACCTGGCAGCTCCAGTTCCAGTTTTTGGCACTTATTTCTGTCTGGCTTTTTTAAAGTGGCTTAAAGTATCCACCTCACTTTCCAGTCCATAAAAAAAAGGTGGGAGAGTACAAATGTTTGAACAGGTATTGGGTAATAGGGCAAGAAGGAAGAGATGGATCGTGGTAAATCCTCTTTCCTGGCCCATTTCCACACAGGATTATTTGACTGATTATGAGCACCTAATTTAGTCACTGCAACTCTTAGTGTTTAATCTGCAAAGGGTAAAAAGTAGTTCAGACCACTCACACACCAGCCTGCCAGACACCAGTTTCACTGGAGAAGGTAGTGCATTGCCCCATGATTAGATTATTCCCATTCCAAACACCCAAAGTGTCTCCATTCTTTAACTCTGTGGGGAGATGTTCATGAGATGTCAGTCTCATGAATGTACCTGCTTTAGCAGTCTGCTTAGATACCCCTCATAATGGGTAGTTTCATCAGTGCCTTCTTTATTTTAAAGGTGTATTGTGGCTGGTTTTGTGCTGCCATGGTCAATAGGAGATCAGGAATACTTTATTTATTGCAGTGTAATGAACTTTGTTCGTTTCTTAGATACAAAGAAATCAGTGAAATAGTTTCTAAAATTTTTGGATTTTTCAATCTTTAAATCACATTTTCTAAAATATCCAGTCTTTAGGGATCCTGAAGGTTATCACATCTGATAGGGATGTGAGGGGTCACGAGGAAGAAGAGAGCTGCTGGTGGAGTGTAAATTTTACAGTCTGGGAGAAAGCCTCAGTCAATCCAGAGCCAGTAACAGGGACAACATGTATCTTTCTGGGGACACGCAGCACTTGGAACAGTGGCACTTAAAATGTCCTTTTGAAAATATGAAGGCAAACAGCAGCAGGAACATGTCTGTCACATCCAAATTAAAACCGTTTTGAAGACCGAAAAGCGCACTATAAATGGTCTCCTTTTCCTACTCTAATCTTCCTATTCTATCTGTTGATGGGGGAAATACTCGTTCAGAAGTGAACCCTGTGGGTATTCATTGAAATGAATTAATCTCTTAATTTAGCCTAAAGAAAAATTAAGAAATAGAGCTTTGAAGAAGTGAGAGCTTATCCATTTCTCCTTTTCTTTTTTTTTTTTTTTTTATTTTTATTTTTTATTTTTTTCTCCTTTTTTTCTTTTTCTTTTTTTCCCTAATATTCTTAATTTCCTCCATTCTGGACTAATCTGCTTTCTAATGGAATCACAGTTAAAATCTTCATAGTCTCCCACTAATGAAGTATGACCTTACAGGACTTTTGAGAAACTTTCTTCTTCACCATGCATTCACCATTCCTTTCATGCATTTTATTTCAGTTTAGAAATCAGTATTTTAAAAGGCTTAATTCTGGATACCTAGCTACAGGGCTCATAACTAGGATATTTCATTGACTTCACCTGCAGTTTTTCTGCTCTCTGAAATTCAGTCTAGATGCATTCAACTCCAGAAAGACACATTTCCAAAAAGCACATCTTATTGCTTCTGATTCAGTTTTGCATTTTGTATTGTCTATGAGGTTGGAGCTGTTGAGCATAGCGAGGCATTCTGGCTTTGAAATCTGTAAGTAAATCAAACAGTTGCCTGACTGAACTAATTACTGTCAATGACAAAATCCATTACAAAATTTTATGATAATAGGCTTTCTTCCAAAATAGTTTCCCCCCTCTCCCCCCCAAATAAGCATTACTTTAAAGATAAAAGAAGATTGATGTGGTAGTTATGAGACAACTTTGCGTCGCAATGAGACAAAGAAATACCTTTGTCACAGTTTTGAGTTATGGAAATTTTGAAATAATTTTAAAATTATGTTTTCCTCTGAGTGATTTCTGCTTAGGGTCAGTGAGGCTGTTAGCTTGTTTCCCTAAACAAGAAAAAAATAATTTTGAGGTTCAGTGTTTCTTTGATCTCTTTCAAGAAGGACCGAATTTAAAAAGTGAGACTGAGATGATCTCATTGTAATCGTGTTATTAATAACTGCTGTCAAAAGTAAAATGCTGTGAATTTGTTACACACACAGTTCAATCCAATTGCCATACTAGCAATAAACAGGACCAAAGTTATAAGTATTGTAAATATTACTGGCAAATCGCATTTAGACCGAAAGGTTTCAGAAAACAGAGCTGGCCTCTTTATAGTACATGAAAATCAATTAACAAAATGGTATGCCCTTGCAAAATGAAGTGTGGATAATGAACACAAATAAACGGGGATTTGGGAAAAGCCTGTAAACTGTCCCTTTTGGGAGGGAGAGTGACTGATTAGATGAGAACCATGGTGGATTAGTGCAGGTATGAATTAACAATGGAGCAAAGGAAGACAAACTTCAAAGATGTTTCTAATCTTTGATCCCATTAGGGATCCTGCAGAAGACGTGTGAATTCTAATTTAGTTGTGTGAGAAGTGTTACAGCCAAAAGAGGAAAAACTTTTTCCAGATAGAGGTTGGGCTGGAATATCACCCATGGCATTTTTTTCCATCACACTAATCTAGATCAAACAGGTTAAAATTGAGGTAATTTATGTAAGTCTTCCAGGTGCTCTTGAGAATGTCTGCAATAAAAGAAGGAACAGCATCTTTCGCAGCTTTCAGTATTGCCACAAGTCTGTTGAGATCCAAGAACTTGAAAATTGCAGTTGAAACAGCCATTCCTTCCAGCTTGCTGCCTGACAGTCTCTAGAGGCCTGGACAAGATTACATGAGGCTGTAAACAGCTCAAAATGCCATGGTTCTTTGTCTTGTGACAGGTGTGAGACCACAGGCTTTCAACTTGGGATTTCTAAAGTTAATTTAAATGCTAGAAGAAAGCTGACTGAGGTCTGAAATAAGTAAAGCCACCACTGGCAGAAAAATGAAACGCTGAGACCCTCCGACCAAGAACACTATGCTGAATAAAATGGAAACAATTGCACAGTATTTTCTTTCAGGGTGGGAGATACCAGAAACTGTAGGCTGTTGGCACACTAGACATATTGATACTACCCTCAGCAGTAGCAAATGTTCATTCTCTTGGAGATGAACCTGAGAAACGGTAGCATGCTTCCCATGTAGCAGCTTTAAGGTCTACCTGTGGCATTGGTGTGGTTGGAGGAGAAAGCTGCTGCTGTTTGGGTTGAACTGTGGTTTACAAACAAAGCCTTTGACTCTGTTCCTTGCGGCAAGGAGTCAACTGAGCTGGTCTACATGGTGTAAATCTTTTATTTATGATCTTCACAACTTCAAGACCTCCTTATATGGTTTCATGCAGTCTAAGTTACCACTATTACTCCCATAGAAGGCTACACCGTCAGAAATACTTACGGAGAAATATGAGCATTTAGGGTGAGAGAATAAAGTGCACTGATTCACAGGTGGGAACTGGACCTTGTCAGAATAGCTGGCAGTGTTTCTATAGAAACCTCAACATCTGATTGTGTGTTGGCAAGGTTCGTCTCAGAATGGGGCATATCACTCGCTGTGTGCCAGTTCACCAAGCCGTCATAAGGTTACTGTGTTATTTTAGTGCACGCCATTATTGTACTAAATTAGTGTGCTAATAGGGCTATTAGTCATTGAACAGCGTGCATTTCTATGTAAAAAGGTAAAAAATGCTGACAAGAATGCAATGGCCATGATGTGTACACTGATCAGCTGGTGAAGCAATGCCGGCAGCAACCACCAGCAGCGCTAACGCTGCATGGTGGGCCTTGCGCATAAAAAGAGGTCAGATCAGTTCGTTCTTGATGTCATAAACCCTTCTCCAGATGAACATGACATCAGTCTTCTCTATTTGTTTTCTTTTTTTAAAGCAAGCCTCTCAAAGAAGATTCCATTCCATCATAGTCCTTAATTAAACTATCACAAAGACAGACAATAACTTCTAATTGTCAAAGAATTAGGAGACACCCTTTTACCTCACCACGAAAAGCAGAGAAGCAATACAGTATATGAAGGAATGAGTTGATTCCTACCACTGCTATGCCTCTCAGAAATAGTGTACATTTCTGGCACTGTTACAGTGTAGTATCTATATGTAGTCAGTAGTTAACTTCCTTTCTATCACACATCACAGTTAAACTGTGTTCCTGCCAGCCATTCCTTGAAAGGTATGTACAACCTCCGGAGAAACTAAGCAAAACTGAGTGAGGAATGATATGTTTTGAATAAAATGGCATGCCTTGATCAAGTCATCGTACGACCAAACCTAGGAAACCCTTGTATGCCTTTCCCTGCTGCTAAACTGTATGGAATAGTGACAGCCTGGAGCTCAGTCTGTGCTCTGAAATACATGGTATGATTTTTTTTCATTAGATGAAGGAACAAAAAATGCCCCACTTTTAAACTATTTTTCTCCTAAAAAACTTATATATATATATAACTTATTTGGCACTTGCTATAAACTCTTCTACTCAGTTCTTACCACGTATCACCAGAATATTTAAATTAATATTACTTTTGTAATCTGAGGAAAGGGGATTTCCCAATGAATGTTATTACAGTACTTTTATTTAAACTGAAGAGCTATTTTTAGATGCTTGGATGTGTCCTGGGATAAAACATTCTTTCTCTGACATGTTCTAATGTTGACTAAATGTGTTATGTACTGCATCTAGGTATCTAAGGAATTTTAATTGTCTCAGAGGTACACAATAGCTTTTTAGAATTAGAATATTTATCACTTGTCACAGCTTGTAAATTTAGATACAGAACAGGCCTGTACACTGTCAAGCTGTGTGGGAAAGTACGAAGACTAAGAGGTAGCGTCATGGTCTCTGTATGCCTTCCAAACAATAGTTTGGAAGTATGTTCCAAAAATGTCTAAGATGCCGTTTAAAAAGATGTAGTTAAAAAAAGCTTAAACCTGAAACTACGAAGCAAGAAAACGTAAAAGAAAAAAGCTGATCCTAAGAAATTGTCTCTTGTGCACACAAGTCAGTCCCACTCCTTTGGCAAAGTGATAGTTGCTCTAAGAAATGTACTGAATTATGCATGGCTTACCAACAGTCCTTCAGTGGAGCTCAGTTATGATGGCTTCAGGGAATGTGTGCACTCCTGAACTGTCATCTATCTACCTATTGTGCAAATCAAAAGTATCTGCAGATAGAAAATTCAGATTAATTGAAGAAAGCCCTTAAGCAGCTTGCTAAGTGATAGAAGCTTCCTATCAGTCACAGCCAGGAGATTAAACTGTGGACTGTCAGGGTGAACAGTTAGCAGCTAGGATTCATTTGATATTCCCCACTTTAGATCATGCCAGTTATCAAGTTAAAAAAAATCCCAACTAGTAAAACTAGTCTAAAACATCAAAAATTGGTACATTTTAAAACACACTAGATTTTTCATGTAGCCCCACATTTTCATAACTATGTAATTTTTTATTTTGCTTTCAGTTTTAATTGAGTTGGATAGAGGGGAAACCTTCCTCTAAGTGGCGTCTTAGTACCTGTCATAGAATTAGCCAGTGTGGTGGGAAGCCTTTTGGCAGGGGTGAAGCAAAAGCAGCAAGATCATGCCCAGCCCTCATGTGGGGGAGGACAAAACATCACAGGTCCTTGGCCTGTGGGAGGACAATCTTCCCTAGCAGGTTGACATGACAGAAGCCATGCTGCAGTAGAGGCAGTAGAGGGTAACTGCCTCTTGTTTGTATTTGCACACCTCTGATTTGGGCAACAGAAGTTCAGTCATTGTTGATCAGAGTGCTGGTTTCCTAAGTACTATTATTGTTTACATGTGATAAATATTTCTATATTAAAAGAATGGTTAGGAACTAGCTTTGCTTCTTAATGTTTCTCATATCCTGACGCCTGCCTGCACAGAGTCTCTATATTCACATTTTCTCTGTAATCATCAGTAGTGATCCTCTTATCTGCAGTCATTCATTTATGACTTCTCCCCTTCTCATATGGCCAGATATTCAGAGTAATCATGCTGTTAAAATACACTTATTTTAACAGTTTTTAAAATATGGTCATTTTGTTAGTATCTGATTCCAAGATGCCTGTGCACTATCTCTGTTTTGCTGTTTTCTCTCATGCCTTTAGACAAGGGATTCCCTCTCTTGTTGGTACTGTCTGTCATGGGCATGGCACCATGCACATTCCCCATGATGCATGTGATTTGCAAGACTGCTATTAAATAAGAATTGTGATAACATTAGTCTCCACTACACCAGACACAAAGCTTCACCCTGCTCTTTTGCAGATTGAAATGAAATGTATATTTAATTGACTTTGTTAATGCTTTCAGAAGACTACTACAGGCTTGCTTGAAAGTTTACCTCACTGTGTAGGCATTTTGGAGAGTAGTTTTTGGGGAAGGAAGAAGGAGTTTTTAGATGTTTTCCACTGGATGGATTGTGAAGAAGTTGGGGGTTTTGCCAGACTTGGCTATCTGAATTTTTTGCAGCTTCTGTCTCCATTGCAAGGTCCTCCCACTGCTTGATGTAATTTCCTGGTCACTCACTTGGAGCCAGGATAGATGTGCTGGCATCTCACATCAGCAGCGAGGGCTGAACATACAGCTTGTAGTGGATAGTGTGCTCAATCAAATTAGCCCTGCCACGTCTAAGTGTGCATCAGTTCTGCCTGTGGCTAACAAGATGCTGATGCCACTGATGTGCTGCCTCTGCCTATGGTTGTGGGAGTGAGGAGCTGTGCTTGCCTACTGCTCGTATCTTCCGACATTTCATCTTGCACAGTCACGGTGCTCTGAAGTTGGGAGTCCTGCTGCAAGCAGGAGCACATCTGGGGACCGAACACTTTCATCTTTCTCTATCCCTGTCCTTGAGTTGGTATTGGACCTGGTGATTTTAATACAAATGTGTCTCAAGAGTGAGAGACGAGATGTAGAAGCCTAGTGTAGTAAAATAAACTAGGCCAATGCAGCACTTACTGAGTTTTACGTCCCCCAGTCTGTAGTGTATATTTCTGAGTATAAACAGATAACATTATTTACAGCATTTTGGTTATGATCAGAATAAATGCATTTAAATTTAACTTCTCTTTAGCATTAGCTTGCAGACCTGGAGATAAATAAGCCACAGTTGACACTGGACTTTTCGTTTCATTCTAAAGTCTGCTTAGCAGATTTCGAACTATTCAATTCTGGCAATATTTTAGCAAAGATACGGTAACAAATCCACTTATATGAATTACTGTTCATCTGGTAAGGGCTGGGTGGCTTTAGGTTTTATACTTTGCCTCTATTTTTGCAGTATTGTACTGGAGATGAAGCAATTTTTCTGGTATTGAGTCAAAGGAAAAGGATAAAGGGTATAAAAAGTTTAAGAGCAGTCTGCAGTTGCGGAGAGATGGGAAGGGATGGCTTAGTTGGGGGTGGCTCTGAAACCCACCCTGCATCAGGAGTCCTAAACTGTCCATGAGCAATGGTAGTTTGCAGCACAAGGTTTCAAGACAAACTCGCCAAGATCTCAGAGTGATGCATAGGAATTAAACAGTACAAATACAGTGAGTAATTAAGGGCTTAAAGATCACTTGCACTTGTAATAATTTTGAGTAATTGTTTTCACTGGCTTCATGAGGTCTAGTCAGTACCATATACCTTGGAAGGAGAGGTCTCCAGCAGACTATGCTACAGCACCATTCATGGGACTCAGGAACAAGGTGTTTCCACTGTGACTGCAACTGGGAACCCCAACAATAGCAAATAATAAACAACCTAAATCTGGAAATACCTCACTTTTGTTTAAAAAAGAACAAAACCCAATATATTATTAACCATTTGAAGGTTAATCTATTTACAACTGCATTAAGAGCTCCAATTAGCTGGAATATGAAGAGCTTCTCCCCATGGTGGTGTTAATTCCAGTTCCACTGATTCTGTAGAAATTGCCCTGTACTTTACTGTTGGCTGAAGGGATGGAATGTGGTGACAGATTTCAGCATTGCTGTGTTGCATGATATGACTAAACTGGGAAACCTTTATTTTTGGGGAACAAATCTGTTCAGTCAATTTTTTTGGCTCTACATGAAATTTAATACATTGATACTTCTAAAGAAGTTTCTACTGAAAGATGTTGGTAAATAATAATTGGTTTTCTTTCAGAAAACCGTGAGGGAGTGACAAGTGTTGTTATCACTGTCTTGTGGAAATAAGTGAAGAACATCTGTATGTGCCATATTCCTCACATGGGGCATCTTGGAACATGTTGGAATGTTTATGTGGGGTACTTGAAGTCCAGGTGCCTCCAGCCCTCTAAACCTGCTCTGTCCCAGGAGAGTTGCTCTGAGAGACCCAGAGATGAGCTTTCTGGGAGCACAATGTGGAAAATGACCACCAGCTGTGGGAACAGTGTGCTGGAAGAGATGTTTTTCCTAAACCATTTTAGGGGGAGCACGATAATGCTTCAGGACCATGTTTGAAGTGTTCTGACGCAAATGTCACATTTAGTCACATGTTCTCATCTCCAGTGGAACAAAGCTCTGCTTCCCTGGGGAAAGTTTTAGAAACATTTATGCTTTTATGTGATGCAATGATGTCCCCTCCAGACTTCCTAAATTGAGACAGAACTTCCATGGGCATTTCAGCAGTGAAATAGATATAGTCCTTCATCTCTGTAAAGCTGGCTTTGGCATTTATCATATCAAAGTATTCAAATTTATGAAGCAGTTTCTTGGAGCTCAGTTAGTCCCATCGGTGACTTTTTACAGAACCAGCAGCCGAGCTGCCTCTCTGTTAACATTGCATAGGGAAAAGAGAGAAGTGTGTCATGTGAACTGCAGGGAAATTAGAACAAGCTAATCAAAGAATAGCAAAGAGAGAAGTTAGACATTAACGGCACTTTCATATAGACCACAAAACATGGAACTAGAAACACAGTCCTAATGTGTATTATACACTAGTGCACAATTAAAAGTATAGCCAGAAAAGACCATATTTGATAACAGATCCTTTTTCTTTAAGAAATGGTAATGTATGAAAGGCATTTCACAAAGCTTTCTTAGGGAGATCAGAAACATAGGGTCACTGAAAACAGGGCACCATGGCAAGAAGTCCTCATTCTTTAAGGATGATCAGCAATACTTGCATGATTTGCAGCAGATTTTTCTCTACTTTTGTTTTTCACATGTTTAAAGGATAGACCTTGACTAGAAAGCTTGTTCCTTTTTTGCTTTTTGAAAATAATTCATGATGTCTAGCCTACGTTTCTCTTGCAGGAGTTTATACTTGTTTCTCTTGTTCTGTCTGCAAAGGATGTAGAGAATTGTTTCTGCCCAAATCAGAAGTGGAGAATTGTTTCTGCCTAATACATATTTGAAGACTGTTGTCTCATTTCATTTCCCTTCTGTAGAAATGACTCAATCCAAGTGCTTCAGCTTTTTCCTATGTCATACTTTCAAAGACCTCTGATAATCATCTACTCCTTATCTTTGGACTTCTACTTTGTCTGAGTATGGTTCCCAGACATGGACTAGATATATAAAGCTAATATAAATCCCATTTTCTAAAACTTTTAATAATGGAAGTCATTCACTGATCCCTACAAGGAAAGGGAAATTAAACTTTTCAGTGTTGATGTGACTTGCCCAAGGATACCCCTCAGAGAATGGGCAGAGCCAGGAAGATGACCCAAGACCACTGGTTTCCCTTGGCAAACATACCACCTGCAAGCCTTTCATTGGTAAAATTTGCCATGTGGAATCACTTAAAGATCTGGCCTGCCCCCAGGAAGTGATCTGTATTCTTGCTAAGCATGAGAAACGCTTCTTGTATTTATGTGCTGACTGCTCTTGGTACGACGTTAACCTGTCTGAACTCCTACAGACTTCAGTTTCTCGCAGGTTGAAGACATGGCACTTTCAAATGTCCTTTTTCCTCTTCCCTGTCACCTTCAAAACTTTCCATAAATGAAGGTGGGTACCTGTTCAAGCTCTGTTCAGAGTAATTCTGTTTGTGCCTTTTAGTGATGAATCAGTGAAGAAAATCAGATTATTTTAAAAAAGAATAGTTGGTATATTCTGCTTTCTCCAACCAAACTCACTTTACCAACCCAATAAAGTAAAACTACAACTAGCTCTTAAATTAGGCTGTAGGAGTTTCCCAGCATGAGCTGCAATTGCAGCAAATATATTTATCCTTAACTACTGTGCTGTATTGAGTACATTAAAATGTTCAGCCTTCTCCTTAGCTATATGATGTTTGCTGAAACAGAGCACAGCTCAGCCACACTGAGTGAACACATGCTTACTTATCTGTCTGGTTTAAAAATATTCTAATCATTATTGAGTTGATCTATGCATCTCATCTTTGCAATTTCTTAGACCTGTTTACTTATTTGTTGATTGGGTTGGTGTGCTGTTTTGTTTTGGTTTTGTTTGTTTGGTTTGATTTGTTTTTAATAAGAGTACATTCATTAATTTTCTCCTCTGCTCTATTGCAATAGTTTATTTGTAATTTAGGATACAGGAACTTTGTTACCAGTGGAAATCAATGTACTAATTTGATGCCAGCAATTGCTTAACCTAACCAAAGCCAGAGGGACCCCAGTGCAAGAAAGGGTGTATTAATACAGCTTTATGAACATGCAGCACTCACACCAGCACACTGCTGATTAGAAAACACAGGAGACATTTCTTCAAAGGATTCCGAATAAAGCCTTTGGACCCATTTCCACACGTGGATTTTTTTTTTCATTGTCCTAAATACATTTGTGAGACTGCCTCATTTTGAACAGCATCTGAAGGGAAAGATTTTGTGCGTGTTTAATCCATCACTGAAAACAATTGAGAGTTATATATATATATTTGACCTGATAAATATCTCAGCATTTAAAATCCTTCTGAATCCTTAGATAGTGCTACTTAATCTCTTAAACATGCACTTATAATGACTTAAGAGTCCACACACTGGAGACTGGAGATCCAGTGACCCAGTTGTTCTCTGCAATGCCTTGTGTGGGAGGTGATTTGGATTTTATTAATCCAAATAATTTTTGAACCCTGTAAACGTACTCAGGACTTTGCAAGTGCTAATGAGCATTGCTTGCAAGCTAAGCAAATGGTGCTCTCCGGCCAGAAGCTCTGTGACGGGTGCACAGCCCTGTGTTGCACACTGCAGCGGTGAGCTCTGCCCTTAAAAGATCTTTTAATGTAGTGTAGTTACTAGGAAATGTGTGTGCTGAAACTTTCCGTGACATCAGATACTGTGTCAAGGAAACAGACTGGAGATTGCCTGTAAGTTTTGAATTCAAATAATAGTTTTTTTTTAAAATGTAAATCTTCTCTATAGTGTAGAAGAAAGTAATTGTTTTTCCTTTCTTTGAAGTCCGGTGGTGATCTTAAACTGCATTTCAGGGTGCTTGCCATTCTGAATACTTTATTGCATTTTATAGCTACAACGCCTTTGTATGACCCCTTACCTATGAATTATTTATGTTCCGGGGAGGGAGGAAAAAATTATTAAATATGAAGTACTATAATGCCTAGTAATTATCTCTCCTGAAGCAATAGAGGTGTATTTACTGGTGTGAATACCATCATAAACAGTCATCATAAACCCCACTGTATTAAGTTGTTAAAAGCAATTTGTTACTGGTAATAATATGTATATATATTTTTAGCAGCTTTCAATATTTTAATGTCTACCCTCTAAACTGTCAAGTTAAGTGTTCCTTCTCTGTGTTTCAAATGGTGCCTTTGGTAGTTAAAATGAAAGAACACAATTAAAAAAAAAAAAAAAAAAAGCTGAACTTACTGTTTGGTTTTATTTGCAACAGTCCAGCCATGTGGATTGATTAGTTGCTGTCTAAACAATTTAATATCAAATGTCTTGTCAGGGCATTTCCGAGAGGTCGCTTTCACAGCAGCCTTGCACACCTGCAGCAGCACTGTAAGGGTTTCTGTCCATCCTCAAAACCATTGATTTTGCTTAAAAAGCTGTTCAACTTTTTACGCCATTACCCCATTTACCTATTCCGTACACACTATGAGATCCAACATGTCGCTCATCCCTGTCCCTGGGTCCTCTTGGCACTGCCAAGGTAGCATCCCAAGCTGCTACTGAGGGGGATGAAAGGAGCAGCCTTGGCAGTACCCTCAAACTGGTTGCCTAAACAGCTGGAGGACCACTGGCTTTAAGAAGTGATGGGCATTTCAAGCTCACCTTATCAACCCATCCTCATCAACAGGCAGAAGGTGGTACTTTCTAGAAGCTGCGTAACAGGTGTCAGCTACTAATTATCATATACTGAAAACTTTGCATGGTTGCAAGAATGATTTCTAGAGAAGAAAAATGGATTTTTTTCCCAGGTCCCCACTGCAGCTGACCATGCTTGACTGGGTTGTGGCACTGCAGATAGGCCTTGGAAAGCCCGCCTTGGTCTGTGCTTGCCTATTGTGAACTGCTGTAGGATACAGCTGTATTTAGGGTACATCTGCCCTGAATATTGCCTTCAATTACTTCCTTCTCTGAAGACACATTCCATCCTCCTCCTCCTGTCCCACAGCAACTATGTCACTTGAGGTTCCTCTTTGACTACAGGTCATACCAGCAGTCCTTGCTGTCATGTAACACTTGCACCTTCTGGAGCTGAAAGCCTTCTCAGAGGGCACTGAGTCACCTTCCATAGCACAAGAGTCGTGCTTTGTCATTCCGACTTAAATGTATTTCTTTTGTCAAGGGCAAATAAACCTGCTCTGTTCTCACATAAGTAGGCTTTGGCACTGAACGAGATCTTTAAACTAGTTTGCAAATAACTACACTATGGGATAGAGAATCCTTATGGAGAGAAAAGGAGAGTGAAACTGTATTTACTTACAGATAAGCAATCACTTTCTCCTAGGGTCTTATTTGGAAATCACAGATAGAGCGGGGTACTCTGTGTAAATTGGACCAGCTCAGTTTGCTCATGGGCTTTTCTTCTCTCTGAGAAAGTCATCTCCTTCCAACACCCTCTAAAGTCAGTCACAGTGTGGTCATAATAAATGCAAGTGCAGCCCTTCCCCTTTCAAGAACTTTGGACAGCTTGCTCCAGCATAAGGGGCATTAAAAACCTCCGTATTACATCTTGGCCTCTAAACTAGATGAAGTATAAACAGGGCTTCTGTACCACAAAGCTCTGTCCTTAAAAGTACTATAAACAAAAATCAAGGCTGAGAACCTATGGTACCTCAGAGGTCTGCCTATGAGTGCCAGGGACAGGATGCTGCTTATGCACTGGATGAAACATTGCCATGTCAGAGGCATTAAAAACACATGTTTATCCTATAAAATGAACTTGAGAAGTTCAGCTCTCGCAGTCACGTGCTCATGTCTGCCTAAGTATTGTCTGAGAAAGCCTGGTTGGGAAAGAACTTGTTTGGATAGGGTGGCCTTGACTGAGGAACAGTTTATGATCCTCTGGGAATAAACACCTTTTCATTGTGGAAGATTTTGCAGGTTTGTGGGTTTTTTTTGGTGGTTTTTTTTTTTTTTTTTTTTGTCAAAAGAAAGATTCCTATCATAAATGAGACAGATGAGCTGCATTGAACACATAATAAAGGTAGTGCCTGTGTGAGTGCACAAGGAAGATGCTGGGAGCTGCAGATTCATACATGTGTGATTGCATGGATAAATCTCATCTCAGGGATTCAGAAATTTAGGTATCCACACTCTTGTACTTGCAGTGCTCCCTAGTTGTGAGCTGCTCATGGCTCTAGCAAGACAAGACCTGGCTCAGTATGGTCAGAGAAACCTGCAGAACTACAAGCCTCCTCCTGAAGTCGCTGCTGATTTTAGGCCTCCCAGCTGCCCTCACCTCTCAGGGCACTGACAGTGTGGCAGCCTACAGGGCCATGTTACACATGACGTGGGTCCATGTTACACATGACGTGGGTCCATGCACATGAAACCCAGGAGAGCCACGTCAGTCTGCCCCATTTCTGCCTTCCAGCTAAATGATACAACAGGTAGAATGTACCATCCCTTGTGCCCTGGGTTTCATGTCTGTTTTAAGCAATGATTGTGAAATCTTTGCAAGGATCATCTGAAAAATGAAGTGCATCCAAAATAGTGTGTGTCTGTGAAAAGCTTGATTTTCTGAGGGTAGTCTCTGGGCTGGCTTGGAACAGAAAGAAAGAATTTTTTTACAAGGCAAAAGAAAAAAGGAATCAAAACCTTCAAATTACAGAGACAATTTACTGGGCAAAGAAAGCAAGTGAGCAGTTCAGGTATATTTACTGAACTGTTACTCTATATTGACTCAGCTCTGATCCATTCATACCTTAAATTCTGAATCCCTCATCTTATCTTTAAAGACAAGTTATGGACATTGATAGCTTTTGATCTGCCTACTTACCACTCTGCCACTGTTAACTTTTTGTTTGTCATCATGAATGATGCGTAGTTCTCTCCAAAATTTTTCCTTCATTTTTAGCTGTATGTGCTTTAAGGCTGGATCTATTATTTCTTGTGCTACATGACACATCAGAGATAAAGCTATTCTTGTTACAGAAACAGTCACTGCAATCAAGTGAAGATTAATGGAAAGATTATTTCTGTGAATATCAAGAGTTCCTGGAATATGGTGTTTTCCATGTTAATATATTCAGAAACTGGATCACAATATTGCCACCCCCAACTCTGCTATTTTTTGTCCTCTCTTTTCCCCCATTTACATGTGATGTACTGGGCTGTGATCTCTTCCCAGATAGTTGCTTGTAGTAGCAGTGTCCTGCACTTCTGTATCTGCACATGGTGTATCCCACTTAACCAATTCTTCGTGAATGATTTGTCCTTTAAAACATATGTTTTTATTCTAGCAGAACATATGGTCTATCTTTGGTCTGCCTTACATACTATTTGAAGCCTATCTCAGTGACTTCCTAGATGTTTCTGCCTCATTAGAGTCATTACTGTCCTAGTCTTTTGTCAAAATGGAATCCAAAAGTTTTTTCATTCTTTTCATACTGAGTATGCTGCCAATTATTTTTGAGTCAGAGGTAACCCAGTCTCTTTTAAGTTTTCAGCCATATGTTGCAGAGTGAGTGTGAATCTTGTCACTTCTCAGGAGAGTTTTCATGCATTTACGCCCCAGAATGGTGCCACACAAGTTCTTGGGTCTTCTGACATGGTGTGAATAAAATCCTGAGAGTATGTTGTCAGTGAATGGCCTGAAGAGCAGCTGGAGGATGTCCTCACAGTCTTCCCCACTCCAGTGAAGGGTTCTTACATTTTATATTTTCCCACATCCTTCCCTGGAAGACAGGCAGCAGAAAATGGCCAAGTCCCCACAGGCCCTGGGCATGGATCTAATGGGAAAACACGCACAGGGATGTGATTTCTTGCTGAGCTCAACAACATGCTCTGGTTGGCTAGAGGGACATGTTTGGCTAGAGCAGCTGCTTGCTGTGGAGATATTTTTTGCCTGTCTCAATGTTTCCCCTGTGCACAGACAGAGGTAGCACATGGATGGCTTTGGAAGGATTTGAAGCCACATCCTCAAAGACTGAATGTCTGTCAGTCCCTCCTCCTCCTTTTCCTGTCTGACTCTGTAAAAGATGCCTAAATCTGGTCCTTCACTTCTGTTGCAGCGCGTTTATTGAGAATACCCGAAATGCAATGCCATTTGATTGCTCACACAGCCATGGAAATGTTTTTTAAGGCCAAAAATGGTTCATCTCATTTAGCACGTGCCACATGCATCTGGCTGTACCAGGGCAACCTGGTACTGTCTTGGTGAGGGCACTCAGCACCCAACCCTGCTGCTACAGGGTCAGTGCTGTGGTGGCTTGGAGGGGACCAGGAGGCCAAACCACTTGTTTCAGCTGCACAGATTACACGGTGGAAAATCTGCACTAAGAAACAAATATTTCTTATTTATTCTGTCTATCTGCCATAATAACAGTGTGCAGAAGCAATAGCTCACCTACTTGGTGAGCTGTTCAGGGTATGCCCCGAAATCACCGTGAATTAGTTTGTCCCTGATGTTCCTCTTATTAATTTATAGTTTACTCAGAAAACACAGATATTTGACTGAGGTGCCTTTGGGTCTTTTAGCTGGCTTCTAGCCAACTTTGCTTGTCACGGAACCTTCCTTTTCTTCTAGTGCAATATGTTTGTGCTGGTTGCTAAGCAGATTACCTCCTAGCTGCATATTTAACAGGAATGAGAATAGTAACACAGAGTTCAGAGGTGCTGGATAGAAACATGGGTTTTCTTGAGTTAGGAAAAAGTAAATAAGGGACTAAAATAATGATAGCTGCTGCTTCCCAGGATGGATTTTTTATGCATGAAATCTTTGAGATTCTGATATTTGCTGTATTTTATGTGGTGTATTTACTTCCATTAATGACTGAAAATGTTTGCACAGGCAGCAGGAAATCTCATCTGAGGAAAAGTAAGTAATGTTTGTTATGAAATAGATGTTTTTTAGAGCTTTACTATTTACTGTCTATATCTTTTTGGCAAAATTGTATTGGCTCTATTGCCGTTGCATTTCCTCTCCTCGTGTAGCCCTTTCTTTATGAATGTCTTCAGGTGTGGGTTGCTCTGTTGAGGAGTTCCGTGTTCTCTAAGCAAACTGATTACAAATCCTCTCATTTCCCATACATACTATTGCAGTATAAAAATGTGATTATACTGATTATGGCTTCCTAGTCCACAGAGCTCCTTTATAGGATGCATATCCTAGGGCAAGAGGAAATCAGCCAAACAGTATCCTCAGGTTGATCTTACCGTTGAAAGTGGATTTAAGCTCTACCTGAGAAAAAATGTTACATTAAGACCCCATAATTTTGAGTTTTGAATACTTTGTTTTGTTTTGCTTTTTTCTCCTTTTTAATGTGCCTAACCTCTGGTCAGTGCAAACATTTAGTAAATGATAATACAGCTTTTCTTGTATCCCTTTCTCATTTTGTTTCTAGATCTTTTTTTTCCATGTTACAAGATGTTGAGGGAGGAAATTTTTTTCAGCACACTGAGAGCTCCAGCCTAGTACACGTAAATCACCAGACAAGTTTTGAGTAAACACACATTTTCAAGTTACACTTCTAAAAATGAGGAGCTTCTGACTGGACACACTGGACCCCAGCAAGGCCCCTTATTTATAGGGACTGATAATACCTTGGTTGTCCTTGGAGGACAATCTGCTGGGAAAGATACCAGACGTTGAATTCATACCTGCACCTCTTGTCAAGCTCTGTGAATCTCACACCAGTAAAAGGACACTGTGGGGCAGGCAGAGCCACAGCTCAGTTTCCTCCTTGCTTTCTTTAGGATGATGATGCCTTGGGATCTTGGCATATTCTGGTGGGCAGCTTTCTTCCAGTTCTCGGTAGAGTAGCTGACGGCCTTAGCGCATACCCTGCTCTTCTCTCTACACAAAGCCCAGTCACGCTCAGGTGTTGTGGCTCGCTGCAGCTGCTGTCCTCTGCAGTGCAGGAGCAGCAGAGCGTGGCTCTTGCCACTTTGCCTGTGGCGTGGCTAATGATACACATCCAAAGGCCACTTCCAATTTCCTGAAGTGGGGATTTCTCTTTCATACATGGACTGCAGTGTATCCAGCTGAAGCAGGATCATGTGCTTTGTACAGCTGAAATCACTATACCAGAGACTAAATTGCTGGGTTTGGAGAGCAAAGGCGGGATGAGCTCCAGTAGGTTTTCCTGTATCTATTATGTCTGCCAGCCAGACTGCCTTTGGGACTACTTATTCTCCGGTCATGCATTCTCTGATTTACAGCAGCCCATGTCTGGGCCCAGAAAGGGTGACATTGTTGCTAATTGCTGTTCAGGTAAATCAGTCAATCTTGGTGCTACAAGTTGCCCTGGGGAGACACTGGTGACCAGTCTCCCTGTAGAAGGAGGCTGTTGCTTGCTGACAAGTCTGGCCAGCGTTTTGATGGGTAACATATTCAGGTCCAGTCTTGAGGAACCTGCATTGCACAGGTCTGGAAAGGGTCAGCTCTGACCCTGTAGTCTGTCTCATTTTGCCCCTGTGTGTCTTATTTCCAAAACCACTGGCACTACTGTTGGCCAAATCCAGCCAAGTTTATCAGAGACACACAAATGTCAAACATAAACAGCCAGAAGTTTTGAGGAATTTACCTTATCTGGGAGGCAAGATCTTACTGATGCTCTGAGGGAAAGCCAGCAAAATGACCTCATCATCTTTAACAGCGGGAAATTCTCATGGGAGAATGGCAGTGGAAGTGTCCCAGTCAGCAGAAACCTTCATTAAAAACACCATCCCTCTTAGACACCAGAGAGTCCAGCCAGAAGGCACAAGGCACGAGACTGCATTCACTCCAATACTGATGAGAATTTTTTTCTTTCACTTCAATTTGGAATCACTTAATTGCCAGCAGTTGATGCTCTATTCTCCACAATCTTGTTCCTTCCCTACATTTTAGAAAGCTGAAAAAAAAAGGGACATCTCTTAAACTTTTTACAGCCACAGGAGTTTTGTTTCCTTGCTCTCCTTCTGAAAAGATGAGTGCATACTGCTTCACATGTACCAGAGACACTAAACAAATTGACAGCAGACACTGAGGAGAGAAAAATAAACAATACTCACAGAGAAAAACTTTTTCTTCAATGCCCTTAGCCTACTGAGAAAAACGTAGACAATTATTATCATCATTGCTAGTGTATGCTGGCTAATCAGTAAGTATAAAGTTGAAGTGAACAGTTTTACTTACTAAGCATTGCCTCGTACCTACCTTCATTAAAATTTATCTACCGTCGTGTTGCCCAATCATCCACTTTGATTAGATCCTCCTGGAATTCCTCTCCGTTCTCAGTCATTTTGTGTAACTTAAATAATTCTGTTTCCTCAGCAGATTCACCACCTTGCATACTGCTTCCTTCTCAAGATTATAACAAAAGTTGTTGAGTTGCAGAGATATTGAGAGCATTTACATCTTCAACTTGGCAAGAAAATTATTTACTCTTCCTTATCACTTCTTTTCTCTTTTTTAAAGCTCTTGCATTTCCTTATACAGTTGCAAACTTCCATTAATATTCTCTCATGGGGGACTTTCCTAATAGACTTGGGTAAAGCTAACTAAATGTTTGGCCCTTCATAGAACTCTGCCAGGTTTATTGCAGATCACATATTTTGACAGAAATTTTGCTGCTATTTCTCTATTTATGTTTAACTGTCTGAGTTATTTGTGTCTTCAGTGATCTTTTTTATATTTAGATGACTGTATTTTACAATGTAGAGTGAGAAAAGGCATATTGCAAAACAGAGAAGAGATTCCTATATGTAGCTTGTAATAGAAATATTAAAAAGACAGAAACACAGTGTTGATGGTCCTAACAATTGTTTCTGTAAATGAATGGGGCAAATCCATGCATTATTGAAAATCCAATTAGTCAAAGTCCCAGATACTCTCGTTTACAATGCTGTCTTTGTGCCTTTGCTCTTTTCAAAGAGTATTTGTAGTTCGTTGCCTAGCATTTATTTAGTTGTTTTCTTTGTGCCATGATTAATGAGTATTAGTAGAGTGCAAGTTTAGCTTGCATGCTATGAAATGAAACTGGGCCAAAACTGAGGATACCCAACAATAGCTAGATATTATTTGCTTTCCATATACATTGTTATTTTAGATGGTGCACAATTACTTTAGAATTAGAAAATCAAATTATTTTCCATCTTCTATAGTGATAGAAGATAGCCATTGTTTTAGGTGGAAGAGGTGCAGAATGGATGGGCTAATTTTCAGTTGCATAAAAGGCAGAGTAATACAGGTGTGTTTGTCCTGTGCTGGCTTTCAAAGCTCTTGGTGTGACCTGTTGTGTTGTGGGTACATCTGTACTGATGACTTCGTGAAAGTCATCGAAGGCACATTTTGGGTCTGCAAAATGAAAAAGAAAAGAATTTTGGTCTCTTAAAGATGGAGCTGTCAGAGCAGTGGTGTACCAGCTGTTCCACACCAGAAAGAAGTCTTCAAATCCAAATCTGAGAGAGTTCAGAAAGCCACTGTAGGATAAGTTTCTTTATTTTCTTAGTTTTGTGCATTTCAGCTCCCAGAAATAAATGGCCAGTGAACTGAGTCACCCTGGTAGGTTGTATGTTGTTTGTGAGTGAAGTGTTCAACCAGAAGAAAAGATCCTGTCCCTGACAATCTTTTAAAATATCACAACTCAGAAAGATTAGTTTTGAGAAAGCACTGCCTCCCATGCTCTTGGTCAAAAGCCATAGGAGTACCAATGCTTTAGATAGTTCCAACTATTTTTTTAGGTTTAGTTTTTTTGTTTTGGGATTTTTTTGCTGTTACATGTGCAAGTGAGAACTGTAATATAATTTTTTCTTTTTTCATCTCTATGTTCATCTCTGAGGAAGTTACCTCCAGAAATTTGTTTACTGGGCTATTTTTGAGGCTTAGTCACAAGTGATTCCATGCTGGCTTAGAAATACGCCACTTCAGCACAGTTCACAGTGGCTCAAGCAGCTACCATTTAAATGTGATGGCAAATAATGTCTTAACAGTCATGAAAAAAAGAATCAAAATCTGAAATATTGCCACCTGCTTTGCTTGTAGACTAAGCATTTTGCACCTGCAAAAGAAAGACTCCCCAGAAAATGTATCTGTAATAGTCTGTCTGTAATAGCTATGAAAGGGAGGGTTTGTGTTAACTGATCAGCAGTAGGACAAGAGGGCACAGGCTTAAGCTCTGCCAGGGGAGGTTTAGGTTGGATATTAGAAAGAAGTTCTTTACAGAGAGAGTGATCAGACATTGGAATGGCCTGCCCAGAGAGGTGGTGGATTCACCGTCCCTGGAGGTTTTTAAGATCAGGCTGGATGTGGCCCTGAGTGCCATAATCTAGTAATCATAGTGGAGTTGGATCAAGGGTTGGACTTGATGATCTCAAAGGTCTCTTCGAACCCAGTTAATTCTATGATTCTATGATTGGTGCTTGTTTGTAATATTTGAATGTGAAAGACCTCTTTCTTCTTAAGAAAAAAATAGCTAAAAAATTGGTTTGAGTTGGTACTGCTGTCTCAGCCTTCTATGTGCAGTTGTTTGTGTGGTAGATTGCAACAGGGTTTGATGTTGTCCTGATGTCTTAATATATTAAAAAATAATTTTTAATTTCTGACTGAAGCTAGTTCTAATTGACTAAGTGATTATAATAAATTACGACATCATTTGGAATGGTTTATCATTGCTGTCAAGATTTTTTAAAATTAAATATGCAACATTTCTATGTGTTTCCACACCAGGAGTTGAATGTGTCTTAAAAATCCCAATAAGTGAACAAACAAATTTAAACACTTACCAACCCATGCTTGTAATGCCAATAAGATCGAGCTGTTGAAAAATGAAGGGGAGACATGTATGGACCTACATGATGGAATTTCACAGTATTTGAGAGAGATAGGCTTTGAAAGTACTGCTTTATGTTAGGATTTCTGATCCTACGACTAAGGCACATTTTGGATTTGAATTGTTCAGCTTTTATCAGAGAAGAACTCTAGTGTTGCTTTCTACTCAGCAGCTCTCAACAGAGCATCTCACAGCTTCACAGAAACCATTATAATAAAAAGGCTTCCCAACAACTCCTCCAGCATAATGGCAAATAGAAACAGTAGAAGAATAATGTTGTCCCTTGAATTCTACAGTGTATGCTGGAGAACAGCAGTGTCTTGGTCTGCTTGTATATTAGGGTCTGAAACATGGTGTATTCTTCAGGTCTTTTGGGCTTCTGCACTCCTGATCCTTCATTATTGTCTTTGGCACAGGCATCATTAGTACCTAAGGCTTATGCCTTCTGGAGCATCTGATGATTTATTTGATTTATTTTTGGATTGTCCTTCCTCCTGGCATGTTCACTGTTGTCAGTTCTCAGCCTTACTGTAGTGTATTCATTTTTCAGTCATTGTGATTCTGTGACCTGTAGGCTTTTGCTTGGAAGCTGCACTCATAACAGCTTTTTTAAAACTGAGTGGCATTTGTTTACATTAGGAGTAGACAAATTCCAGGGAAAAGAGTTAAGGCCTGTCAGCTTTACCAGATAAATTCAGCTTAACACAGGTTTTCCCACCATCTGACCTGTTGCACCCCCAAAAATAGAGCCCTATCTTTTGAAAGTCAGACAAGTGTGAGAACCTTCTGCAGCCAGAGGATGGGACCAAGAGAACTTGATAAGAGCTGTGGAAGTGGGAGATGTGCGTTCCATCCTCCAGGCACAGAGCTTTCCCTTCAGTTTCATCTCTCATCACATCACACTAATCAGACAAGGGGAGAAACACATGCACAAAAGTAAGGAAAAAACAGATATCCCTGAGGTCTCTGTGACGGGGAGCTGTAAGTCTTAGAAATCTTATTTTACATGTCAGCAGGATTGTGTGTTATCTTTAATAATCTGAAGGTAAGAATTACTTCCATTTCCTTACTATCTTTTGAGGCAAGCAACTAATTACCTTCCTGTCTTTAATTTCTTTTTAAGTCTATTGATGAATAAAAGTAAGGAAATTTTGCAAGGTATTTTCCACTGATTTTTCTCTTGTTATCTGAACACTCACTTTGCCCATCCATACCTTCTTTGTGCATTCACTTGCAGGAGATGTTCTACTGTAGAACTATTAATTATTCTTTGTATTGTAGAACTTTATCTGCTTATTCTTTATCTTGTATGCTTTCAGTTATAAATCAACATTATTGTTATGAGAATCACCTGATACTTTGTATGTTCATCTACAAACATTAATATGAAAGTATAAACAGATGCTCTTTGAAAGTGGTCGTAGATAAATTCTCAGTAAAGCAGGATATGGCAAAAAAAAATTCTTTCCTTCCTGACATTAGCTATTGAAAGAAAACCAGAAGAGGTTTCATTTCCTTGTAGTTGTCACAGTGGGAAACCATCAGAAACGTAGTCTTAACTTGAACAATTTGCGTATCCTGGTTTATTTAGATAAGTTGTGTTACACCCACTATTGGAACCAAATGGAGTAACTTTTATATTATGAGGAGGAAAAAGATGCTGTACATTGTACACCTAATGATCTAGCTAGAATATTTAGACCTGGATACATTTGTCTTCATAAAGATGGAGCAGCTCAAGGTTGCAGAAGATGTAATGTCTGGACTATTATTTTTAAAGACCAAAGATGAAGAGTTCTTCAATCTGCCAACAACCAAAGATTATTCTTTGCATGATGTCCAATAGCTCAAAATGGGTAAAAAAGAAGCAGAGAAACAAAATTAAGTACAAGCTGGATCCTCTTCTGCAGCTTCTCCTAGATATAGTTTTCACCCATTAAAGAAGTCTGCATGCTGTATCTTAGTTGATTAATAATTATTGCATTGTTTTTGAAAGTCTGCAAGGTCCACTGCAATTATTTTAATTTACATTCTTTTTCTGAAGGGATTAATTTCTGAAAAAATGTTTTGCAGTTCTTTTGGACTTCCTGTAGTGATTATAGAAACCACAGGAGTGCTATAACTATTAGCTTAACTTCAGAGCTAAAAAAGTTGAGCAGGTCACAGATATGCAGAAACAATGCTAGTAGTTTGCTTTTAAAATACTCAGTCTAGATATAGAACAAAATATTAGGCATAACTTCATAAAATTATGACATGTAATGCTCATCTGTCTTTCCAACTATACCTTCTTATTGTGCAGTGTATGTAATAGGGAAAGTCCAGAGTCTGTGGTGATGAGGTGGGTCTACACTGAAGGCAGGAACACAAATCAGTGAGTTAGGGTCAGGATCAGGTTTGGAAACCGTAACCAGGAACAGACTCAGCTCAGTGATCACCAGGCAAGCTCATAGGGATGAGGTACATGTAGGTCAAGCCCCAAGTTAGCCTGCTGTCTAGGGTCCCAGTCTGAACTGGCTGGGTCCATGAGTAAGGATGGGCACAGCTGTGATGCCATTGTGATGCAGCTCAGATGGGAACTGAGAGCAAAAGCCTCATCATGAGAATAGCTCCAAGAGGAGGAGGGCAGCCCTTTTAGAGGCTTCCTCCAGCCCTTTCTTCACAGCATCCCTCACCAGCTGTAAACCCAGAGGAACAAACAGAAAAAAAGTAGGACTAGGAAGGTGAATTTGCAGTATATCAGTGGATTAAATGGAATGTTCGTAGTTGAAAACAAAGTAAAAAGGACATGAGGACAATAATCATTGTTCACAAGGATGAGAAAGAATGAAGTATTGTGTCAGGACAGGACAAAAGCATGTGTAACTTCTCTAGGGGACATAAGGAACATTAGAGAAAGAAAAATAAAGGTGGCAGTCAGTGGGAATAAAAATCCAAGAGTGACATAGGTACAGCCATGCAGCTGTCTGTGAAAGAGGTGGTCAACATCTGTGGCTCAGAACATTTTTTTAAATGGCCTCACTGAAGCTTTCTTTCTCCTCTTCTAATGATGAATCCATGAGTGACTGTAGCCTCTAATCATTTGCTCCTTTGATGTTCTAATTTTTTGTAAGACAACTCAATACTTTTTTTAGAATTGAAGCACTGTGAGGAGGATCCTTATGAAATACTGCTGGGATTTGAAAAATGTTTCCACTATGTACAACCTCCTATTAGTTTCCAGAGTCAGTAACAAATGGAAGCTATCTGAAAGCAGGAATCATTCTTTTGTCTGCTATTTGAGAACATTTGTGAATAAATATTTTTATCTCTTCTTCCAGTTACATCAAATTTAGTAACATGATTTCTTGTATTTTGTTATATGTACAGCCATAAATTCCAAAGATAAGACAGTGACAATAGGAAACCTTACTTATTTAAATAAGCCTACAAGCATATGCATGAGTGCTCTTAATAAGTTTCACATTGGTCTAAAGAGATCCTGCAACTGAATCCAACTTGAAACTTGTGTAGAAGAGTCATTGAGTGAAGCTAATTAACATCAATTATTATTTTTTTTATTACTCCCAAATCTCAAAGGCAAGTGTTGGTGCATGATTAAGCATAAAGTTTTGTATAAGTGTCTTAATAGAAGATGTAGTCTGCCAGCAATGTGCTGGTAGGGTAAATACTGTGTTTGCAGTCCAGCCCTTCCGTTTTTTCCCTTTCTCGTTTCCAACATCAATAATAGCCAATTTTAAACTTTATAGAATCATAGACTCATAGAATATGCTGAATTGGAAGGGACCCACAAGGATCATCAAAGTCCAACTCCTGACTTGCACAAAAATCACAGGATGGGCCTGAGTGCCTTGTCGGAACACTCCTTGAACTCTGTCAGGCTTGGTGCTGTGACCACTTACCTGGGAAGCCTGTTCCAGTGTCCAGCCACCCTCTGAGTGAAAAGCTTTTTCCTAACATCCAACCTAAACCTCCCCGACACAACTTCAGGCCCTTCCCTCGGGTTCTGTCACTGGTCACCACAGAGATGAGTGCCTGCCCCTCCTCTTCCCCTTGTGAGCAAGTTGCAGAGTGAGATGAGGTCTCCTCTCAGTCTTCTCCAGGCTGAACAGACCAAGTGACCTTGGCCTTGGCATTTGAACAGCAATCAAACAGATATTGTGACCTTCCTCTTTCTGGTGCAGCAGGACTTTTTATTGCCTGATGATACTTCTCGTGATAAGGGAGGAATGCTGAGGTGCACTGAGTAGCAGATGCATTGGGAATCAAAGCACCTGGTGACTTATTTTGTAAGAGGGTGAGAGCAAAATTTCTGTGCTCCTGTTTCTCACCTATAGAGCGTAATTAGTGGTGTATCTTTGCTCTGTCAAGAGTGCTTTCAATGAGAAAACATGAGTTTTTTTTAAAAAATATTTTAAACTGTCACTGCACAGAAAGAAAAGGAAGGATTCTTCACTTATTTTCACAGTATTGTCCAGAGAGGCTGTTTTCACTGCTTACATTAGCGTCTGACTGTGAATAATTGCTGTGCTCCTTTGGGGATGAAAATGTCTCACATCTGACTGATCTTTCTGCTGTTTTGGAGATAAAACACTATCCTAAATACTGACTTTTCCCTATCTTGAGCTCCAGTTTCTCTGTAAAGACCCAAGCATTAGAGCTATGTAGTTCAAAGTCAGACCAAAAAAATAACACTGCACTGATTGCAGTGGCTGGGTACATCTTTCTAGTGAAAAAATAAGTTCAGGTGTCTGTGATGACTATTTTACATCTGCCTAAGTCAGCTGATACTGTTGATCCAGGATATTTATATTGACACAAATGTAAACTCCAGTGGAAATCTTTGGAGATTGTTTTGAATGGTTCTTCTCTTTCCCTTCAGAGACAGTACTGGAGGTGACATTAGGCAACTATGCACTCATACTTGCAGAGTTTTTCTATTAATTACTTTTGGCATCTGTCTTGTCACTTTGCCCCTACTGTGTATTTTGCTTCTGCACCTGTTATTTTCTGTGCAAATGAGCAAGCTAAGTAGTAGGTATTCCTAATAAAATCATAATTAGGAAAATTTCCATCTCCCTCCCTGCTGAGACTTTGTGGTTGTGTGCTTGTAAGGTAAAGTGAAATAGAAAAAATTTAACCCTGAAAGCTTTAAATGTTTTTTTTAGCCTTAATAATTCTCTATATCCTTCATGATTTAGCTAAGAATGTCATTGACATATAGATCATTCTTACTGTGTCTTAGCAATTCTTTAAAACTGCTTTGTAATTGAGAAAGACAAGCAGGCTGGGTGATATATCACAGTATATGTAGTGCATTTCTCTCCCTTTTCATGGAAGAATTTACAATTCAGAGTGACAGTCCATATTTTTTTCAGTGGAGAAAGAAAATGCTGATAATATACTGCAATGAATGAAGGGATAATGTAGCATTTGAACATACTTAAGCAATGATTACTTCATCTTAAAAGCAAACCCTTTCATAGACTCAATACCATGTAGACCATGGCTTACCACTAGCTCATAAAGACTCATGAGTTGTTCAGGTATGATTCTTGTGGCCATGGCTTGGGTATTTGGTCACTTGACAATCAGCATCTCTGGAGATCTAATGAGCTGCAGGGATCTGGGAATTTGGCACAATTATGAGGAAAATGGAGGCAGGGACTGATTCCTGTCTCAGAAGTCAAATAGTGTGAACTGGCAATGTGTTACTGGAGACTAGGTTCCTCTGGAGCAATACTATGTTGGAGATAAGTCATTGGAATAGCCAAAAAATAGAGTTAGTAAATGAAACTAATCATTAAGGACAGTCAAGGGCCTAGTGCTTGAGTTTACTCCTCAGTACTCTTTTATTTTACTGTATAAAGACACTGCCTAGAACTTGCCTATAGCCCCTAAGCCATGGTGAAATGAAAGGACATTTAGGAAAATGCTACTAGCTCCTGTATCTGTATTGTTCCTGGAGTTCCCCCTCTTCATGCCTCTTTGAAGTATGAAATCTCATCCACCCAGAGATTACGGGATGTCCCTCACAGCCAGGAAAGTGATTCAGTTCAGATTTATTCAGAATGGCCTCTCTAATTAACAGCTTAAGGCAGAATCTACCCATCCTTGTGGGAACTCCATCTCAGATGTTGCTCTCACAAACCCTGACGTAAAACAACAACACTCAGAAAATCAGAGCAAAAGTAAATCCTGGCATAGAAAATAACAGGATACACTGTCATCATAAAATGTATCCTCTAACCAGTCAAAATAGATGGTGCCAACCATAATTGGGGACATTACAGAAAGCTATTCAGATGATCAGCTGGTGTTGGTGTGTATGTTGGTGTCTCCTTGTGAATGAGATGGGCAATCCACCATACACCTCCACCTGTGTTTTCTAGGTTGCCCACAATATACTGTTAGCATACCCAGATCACACAGAGATACCTGTTTTGTCTTACCTATGTGCAGATACCTCTTCTAGAGCTGAATTCCACCCTTCCATCTCTTTCAGAGTAAATCTTTGAAGATCAGGTCGTGTCTATTTTTGCATTCACTTCCAATTGCTGGTCAAGGACACTGATTTTTGTTTAGGAAGGTCGTATTTCCTGCCTGTGATTCCAGCAATACTACCCCTGGTCGTGTGGTTGTCACGCAGATTGATGTGCTTAAGCTGGCTTGATAATCATCACACCAGCACCGCTGCTGGATTAAATTGCTCTTGGACATGCAGATCAGCCGCATTTCCCAGCTGTAGCCCAGACATATATCCATCCGTGAGAGCCCAGAGGTAGAACATCGGGGCTTAACTGGGATATTATTGAAATGAGGTCTCTTCCATGAAGTCACTCACGTGCTTAGTGTTACAGCTTTTGTTCCCAGGCGCTGTTCTGCTGGCGCAAATCTGCGCTGGGGAGCGTCAGCCACTGCCGCTGTCACTGCACTTGCCGTCAGTGTCGCGCTTGTTAATTTTGAGGGAAATCTGGGCACACACGCCTTTCTTTTCTTTGTTTTGTTCCCCAGTAGTGGCTTCTTTGACTCAATTTTTTAAGAAGAGTCCAGATGTTTTCCTGCACCCTTTTAATTGCACGAGAGGCACGCACCATTTACTTCACCTAATGTGTTTTGGCTTTCCTGTGCAGCATGTTGGAGTGCATGCTTCTCTTCCATTTCCTTTTACCTCTGGGATTATTGGAAACCAATTTACTGACAACAAAAGGAGCGGAGATTGATTGTAGTTTGCGTATTTCTATCCTTGAGAAATATTTCACACGCTTTAAGCAGTAGTGTTCAGAAACATCAGCGAGTTATCAAAAATAGAGCAGCAAGTGGTGCACTCCATTTATTTTTGTCTCGCAGCTCTCCATGCTGGATTAAGAAACATTAAATATCCCAAACTGAGGAGTCAAAGGATGAATCCTGGGCTTGCTGCTAAGTCCTAACTGTACTAACAAAAGATAAATCAAATTTGTATGCTATTTAGTGATGCATAAACACTCAGAGTTGCTTAAAAATGCATAATTTGACATTGTTTTGAATTTCCTTGTCATTAAATTAACTCAGTCTTGATGAAATAATTTAATAGCTGCCTTAAGCAGAGAATCCAAAATACCCTAAAATTTCCAGTACATGATCCAAGTCACTCGCAAACCTGTTCCTGTTCTCTCTTTCCCCCCTCACATCAGTAAAATGTTACAAGTGTTTGAGAGCATTTTCTTTTCAAGTAAGTAAACTACTGAACATTTTTTGAAACTAAATTGATATCTTAAAAGCCATTATTTAAAAAAAACCACAAATGTCTTAGGGGCTGCATGATACGTTTCTGTGGTCCTCATAAATGTCAATTACAGTTGATTCCTGTTGATGTTTATAATTGCCTGTGTTTTTCTCAGCCCCCACTCTGGTTATTAGCTATCACAGTGCAAACTGTTTACCCCTTTGTGCTGTTCTTCTGACACACATTGCAGTCACTGTACAGTGTCTTCAGGGTTGGAGTCTGCCTACATCTTTCACATGGAAAAAAGTAAAATTTAAATAAAATCTGTGAATGAGGATCTCTACAGAATGGAGGCTTAATTGATTTAATTGCCTGTGTGGACTAGCTTGTGGTTATTACACCTCAGTGCTTAAATGAAAATGTCTGTTTCTCTTCAAAAATATTGTCGTCTCCAACACAGCAGAATACTGACTAAAACTATAAGGACATCAATAACTCATAGCCAGTGTGTAATCTGTGCTTGATGTGTGTGTAATTGATAAAAATTGCTTTTGGTTGGTAACAATGAAAGAATACACCATGCTCCATATATCTGTCAGGATGGTTTTGTACTGGCTTTTGATGATCTTTGGAAGCATTGCAATAAGACAGAAGGTCAGTGCACTTCATTCCTTTTAAATGAGTTTCCATATGGTCTTTAGTGTGTAATATAAAAGGTGACGGCACTCTGGGCTTTCTTAGGCAGTGTCATTTAGGTTAAGATAATGCTAGCATATAGGGATTGTTGTGAACCTCTAGTCTAGTTGCTTGTATAAAAAAGGCTATCAGCTAGTACTCAAGTGATTCTTGTTTGAATAAATCTTCTCTGTCAGAAAAAAAAATAATCATGAATTAAAGATGAAAGAGCCAGAATGAGCGAGCGTGTGTGTGGTGACAGAGTACTCTGTCTTACTGGCAAGGAAAAAAAGAGAAGGATCAAGGGATCAGGGTTTTTTACAAGGGTGGGCAGAGAAACATCCCTGAGGGAGTCATTTAGGCACAGCAAGCGAAGGGTAGGAGTTATATGCCCATCTCCTTCTCAAGGTCCTGTCTCCCAAGAAAAGAGCAGCTCTGACCTCCATGCCTGCATTTGTTTTTGTGATGAGAGCAGGACAAGATGCATCTGTCTGTGAGGGGTACTGTGCTGATTGCTTTCTTTGACATCTGGGAAAAGTTATTCCTCTTGCTTCCACACTAAGACATGGTAATGTTTTCCATGTGTTTTTGGGACAGGAGCTCGGTTGGATCCATGATAGTCAGGTTCTGGTTCCTGGTTCTTCCCTTCAAAGGGGTCAGTTGGCTCTTTGGTAAGACAACAGGGTCTATAGGCATGGGAGATGCCAGCTCCCTAAATTGCTGATACAATATATGTAAGAAAAATGCTGCTTCATCTGGAGCAAAAGGAATTAGTATATGAATTGCATTACTGGTGAGGAATTGGCCAGAGGAAAGACAAGCTCGAGTGCCACTGAAAATGGAATTGTTAGGCTAAAGTGAAGATATTAATAGAGTCTCTCCAAAACTGATTTGGGGGCTAATCTTATTTAGTATTTTAATTTCTGACCTTGGTGAGAGTTTGTTAATGAAATTTGCTGGCAGTCTCAAGTGTGAAAGCTGCACCAATAAAGAAGAGATTTGCTTGCCATACAGATAGTGTCAGATGACCTGGAAGTCTGTAGTAATAGAAGTGGGATGAAATTCAAATGTACAAAAATACATGTTCCTGCACTCAAAACTAATAAGAGGAAATTTTACCCCAAACTAAGAGGTCATTAGCTGGAAAAACCTCAATGGGGAGATCTGGTTGTATTTTCTATTATCCTGTAAACTTTAATATAATCAATGGCACATGACCTTGAAAGTATCAGAAACAATCCTAGAGATTAGTAAAAAAGACTGTTTCAGAAGAAAATATGAGTTCCATCTCATAAGACCTCCTTTAGAACTGCATTTTATTCAAAAAAGAATAACTCCACCAGGAGACAGGCAGGAAGTGGGAAGAAACTGTCCATAGCCACAAGTGCAGTGAAATTTCAGCAAACTGAAAGCCCAGAGGAGATGTAACCTATAAAAACATATGGATGGCCATTTGGTGACCGGTGATGGTTTCTTCATTTTGGTGCATCTGTTTCGTTTCACCATCATTTATGTGAGGACTGTTAGCAAATCCTGTAAGGGAGCGCATTTACAGCTGAGCATGTGAGCTGGTGGCTGGAGAGAAGTGACCACTAGTCTTCTCTGGTCTTGCTTTTCTTTCCCTATGCTTCCAGCATGAATGTGTGCTTCAACCCAAAGATGCAACAAAAGGACTACTAAAGAGATCAGGGAAATTACCAGCCTGATATATAAGATAAAATATAAACAATTTGTCTTGTTTAGTAGTACAAAGTCCTGTGTATAAATATTGTGATGGAGGGATCCACGTGAGGATAAAAAAAACTTAAATAAGAAGATCAAGTTGGCATGAAAACGTCTGGGTATATGTGACTCTGTAGATACTTAAACCTGAAATTTTAATAAATTTAGAATCCAGAATATTCTTAATGTAAGAGAAGAGAGGCTCAGGAAGAACTTCTAAGTAGTAGCTAAAAAAGCCCTGCAACTTTTGAGCCTGTGAACAGAACTATGTGATGGGGTTGCTCAGTGTATCAGGACAGTGAATTTCAGTACACAGATTCTCCAGTCAGTCCCTGTATTTTTCTGTTTGTTCCTACTAAATCTCAAGACACGTAGTCAGGCCAGAATATTTCTAAGCATTATAGGAACATCTCAGCAGCACCGAATGAATAGAGATTCTCCTGTTTTCATTTTTACACATACATTCATTTTTACACATACATTCATTTTTACATATACGTAATAGTCAAGATGATTTCATCGGAGCTTTCATTCATCTTAACTTGCTCAGGTATAATGGAAGATGCCTACACTTAGACAATTTCCTTTTCAGAATTACAAATATGTCATCATAATTGTAACTGTATTCCCTGTCTTATTTTTTCACTGAGTGGAAATAGTAGCACATTCATAACATATTTAAAGATGCTGCTGCATATATCCAACTTGTGTGTTAAAGTTGCAGAAAACTACTGCTGGTTTTTCCAGAAAATGTGAAAATAATTATATTTTCTTATTTTCAAAGGGAAAAAACCATTATTATCTTTGGCAGAAGTTTTCAGCCTTTTCTTTTTAGGCTTTTCACTGTAGGATTGGGTTTTTTAGCCAGTATTGTTTTCACTGAAAGAGAAAGTAGAAGCTAAAAGGAGATAGGCAGAAGGAAGAAAAAAAGACACCTCCAAAAGATTAGTGCAATAGATGGAATAACAGAAATTGTACTCTGCAGAAAGCTAGGAAGGCAGAAAAAAGCCATTCCTTATAATGAAATATTGTCAATTTGACGTGAATGGGGCTCTTCAGCCTGAGGAAGAAAAGTCTGGTTAGATACAGTAAGTCTTCAAATCATGAAAGGGTGTTGCAAAAAGTAATAGTCTGTTCTCAATGCCCAGAGTGCATAAAACAAGTAGTTAATGGGTGAAAATTGAAGAATCACTGAAGTGGGACATTATAAAACCTCTTTTTAAATTACAGATGTTGTAGGCAGGGAAGGTCATATGGGAGGCTGTGGAAGTGCTGTCATGCAAGGGAGGTCCCGAGAAGTGGTGTGTATGCCACCTGCACCACTGCACAGGGGCACTGAGCATTTCCTGCAGGCTCCTGCTGACTCTCAGGATATCTGGAGAAAGGGACCAGCACTGTCCACTGCTGAAATGTCTTTTGTCAAAAACAACCAAAAAACCAACCAACCAACCAAAAAAAACAACAAACAAAAACCCAACAAAACCCTAAACAAACAAAACCCAAAACTGCCCTACTTCAGCATAATTTCTTTTTCTGATTTAGTCTGTTGTATATACTTTGGTCACTTATTTGTAGTAGTGGCAAGATGTTTTTCTATGTATGATTTATTTATTTTACGATGTCCATAAGTTGCTATGCAATTTCCTTTGAGCACCCCAGAAGCATCTCTTGCCAAGTTCTATAGCTGTATGGCTCAGAATTCTAAAGGGAGATCTGAAGTTATGAACCTATACTATTTTATGGGCAGAGATATTTAACAGTGCTTTGAAGACTTGGGCAACAAAACTCTCCACAAGACCTCTGGCTGAAAGCAGCATAAACAAATAATAGACAAGATATTTTTTTCTTTAATGCAGAGAAATGCATTGATTTCTGCTGAAGTTAATGTTTCTGGAGATAGTTTTTAAGGGTGATTCATAATAAATATTATCTTCTGGTCATATTGATCTGTAAATGACCTAGTAGATGTTATAATGTTGTTGTAAATAATATTAGCAGCAGCACATTAAGCATAAACTTCCTTTGAAAAAGGTAGGAATGCCCCTCTCTACAACTGGAGAGCAAGTTATCACTACAGAATATGAGGGGAACAACCATTCCCTTGTCAAACAACACCTTTGAAGCAACGTACAAAACAGATCATGCGATTCTGAGCTTCCCTTTGGTGATAGCTGTTGTTCTTGTATGTGTCTCTCTCTTAAAATGTAAGTGTAGTAGAATTCAAAGCGGTGCAAATAGAAATATAAAGTGATTTATATGGATTGTTTTAAGAAGGGCAATTGGCATAGAGTGACACATTTGCATCTTCTGAGGTAAAGACACAAGATAAAGACTTGATAGTTACTGGTGATTTTTCATTGCTTTCTCCTCAACTGAAAATCTGTGTAAAGAGCAGGATAAATAATTTATACATGTTTAATATTGAAGTAGTGAGTTATTCCCTCAAGGCCAGCATTTCCTGGCTGCTTTTTCATGCTTGAGTGGGTTCCTCTGCACACACCGAGAAGCCTTCATGAAGCACGCAACCAGAGGTCTCACTTAAATGGGCCACATTTTAAAACAACAGAGACATAAATCTTTTCCACAACCTCAGCACACATTTCCTCACTCTCCTCTTTCTTTCTCATTCATGAATATGGTAACTGGTGACAGTAGTAATTTTCATCATTTTATAAAATAGGCAGAAAGCAGTGTTGGACCTTCTGTGGCTTCCCAAGTGGTTTTACTCTGAAGCATAAATACTAATTTCTATTATATATTTTAATGTTTCATTTCTTTGATTCAGTGTGATGGGATCTTCTCCTGGCAGTCTTACCAGAAAAGCCCTTTCAGTTTTTCTCAACCATTGTGATAGCTCTTGTGAGACCCCACAGGGAGTGTTCAGCTGTGTTCAGCTCTGGGGCCCCCAACATAAAAGGGATGTGGACCTGTTGGAGTGAGTCCAGTGGAGGGCCATGAAGATGCTCAGAAGGCTGGAGCACCTCTCCTATGAAAACAGGCTGAGAGAACTGAGATTGTTCATCCTGGAGAAGGAGAAAGCTCTAGGTAGAACTTATACCAGCTTTTCAGTATCTTAAGGTTGCCTTCAAGAAATATGGAGAGGGACTTCTTCCAAGGGCATGTAGTAATAGTGCAGTGGTTAATGGCTTTAAACTGAAAGAGCATAGGTTTAGATTAGACATGAGGAAGAAATTCTTGACTGTGGGGGTGGTGAAGCACTAGAACAGGTTGCCCAGAAAAGCTGTGGATGTCCCATCCCTGGCAGTGTTCAAGGCCAGGTTGGATGGAGCTCTGAGCAACCTGATCTAGCGGGAGGTGTTGGAAGGGTTGGAAATAAATGGCAGAAGGACTGGAACTAGATGGTCTTCAAGGGCCCTTTCACCCCAAACCATTCTATGATTCTATGCAAATAGAACTAGTTGTTACACTCACTGTATTTGTGATTGTTATTAACAAATAACTTTCAATACCTTCAGGAAGAACTACTGAGAATGTTTGGCAAATTATTTGGATCATAGATATGAATCTGATTAAGAGCTCTAAAGAACCTAAATTGCATTGTGTTACATGCCCACTGATTTTCAATACACAGCCACCAGCTAAGGCACATGTGTCTGTATGAAGTCATGGAGACATGAAAGGATATATTAAATGACCCAAAGGAAAAAAAAAATTACATCCTTATAATGTCTCTTTGAGCTCCCTCATGCTGGTGTTTATGACTTTTTAGTGTCCTGCTTTAGTAAAACAGATAGTTTTATATGATAAAAAATTGTGTAGAATGGTTAGGAATTTCTTGCTGTACATCTTTTAAGTAGGCATAATGCTGATTTAGAGAGAACATATTTTGGTCTGCACCATCTTAATGTAACAATACTAGTGTCTAATTTCTCCTTGGTGTAATTTTCATTGGCTATAGGAAAGAAGTAAATGCGCAAAGGAATGAGTAAATCCGCTCAACAAAAATGCATTGCACATGAATACTTCTACTGGCTGGAGATTTTTCTGTTACGTCTAATTGGCCATGACATACTGTTTTACAAATTTCCTTGATTTCAGCAGCTTTCATAGTTCTGTGAATCTCTATTTGCTTGAAGAGTTTTGGTTTTTTCTGCTACTTCTTTTTAAAGTTGTTTTCCCTATTGGCTCTTAGTTATATTTTGTTTTCTAGTAGAGTTCAACTCATGGTGCTTGTTTATGTGCCCGTGTCTCTAATCTCCTAAATACTGGGTACACACATATGCACACACAACTCACATGCCACACACATAGAAATGCAGAAATTGTTCTGCAGAAGCTTGCATCCTGAAAAGACTCGTAAAAAGGGACTGTCAAAATGTGCTAGTTGTCTGCAAAGCTCTTCTATATTGGTAATTGTTTAAAATTCTATTATCTGCATCAGATATGACTGCTCCTCAGTTATTAATTACTTGTTTGGCTGAGGTAACTTCTGTTACCTTCCTGCTAATGGCTTTCCTAGATGAGTACTTACAAGTTGGACAAGCATTGGCTGTGCTTGTAGAGTTTTTAGACAAAGCACTAACTGGCTTCACTCATAAAACAAATAAAATATCCAATATCTACTCAGGGTATTTCCTTGTTTATCCTTGCCATTGATCTTCAATTTAATTATTTCTGTTGAATGTACTCTAGTTACTTCCCAAAGAAATTACATATTAAACTTGTCCCTTCTAGCTATTCCTAGTCTTTCTTGTGCAGATCTGCAGTCCCTAATGAGATATTGCCTTCTTCTTGTACAAACACTCCTATAAATTCACAATTTGCAGCATCCATATGTGTGTTTTCTTAATTCTCTGTGAATTGCTGGATTAAGGGTTCCCCACTCCATACACTTGCACAGCAGTCTTCCCGCACAGTGTTCTGAAAAACACATTTCTGATCAATCCAACTGAGAAAAACTGGAAGGCAAATTTCTGAGATTTCTCCATAAGCTTCAGACATTTTAGTTTTCTTTCTTCACCACCTTTGCATACATCCTTCAGGCTCAACTTTAAGAGCTCAAACATTTAATCATGAACTCTCCAGCATCAGTGCCTGCCAGTATGAACTAACAGGCTGGCTGTTTCAGAAACCTTTATAGGCATTCTTGGTAATTTGGTTGGTGGCCTACAGGTGGTTCCATGAACAGGAAGAGCCCAAGTGTAACAAAGCACAGTATTTCTAGGTAATCAGCATATAAATGGATATCTATGTAATGCTGTATGCTTGTTATCACTTGGTGGACAGCCTGCAGGACAACCACCATGGGAGTCAGGAGATGAATTGGTACTGAGCCCTCACTGCTCATCAAGCTCCCCTCTAGCTTCGTTCCTGGCACACTGTTCAAACTGGGATCTGCAAGGAGCAGTGGAAAACCAGGATATGGTTGTGTAATTAAAGATTGTGCCATAATCCATTTGCACAGGAGGAACAGAGTTAATATTTCCTTGGCAAACTTTTCTGCAATGTTCTTCATTTTGCCAATCTAAACAGTTTGTTCCAATTACTTGGTGCAAATACATTCCTTTTTCTTTTTCTTTTTCTTTTTCTTTTTTTTTTTAATAAAAAATACACGAATAAACATTTTAATTTAGAATGAATCTTTCTTTAATATATCTTGGTCCAAAAATGGGATTTTGAACAATACTTTCATGACATTTGAAAACTACTGGAATAGGAAGAAAAATAAATATTTGTCTTCAACAAAATATTTCTGGCGAAAAAAGAAAAGTGGGGTTTTTCCAGAAAGAATTCAATGGAGATTCATGCTGAGATTTCAGAAACCTGGCTGTAAGTGAACTGTGTCCTTGCAAGGTAGAAAGAAGCTGAGCTCACAGATAAAGACTAAATAATGAGGAAAAAAAAATGTTGCTCACTTCTTGCAGTCCATTGTTATGAAAGAATAATCATAGCCTTTCTAAGGAAATTCATGTTATAAAATTAAAATATACTTAAAATAGTGTTTAGCTGCACATCAGCCTGTAATAAGCTGAAAATAGGAGGGAATTATATGTTTTCTCATTGTTAGTAAGCTTTTCTTTCTGTTTGTGAGAAGAGTGAGAAATGCTGAGATGACTGCACAGGACAGGTCATGTTTAGTATCCTATTCTGCTACAGGCCCCAAAGATTAGCTGACCTCCAGGGTCATGTCTGATATTCTCAATAGACTGGAGAAAGATCCCCTGACCATGTAAAATAGTGTTATTTATTTATATTTCCAGTTTTGAGGAACTTGGCAGTCAAATAGGACAAAGTGGTTGATGAGAATCACGAGTGCAAAACATCATTTTCCAATCACTAAAATGCATTTTGTATGGGTGATCCCCATCCCTGGGGCTGTGGCCAAGGAAGCTATTGTATGATAGCCTCTGTTTATCAGACAGCTTGCTTTCTAGCATGGTCAATTTTCTGTAGCAATCCATCACACTGAAGCACTGCTCCTCTGAGCCCCACAACACCATGGGTAACTATGGCAGCAGGGAACCCATATATAATTACTATAATGATATCCTCTACCAAATTGCAGGAACTGGTTGCAAAGCAAGGTCAAAGAATATATGTTGCAAAGAATATATGTTCCTACTGCCACAGTAAAAGCAGCTCCAACATCAGACACATTTTGTATTCTGCATCTTTAGCTCTGCAGCTCCGTCTCAATCTTTTTTTTAATCTACAAAATTAAAGTAGTATTTTAACTATAAGGCTTTGAGATCAAGTTTTTATTTGTTGTCTTTGAAAATATTAATGTACTTAAATGAGAAAACACTGAGAGGTACAAAATCTGTCTGTCCCTGTACACATAGAAAGTACATGAAAGCCTTTTACACAATTGACTAGATTTACTGGTTCTGGGTGCTTTTTTCCCTGATAACAAAGAAAAGAGCAATCTAATAAGGGAATCAAACAAACAAAATGTCCTTTATGAAGTGAAGCTGATAATGAGTACTTGAAGACTTTTGTTTTCCTCTTCGCATTTATATGAAACAGCAGGTGATTTCCTTTAACTATGAAGAGTACTGTAAATTAATATTGCCAAAAGGCATTGAGGAAGACACATTCCACTATTAATAAAATATTGATAAAGATGTGAATTTTTTGTCACATTAAGTATGCTTCATATTTGGTATTCTAGAAGAAAAGCTGAGAGCACAGTTTTTAATCCAGCCACCATCTATTAATGAAAATCTCATTTCAAGAGATGAAAACAGTTTGGAGAAGAGACAATTTTTAAAAGATTAATATCTTCCTTCTGTTTTTTATACAAACTACATGCCTGCTTGTTCAGATGTGTGATTGCATATGATCATACAAATTATAGATACAAGAATACTTGTAGCTGCACACACAAAACCCAACACTTAAATAAAAACAACTTGAAGCTTCAAAGACAAAAGAGTTCTTCACCATTTTATTGCAGTTTTCTTGTATGAAGTGTGGCCTCGATCCTTATACACTTTCTGCTCTCCCACTCTGTTATGAATATGTAATAAATAGTTGCAGTGAGCTCTAAACACAAATGCAGAAGAACTTCTCTTTATTACTGATCACTTCATTATTTGCTGGAAGTACTTTTCTCACTGACCTCTTCTCAGAGACATCTCCTCCAAAAATCATACCTGAAGGTCTTGTGTGGGGTGCTGTAAAACGTTTGGTTTGAGTAATGTACCACTCTCCCATAGGGATTTGGTTTTGGAGTCCAAGTCACTCTCCAGTGTAACAGTCAGTTGCCTTAACCATGAAACCATTGTCCTTTCTCATCCTTTGGTCTCCTACTGTGTTGACTGCCTGTCTCCCAATAGTATCAGTCAACCCTCTCATCCAGCTGAGTGCCAGTAGAAACATGTTTTCTAGCATCTGCAGTAAAACCTTGGGATTCTGCACAAGAACAACGTGGTGCAGAGAGTTGTTTCTCTACTACTCATCCTGGATTTATTCCATAAGCATAATCCAGCCTGTGGGCTGGGGCAGGTAGGACTGTTGAGATAAAGAAAAACACTGAATCCTTCCAGCTAAAAATAAACAAAGAAATGTAATGAAGTGGTGGCAGAAAAATGTTCCAAGTTATTAAATATATTTAGGTTATAGGTTTTTGAAAATGGGATTTTCAGTAAAAAGTGTCTGCTCATCCTCAGTACTACTGCCATTTTGGCCGGTATATATGCACTTTTCTAGTTGAGGGGTAGTTGGGGTGGAGATATCTGTCCCTCTGAGAGACTGCCCCCCAGTATGGATATAGTCATGCCTAGACATACACAGTTAGGCTGTGGTGGTGTCTCATAACCTCTTGCCCATCAATTGTGGGAGTTATACTAGCATCACATCCTCTGCAGAGCTCCAAATGACTACAGTGATAAAAAGAAAACAACTGTTGAGAAACTATGCTTTCTCCCCAGACTGAGCTGGGCTTTGGGCAGGACAGCTTCTCTCTCTCATTTTGGGCATGAAAGAGGGCCTTCCTGCTTTGTAATCCACTGTATCTACTGCCGTGAGAACACAGACCACCTATAACACACACTGTATTAGTCTTGCTTTGTGATTCACAAAACACACAAAATTCAACCTTGATTGCTTCTCTCTGTTTCTGTTTCACTGGTACTAAGATCAGAAGAACATCTCATAGGGGACCTGGTTCAATTTCTAGATACAGTTTACACGTGGCATTCGGGACAAGTAAGCTTTCAAAGCCCGGCTGTTGTCTTGCATTGGCAAGAGCAGTACAGTGAGTACCCTACCAAGAGTCCCATGTGTTGAACTGGGCTGTTTTTCTCCCTGTGGAAGATAGAAAAGGGTTTACAGAGCATAGTGAAGCATCTGAGAGCTGAAAAAAAACATCTATTAAAGGAACACCTTTTCCTAGTAGTCCCTGAACTGTGAGTACTGACAAGTTTGAAATCCCTACTTGGGAAATTAAATTTCTCTTTTTATGCGTTTGCTATCTGTACATCTTGGAGGCCCTGAGTTGATTTTGTCACATATGAGTTATTTTTGTGCTCAAAAATTTTTTAAGAGATTTGTTCAAGATTATGTAGCAAATAATTGATTTGTCCCTGAAACTGTATTTTTCATCTAGCTGTGCTTGGATCACAGAGAACACATGCTTTGAAAAAGCAACAATCATTTTAACCGAATGCTGAAAGCAGAATGAATCTTACATTTTTGGGATCTGTTGTTTTCACTATTTTCAAAGCAGCACAGTGTTACATTCACATAATGACCAGTCTTCTGCAAGGCATTTCAGAAGAAAAGTCAAAGGCAACAGAAATCAGTTTTTCATCCCAAAGACTGGGAATGGTACATCCAGTCACTCTGACTGCCCACAGTCCTCTTATATTTCTCTTCAGCTCTTTAAGGCTTGGCTTTCCCTGGAGTTTTGTGTTGAGTTTTCTCTTTGCTGTCTACAAGGCTCCTACTTGATGTTGATTAGGGAATACTTCACAGATCCTTTACTGGTAACAACAAAGGAAATGGGAGTTTATTGATGATACCCTTGTAAGAAACTGTGAGGAGAAAAAAGAAAAAGCCTGATATTAAAAAATAATTAAAAAAAAAAAAAAACACAACCACTTTTGCCTGCTTTTTAAAAATAAAAATATTTTTCTGTTTCAAGCAGAGAAAGCAAAGTGGATCCTATGGGATAATACATGGACCTACTATAAGACTTCACATAATGCTAAAAACTATAAACCTGTCTTTGCTTTAATTGAACTACTAAAGCTATTAATCTTTTAACCACAAGAATTATTGCTCTGAATTGAAAGAATGGAAGAAAGCAGGCAAAACGCCCGTGATAAATTAAGTCTCTCATCTTTAATTATTTAGTGGGCAATAATATCTGTGCAAAGTTTCTAATTTTTACATGTCTATAAGTCACAGACCTTGTGATCTATGCCAGTGTGCTGGGGGGCTAAAGCACAGGGCACAGGTCTCATCTCCCTCTTGTCTTGACTTTCATTCTCTGCATTGCTGCATCTTTCTTCCAGAAGGATTTCCCTCCCTCAGTGGTACGGAATGAAAAGGTAATTCAGGTTGCCGTGGAAACCTTAATTTTGACTTTAGCAGCTTGTTTGCTGATTAAGATTTCCATCTTTAAAATTGTATTAATTTTTGAAAGTGTAGTTATTTATATAAACATGTTTCTTTTGCAGTGTTTGCACAGTTCACAGTGAACATTGTGGGAATCTAATTTAGAGTAAGGGCTTTGTGTGGTTGCTAGTAACAATTAAAGACAAACTACAGAAGTGACCTCTATACCTATTTACTCTTGATAGTTTGCAGGGCTACATCTTGGTCACTCCATATATTTTCATAACTCGGTGGACACTCGTGGATTTTCCTTCAGATTGATGTTATGCCTCAGGGGTGTGCATTTTGTCTTTGGAAATTATGACTTGTAAACTGTTGGGGTGCAAACAATAAAAAATCTAGAGAATTTAGTCCATGATCTATTTTATATTTGTTAGAGTTTTCAGAACCTGTTTTAAAAATCAAGCAGATTTATAGTTTCTCAACCACAAGGCCCAAATGAGTTTGTTTTTTTTTTTTTCCGTCTCAAGAGATGCAAAACTATGACTTGTGGTAATTTCTCAGTGTAGTATTTTGTATGGTAGCAGCACGACCCATATACGAGTCACTGAGAATCACAGTAAAAAATTACTATGGCATTTTGGACATGCAAAGATCAGACCTGAAGAGACTCAAAGTTCTGATTTAAATTCAAAGAACAACTAGTAAAAATTGTAATTCTTTTAGATCCCATGTTTTTTTAATGAAAACTGAGTTTCATCTCTTCAGCTTGAGAGAAGGAAGAAACAAGAACACAACAGCCATAAAAAATAAGACTGACTTCTTAAACATCATCAGTTTGTAATTTAAAAGAGGTTTCTTGCATATTTCCCACACCACTCATTTAGGTGATACCTATCCATCTAACAATACCCACCTTCCTTAGAAACAGAAAAAAAACCAGGAATCAAAAAATCATGGAGGGAAAATATCGTGGCCGCAGGGAAAAGGGGAACACAACAAACAAATGTGAGAGATGGAAACCGGAGTCACAAAGCAGTTTATAATGTTAATTATGTGTGGACACTCAAATCCTGTTCAATACAAAACTAAAGGGCATGAGCCATATCAGCGCAAAGTGGCCTTGCAAGACTCTTGTCATGGGTTTGATTGAGCACACTGGTCTGGAAGGACATGTCACTGATAGAAATATATTCACTGGAGGTATGCAAAAAATGAACTCCTCCTGCAATACACCAAATTGAGAATGAGAAGTTTCAGCTCATAATAACCACTATTCTCAAGCACTATGAGCATAATGATACCTACGTGCAGGTTTGTGAACTCTGGTGTTCATTCCTCCCCTCCCCCTGTTTTGGCTGCCTTTGGAGAGATCTGCTACGGGTGGCCTAGGACATCAACATAAAAAGGGAACAGTCTCTGTCACTGTGACAGAAATTCTCAGAACTAACTCCAGATTTTTCTAAGGTTTCATAATGACTCCTGAGATCTCCCTTTCATCCCAGTGGCCACAATTTATTTGTTTCAGAGCTGTGGAAATATGCATGCTCATTGGTACCACTTGCCACTGTTTTTCTGGTCGGGAATATCCTGCAGCGTGGGATATTTGTGTAATCCATCCATCTGCATAGCTGGCATCGTGTCTTGTTTGTGTGCCTTCACCAGCTTTATGTGCATCCTCCCAACTTGCAACCAGGCTGTGTGCATCCTCAGGGAATGCGTGAGCGCATGATCTGTGTTTGCTGTATTTCTAATGCTCCCTGACTGCTTCTCACGTTAACCTAGTTTAAAGAATATACTGCATGTCAACACAAAACCGGTGACTTCTATTTCAAAAATCCATAAGGACAACATGTAATCTCCAAATTCAGTTCTGGGCTATAGACTGTGCTGTGAAAATCAGAGGGGTTGTATGAAGTTTATTGAACATACTAGGGCTCAAAATCTCTAGTAATATCCACAGACTGTTATTGATATTAAGTGAAGTGGCATATGCATTTTATTAACTTCTGCATAACAACAGTCCTCTGCCACATTGTGATCTTTCAGTCGTACCTTCTCTGTCATCACGTGTCTATGAATTGCCACTGACATTCTTCCTCTGAATCATATCACAAGCCACCAGACGAAAGATTATTTCGGGAAAGATGATTAGGAAAGAAGGATTTTGATTAGTTATTTGAGCCATGGACATCACTGATAGGATTTATTTCTATAAAAAATAAATTGTCTTTAATTTCTGGAATCTTAGTAAAATAGACTCAAAATGATTGTGCTGTTTCAGTTTAGATAAGCAGGTAATATTTTTTAAAAGCATAATAGTACGGTGGGTCCTATGTTGGATTTCCCTGTAAGTGTTCAAAAGCCTGAACAAATTAAATATTTTTTGAAGGACTGAGACATATTTAAATTTCAGAGAATTTTATTCAGCCTTCATTCTTTTTCTTCCACTCTGTAAGCACAGCACTTGGCTGAAAAATAACGGCAATCTGATCTAAGATCTAAGCAATTTTTCCCTCTCTTGTTCATGGCTTTGGATTCATTAGTGCATGTCCACTTAGTTGCAAGAAGCAATTCATTTGGAATTGATAATTAAGGAAATACTTTAAAATCTTAGAGCAGACTCTCTGGTGGGACAGACTGCACTGCTCTGACACCTGGTACCTGTGACTGCAAGTGTTGCCAATATATGCGGCTTGACTAGTCCTGTACCTCCTAGGTTTCAAAATCTCCATGAGATCAATTTGTTGCCCATGGCTGAAGCAGGTGAGGGCAGGTGACCTCGCTCCAAGCATCTACAGATCAGTGCAGTATTGGTTTGGTTAGGGGTTTTTTAGAAAAACTGTAAAAAACTGAAAGGATAACTGAGAGAACAGTGGCAATGTGGCACACAATCCTTTTCAGTCGTGTGTATAAAACGTACAGGAGTGGCTGTGTGAGGTGGAAAGAATTCTGAATAATATTGTGGCATTCCAGATGTATGCCCACATAACACAACTAGTGAACTTTTAAGAGCTTTTCAGAGCCTGGCAGAGCCTGAGAAGACTGAATTTGCTCTTTAAATATTGAAGAGTCAGAGCTAGGGATTTGCTGCAGTTAAATTGTGATACTTTCTCAAATTGCACTGAATTCAGAAAACTAAATGAGGCTTTCTTAGCAATATACCAATATCAGAATTAATTGTGTATTTTTTTCTAACTGCATTGCTTATAAGAGTAGAATGTTTAATTAAAATTATATATTCTTGAGAGAATCCCCTGAGGTAGCCACTAGCAGGGATCTCCCCTGAATAAGCCCAGTGTGCACAGCGCCACAGGAAAGCAAACAAATCTGTTCAATCACTGTGGTTTGTTCATGAGAGATTCAATAATTTTTCACAAAATAACTAGCATATTTAGACAAACATGAAAAGCACTCTAAATGGAGTCTTCTTACACAAGGTAGAAAAGACAAGAAATGGAAGGAATTGTGTTAAAATGAGGAAAAATAGTTGTCAAAGCTAAGACAGAACATAAAATTATCTTTGACAAAATGGGCAACAGTTTATTATTGGCTCACAGGCTGTAATACCTCTGCCAATGTAATTTTGTAAGACCATTTTCATTCTCCATTTTCTGTTTTCGCTTGGTGTGAAAGATGATACAGACGTAGCATGAAAAATGATGGAATAAGAATCCGCCTTCTGATCTCCAACATCTATCTGATTCAATCCAGAAAGAACAATTATGTTATCTATTTATTTACTGCCCTCACTACATTGCTCTGTTTTATACCAATATTCCTTCCTGGTGTCAGCAGCTGCCAGAGCTTCCCGGTGTCTTCAGTGCTCCTCAGGGCCAACTTCCTCTCCCTCCTCTTCTCTGGTCTCAAAACTTGGGAAATGACAAGTTCTCACATTGTGTCCTGAAAGCTATCAAATGCTATTTAGTCAGAGGTCTGGCAGGCTGAGGCAAGAAATATGATTTAAAGGCAAAAATGAAAATCCTGGAAATGCTTACCGGCTATGCAATACCAGTTATATCGTGAAAGAGCACAAGTTTTTGGGGAGATGCTTCAGTGGTAACTGCTCCTACAGCTGTGCATGTGCAGGGTGTGCCGAACCTCTGGCAATGATGACAGCAGTACAAAAGCAAAAATAATCCATGGAGATTTCAGGGGAGGATGAAGAAATATGCAGGTGCCAGGACCCATGAAACCATGTGTGTCACCAAGCTGATGGTAATGAGGCCCTGTCCCAGCAAGCTGGGTGTGTTGGACACCTGCAAGGGTATTTTTGCCCAGCTGCTGCATCTTAACAGTTTTGTGGGTGTTTTGTAGTGAGGCACCGGGAGGCAACTGGTTACAACCCTAGGGAGTGTGGTAGCCCTGCATGGGTCAGATTAAACTGCTAGGGTTTTGGGATATAAGCCACCAGATGCATTATCTTCTGGAAGTGCTCCCTGTGTCTGAGTTGCTGCTGAAATGTTTATAAATGGCACTTACAAAAGCATGTCCCATGTCAGGAGTATGAAAACGCCCCAAGACAAAACTGACAGGGGAGAGATATGTGACAGGTCACAGCTTGGACTGGGAAGACAAGGACAGACTTGGGTAGCCTCAGACCTTTCAGTCCAGTCACCTGTAAGACTTCCCTAGTATTTGCATGGAAACAAAGTGCTGTTACTTTTAATTTCACCTGGAAATTGTGTATTTTGCTTGAGATAAGTAGACTTGTAAAACAAATCCAACTTTGAATCTAGCATGCACAGAGGTTTTGTAGGTTCTCAACTTTAAATAGCCATAATATGTATTCCCCAGGTTTTGCCATATGCAAGCAGATCTAGAATCATTCTCATTTGCATGATTCTATGTTTTGTAAATGTGGATGCTAAAAAGCATCAGTGTTTCTTAAAATCCGAGTGAATATTATTTTGGAAATGCGTGATTTGGCGTTTTATAGGATGAAATATTTGTGTAGCTGTGTTCTTATAGCCAGGGTGGTAAAAGGATATAAAAAGCAAAATATTTACAGGGAAAGGTAATGTTATTTAGTAGAATATCTGACAGAATTGGGGAAAAAAATAAGCAAGGTTTCAGACACATGAGGTGTGATCCTCAGGGATGATATAGATGTCATAAGCTTTGAACTATATTTAAACTACTTTAAGTTGATTACATTAATAGCTAGATGATGTAAAGGAAAAAAGTCCTTGGTACTTCAAGACTAGAGGTAGATGACAGATAAGTGAGAGTTGAAAAAGGCATAATTCTTCTAGGACAAAGAAGGAAAAGTAATAACCATCTGTGAAACAGCAATGATCTCTCTGTGAGTGAGCAAAATTGTTGTGTGCCATAAAGTCACCTTCCCCTCTGAGTCCATAATTTTAAATGTCCACTTGAGTTATGAATTTCAGTTCCCAGTCTCAACTTTTGAAGATATTTTTAAGACTTCCGTGAGGCCAGGGACTGAGAGGTCAGAGATGGAGTGGCTATTCTATGAAAACAGATTCCCAACTGTGTGTATGACAACTCTATTTCTGTTCTCTGTTACTTACTTAAAGCATCCTTGTTCTGGTGTAGAGTGGTCCATTTTGGGGCGTATATCCAGTGCCTTGAGTGGAAGGAAACAAATCTAGGGCTGTAGGATGCCCAAACTGTGGGCAGTAACTGCCCAAGCAGTTACTGAATGGGTCTTCATGATGCTGATGACACGTTGACGAATTTGGGGTTTAAGGGTTTCTTACATGGTGCTGTATTTTGGTCTGCAAGATATTTGTTTCTGATGTTGTTTGACAAGTTGAGGGGGTTGCCTGATCTCCAAGAAAGGCAGTAGTAAAGACAGTAGTTACTTTATGTTATGATCATCTAAATTGTTTGTTGCTTCCCCTTCCTCCCGCCAACCACTGCTGCCTACCCCTCCTGTTTCCATATAAGATGTTTTGTCATGAATAGAAATACATAACTATTTGGGCTTTCATTTTATATTCTGTTAAGTATAAACACTGTCCAGGCCCCTAAACACAAGTCCTTGTTAGGGGTAGGAGCAGTTCTCTTTAGAAAATTTAGATTCACAGAATCACATAATATTCTGAGTTGGAAGGGACCCAGAAGGATCATCAAGTCCGGCTCTTGAGTGAATGGCCCATACAGGGATCAAACCCACAACCATGGTGTTCGTTAGCAACATGTTCTAACCAACTAAGCTAATTAGATTGATGAGGTGGATGTTGCCAGTGTCCTCAAGGCACATTAATGTTGATATATAACCATGACCTCTTTTGCATATTTTTAGTGCCTGTTGGATTTGTGGAGGTTGGACAGCTGCTCTATGGTGGTTGAAAATGTTTAAACATCTGATGCTGTGTTAAAACTGACACAGATGCAAATCCATAGCTCGATTAGAAATGAGCAGAAAGTGAATTTGGAACAGCTGCCTCACCTACAGCATTTGTCAGTAATGGTGTGAGAAAGACTGAGAAAGATCTGGAAAAGAGCCTTGTTCTACTGTGTATCAGTGGAGACAAAAAGCAAATAGAGTTGCGTTGATCAAGTCACACCTGAATATTTTCTTAAGTCCCCCATTTTGTGATCTCCTTTATAGAAAGCTATGTTTGGGTTTAACCCATCCTTACAGTTCAGTCTCTTTTTGTTTCATCTTGGGGAACACTTTATTCTTCATGAGAATTGTTTTGTCTGAGTCTCTTCATTAAATGAAAACCAGAAGTGAAGTGGATAAAGTTGAGATCAGCATAGGTGTCACTTCAGATTATGACTATCCGCTCTGCCTGTAAGGTTGCACAAAGAAGAACAAAATGGAAGTTGAAAATATTTGAAGATGGAATTGAGGGACATTTAAGGATAAATGCTGGAGAAAGAGCATGCCCTGGATTTCAGCAGTTTCTTATCTGCCATGATATGAGGCCAAACATTCCACTGGTGCTGTCTCATCAAAGACTGCAGTGGCTCTGTAGTGATTTATCCCACAGTTGTCTGCCTACCCCCTTACTTGCAGAACAGCCTCTGCTGTCTCAGCAAGAAGCATTTCCACTATATTTTTTGGGAACACATTTGCTTCTCGTTTTCTCCAACTACTCACTGTCTGCTGCGTGAACATGCAACAGCTCACAAGAGGTGTCACAGGTCCTGCTCCTGTATGGAGATTACCCAAAAACCTAATCAATAACAATCACAATTTCTTTTAACAATGGTTCATTTAAGCTTGGACATAATAACTGAAAAATAAGACATGATATTCCTTTAGGTGTCAATTGATGGACTCTCAGTAGGCCTGTGGTACACCATTTGAGGACAACTTAAACACACCATAATTGGAAAAGATTTATTATTTTTGAAAAACCTCTGACTAAAATGAGCCAATTTCTCCCTCTATAGCATGCCCTGAAATTTAAATACATGTCAGCAGCAATACTAAATATAGCTACTGGCATTATTGTTAGCATAAGCAGAGCTGGTATTTATAAAACCAATATGCTTTCTGCTGTGGTGTGCTAACAGCCTTTGTCTAATTGCTAATATTTTCAGTTGAGGGAATTTTGGTATGATGAATTGCCAATTACTTGATGAGACACTTTGGATGCAATTTAAATTCAGTGTCAGTGTTCCACTTCAGTAATACGTCTCATTTTCAGCGTTTTTTTAAATTTATCTACTCAGTCCTACAGATTTACTTTAAATTATAGCAAGAACAACAAAAATCCAGAATCTAATCACACCCTGGCTAAAGCTGTGTTACTGGTCACAAACTCCATGGGATATATGGAAGGAACTAACAGCAGTCGTATTACCAAAAATTCTCTGTTTAAAAAAAAGTTATGTATTTTGCAAATCATTTATTTTACTCTGTAAAATGCTCCCTTCTGCCTTATACCCAGATCCTTTTACCTCATTCAGTTCCTGTTTTTGTGTAAATGCAGTGTTCACTATTTATTGTTTGAACAAATATATTTAAAAGTCTACAAGATCCATGTAGTTCATATGGGTCCAGTGAATATGTTATGGAGTTCTGTTTAATTTTTCTTTCCACCTCTGCAAGGCTTGTGATTATTTTTTCTGAAGCATGTGAACTTAGGTAAATTTTCTGAGGTCTTTCACAGTTTACCAAAGGACTTAAAATCAACTCATTTAGATGCAGTTCTCCTAGGAGAATGACTGTGAAGGAGATCATGGTGTGGTTATGTATTGATGTTTTCTAAGGCTGTAAAGGGTGGTTACATTTTTTTGTAGTAATGCAGCGGGGAGGGAACAGGTTGGCTAAACAAATAGTGTGTTGTGATCAGTGAAAGTGTTGTTTGTTCTCAGTACAGCCTAAGAAAGAAAAAGATGAGGCCAGACATTAGTACAAGGTTCCTTAATGCTCGAGTGCCTGATTGGTCGTAGAGACGCTGAAGATGTGCTGCAGCATGGGATGAGAGTCCTCAGGGATTTCCATGTTAATAATTGTGCTGAGTAGCCCAAGAGGAGGAACAACTTCAGATAAAATCTGCCCTGTAAGGAAAAATAACACCCTGTGTATTTGGAACATTTAGATTCTGTGTTACTCTAATGCAATTGTAGATGGTTTTATACCTGTGGCTACAAATGTTTCCTGAAGGAAACAAGGACTGAGCCCTAGTGAAGAGAGGCTGCTGCCAGGATTCATTGCAAGCTGCAAAGAGGAACAGCCTGGTCCCCGGGGGCCAGCAGCACTGGTCAGCTTTGGAGCAGCACTACCTTTGAAGGAGATACCTAGGAGGATGGGAGGGTTGAGCATTTAACCTCACAGCTGGGAGTTTTCATTTGCCATCTGGTTGTAGAATTTGGGCAGCATTAGCTTTTCCTGTCTAAGGCAGGAACACTCTGGGGAAAGAGCCACCTTGAGGTATTGCAGCAATAAGGTTTTTCTGCCCCAAGGGCCAGGACCAACTGCAGAGGAGAGACAGACAGTAGAAGTGGACCAGTCTAGGCACAGAATTAGGGAGGAGCCTTGTTGAACTTGTCTGGGGGAAGCAGGAGGCACAAGGAGTCCGCTCTGCCCTGCTCAGCATTGCTCGTGTCCTCTCCCTAGCCATGGTGCAGACCTGGCCGCTATTTATTGTCCCCAGCACTGTGCTGCTACAGACAAGTTTTGCATCGTGAGTGCTTTGAACATAAACGCTTGTTAAAATGACTCTGCTGGAAGGTGGAGTTTTAGCTTTGGGGTGTGTGTATCTGCCAGCCTGGAATCAACTCTGGTTCACTCACTGTCATCAAAGCTATGACCTTTTTAACCCTTTATAGACTAATCAAACAAAGAACAGTCTTTCTAAGCCTTAGGCTGTTTTTCCCAGCAGAAGATGAATCATTTTGTTATAATTTTAGGAGTAAAGTACAGTCAAATTTTTGATGTTGTGTCCTCAAGAGGGATACACCTCTCTTTGGGACTGCTTACCTTTCCTGTGCTCTTTGCACAGGTGCCTGGTTTGATGAAGGATTATGAATTGAGCCTCATTTTAATTCCAAGGGCTTGGCACATAGATCAATATACTTACTTGGCTGTGTGTTCTTTACTGTCTCTCTATAAAATGCTTTTTCATAGACAGACCATCTTCCCAATAATACCCATGCTTTAATCACAAATATGTATATAGCAGGCACACAGGATTACAGTGCTGGTGTGAATCAAATGCAATATCTGAAGGTTTTATCACTTTCTGGAGAAGCATTATTGCACTTTGAAGGTGCAATCCAACTTATCAACACATTGGCAAGTGCAGGGCAGCAATCTTTGACAGAGTCCTCAGCAAATTAGGGATTTGTTCGTGGTTCCCCCCCTTTCCTGCTCTCCCCACTCACCCATTTATTGACTCCATTGTCACTGCTCACTGTGAGCAAAGGAGTCACAGAACCCTGAGACGGGTCAAGGAGAAAATGGAGGGGTACTTACCAGGGCCAGGGATGTGCACCACTAGCATTATGAGCAGCAGCAGGACAGTCAGTGCTATCACAGAGGTGGCTGCCTGGCGTGTACCTAGGAGGACAGGAAAGGAAACACAGACAGGGAAATGTTTAAAGTCCAGCTTGAGCAGCTGGAAGCATGCTGCTCTGCAGAGGAGACATAGATTCTGCCATAGCCACCCTCCCTGTTCTCTACAAATAGCTGTGGAGTTCACACATCCCTGCAAGAAGCAGGTGACTGCATGGGCTTGCAGCTCCAGGGCAGCCTATGGTGGCACTGCAGCAGTGCTGATGTTCTTCAGTCATCACACCACTGACCATTGCAGCCGGGCCCTCAGCTGCCCTCATCAACTTTAAACTTCAACCCCAGGGGTCAGGAGACAGAACGGGAGTTTATCTAAGCAACCTTTGCACCTTTCTTTGCACATATTTGTTGCGTTTGCCTGTTCATGTGCACACACAGCCCCACAGCCTACAGTAAAGGGAACCGTGGGGCGGACACAGTGTGAGGTTACACTACTATATGGTAACTCAGATGAGATTATATCCTAAGACCCTTTTGCAAGTCTTGCTCTTACCTCCTATTTTCTGTGAGCTTTCCAGCCTCCTTGAAAGATAAATGGATGCTAGTTTTGTGTTCCCCTCCTGCTGTTTGAGTGATGCTGCAGTGCTGTGGCAGGGAATATACTGGTGCTGGGTTCAAGAGTGCTGGCAATAACTCCCAAGAAGATTTGCCTCCTTTGTTCCTCTGTTGTCACAACATTAGCTTTTGTCAGAAACCTGCTTGTTCCGAGGTTTTAGGTTGCTAAATATTGATGATGTCTACACAGATATTTACAGCATTCTGAAGCCTCTGAGCTCCTGACTCCCTGCTCTGGAAAGATTGTCACTGCTTTGAACCTTGCACACAATTTAAGAAATCAAACAAGAGTGAAAGAGTTGTGGCACTGAGTCACTAGACACAAAGGTGGTTGGATCAAAGAGGATGTCTCATCTACTTTCCTGCCTGTGACCTTACATAAACACCTCGCTCTTAGATCCTGTCTGTGCAGATGTGTAAATTATTCAAACCAACAGATATTGTACACACCAGAAGAGGGAAACAGGTAACAACAAAAATCTTAGCTCTGAGAATTGTTTGGGACAAGGGGGGAAAGCAAAGGTAGTAAAATACATGGTAAAGTTAATGAAACTAAGCTGATATATGCACGTAAAAACCACATGTAATTAAGTCCATAAGTTCTGTGGCAGGGCGAATCCCTGTTTCTGCAGAAGTTGGTGTTGATAATTCCAGCATAGGATTTAATCTTGCAGCTTATCACTGCTGTAGCCTCTGCTATTTTGGAAAGGAGATGAGGGAATTAAATGCATGTGAGTCAGGGAATTGTATCAGGACCAGAGGCAAGCATGAGGCATATCCACCTGAGTGTGAAGAAGAAACAAAGTTATACCTGCTAGGCTAAAGGAGTGTGAGGAGATGTGGAAGAAGATGACGCTATAGCTATAGGCAGGCATTCATAGGATCAAAGTGAGTTCCAATAATTGATTAATTAATTAATTAAGCCCCAATTAACCCCACTCTGTATTAGCCCCATGATACACAAGGGTTTAGCCCATTGCCTGCAGCAATCAAGCAGTTAGCAAGGATTCCTCCATGCACCTTGCCAGCTATCGCTACCTTTACCACACAGCTGGTTGTGCGCTTTCTGGGCATGTACCCAAACCTCCTTCCTCTGAAGTGTTAAAAATGTCAGTGCAGCCTAATTAACTATGGATGGTGGCCTGAAGTGGCACAACAGTTCTGCTATAGGTGACTAATCAGTCCCCAAGTCCAAGTGATAATTAGATGTGAGGATTTTCCTCTAAATCCGAATGGAAAAGACCTTGGGAACTACAGGCAGATGGCAATCCCTTGCCATGGCTGCAGATATTTGATGGCACCGTGGTGTTTCCCGCTCTGCAGTTATGGCAAGCAGTCATTCAGCTTAATGAAGAAATGCGGATGCCTGCCTCAAGTACTGGGGCTCAATGTTGAAGTCTCTGGGTGTCATATATAGGATCTCTAACATGGCTGTCATCAATTTAGGTGATCCAGAGGTCCCTTCTGATCTTAAACATTTGTTCAGCAAATTATATATAAGAAAAAGGGTGTGTTAAAGGCCATAGAACTGAACTGCAAAGCAGCATCTCCTGTTCATTTTTCTCTTGTTTGTCATTCTGTCATCTTAGGGTTTTAAAACTGGATATGGCATTGACTTTCATTTCTTGTCTTCCTGGACTTTCTGACTTTTGAGTCAAGATGTCTGTGTCAGCCTTCATCAGAAACACTTTAGGGTCTTATATTAAACTGAAAGTTTAAAATACTCCCTACTTTCTTCAGTTCTAGTTCACAAGAGCATTTGATGCCGATTTTTTCAGAACAATTGATTTCTGATTGCATGAAAAGTGAAAGTCAATCATTTGCCTCAACTAACCTTTGAAATCATCTTGGGTTTCCTAATAAAGTATTTTTTCTCAGATCATGGCTTACATATTATCTGCCTTAAACAGGGCTTCTTCAATGGTCCTTTTTTTAAAGTAATCCATGTTCACTTCAGTTTCCATTTTCTAACATGGAGCCTTTCTTTGCTGCAAATAGGGAGGTTGCTGCTTTTCTTACTTAAATTGAAAATGTATTGCCTGAGATACATGCTAGTGAGAATACCATCATTCATATTATCACCTTGCAATGAATGCTCACTTTTTGGAAACTTTATTTTGTTTACTAAATGTCACAGTTTATTAAATGAAACTTTTTTTTTTCCTTTTCACAAAATTTGTGCCTTTCACTGTAAGTTTTTTAAGATTTGTTTAGGTTCGTGTGCTTCAGCAAATGTTATGCAATTCATGAGTTCACCTTACAGTGACTTGAATATTCTTTCCTACGTCACACCCTTACTGCAACATTAGCTACTTGCGCAATATTTGGTACAATGTAATCATACACCTACACTCTCAGACAAACTCAAAGGGTCATACCAGATGTCCTGGACCTTCCAGCAATTTACATTTTTAATATCGTGTTCTTAATCGGTGCTAAATCATGAACACATGGAAGTTAGATGACCTTGAATTCCTTCTACTAAATAATCCACAGTTTGTGGAAGTACATCAACCTCAGTGAAACACAAAGTAAACTAGATAATTGTTGGCTTGGGTTTTTTGCATGTGCCTAACAGTATCTTTGTTCACAATTAATTCCATAGTTCATTTTATATATTTAATGATTTTTTTTCTCATTTGTATAAGTTCTCCATGCAGCTAGAGAGAAGAGCCAGTTACTGTTTCTTTGGATAGAAAAAGCACATCAATCTGAGATGGCAGAGATGCTGAAGACAGAAGGAATACCTGAGGCCACATACATTCCCCTTGGCCTGGCTTCTTATGGAAACATAGCTCAGGCAGTCATGTGGGGCAGCAGTTCTCCTAGTTCCTTTGAATTCTTAATTTGAAAGAGGGTTAAAAATTATTAAAGCTCTACAAGTTTCCTGAAAGCAAACATCTGTGTGGAGGGAGAGCTACCCTGTACGTGTTTGGACAAAGAGAAATGCAAAAGTATGAGCTCACATACTGTTAGGCATCAGAGGATCTGCATAGGACAGGGCTCGTAATAAATATCCCAGCTGTGAAAAAATTTTCTGATTTATTCCATCATTTTATAGAAACAGAGATGCAGAAAAAAGCCAGTCATCCTCTCCTTTGCTCACAAAATAGCATGTGTTGTAAGTGTAATCACAGTTGTGATAGCTGTAGTTTAATCTTACACAGAGAAGCTTTCTTCTGATAAGCTCTATGATTTGTTTTTTATTCATACTTATTTATATATTTCTCAGTTTGGGAGCAGAACATATATTTATTTCAGTGAGATTACTATATGCAGGCAAATTGCTTATTTCATCTTACAAAAATTAGATCACCTCAATCAATCAGATGATTGCAAATGCATGCTTTTTAAATTTTTTTATTTAATCCCTTAACATCCAATTAATTTAGTTTAATATCTTACATCTAATCATACAATGTGTCTTCCTCATGGATGGAAAGTAATTTGTTCTTTACCAAAATATGAAAATAAGTGGCTGGTCATTTCATTCTACCAAACATTTGGTGCTGTTGATCAAATACTTTATATCTCCCAGTTAACTTACCAGTCAAACTGGTCACTCGCAAATGGCCCATTCCATTAATTGTGCCAACTTTTGTAGTCGTCAATTCATAACTTCTTTCATAGCTTCATTTTGGGTATTAAATATTTATATTGAAGAGTACAGACTTGTTAAATGAAATTGCATGCTGTGATTTCACCTAGTGGCTTCATGCTTCAAAAGAATTAATCCATGAAATATTTTAGATTTAGAGAAGATTGTCTCTTTAGGGTAAAGCTCAACTCCTGTGAATTGCATTTGATAACATCAGGGACTTAGAAGTCTTGATAAAACTTCTGCTTCGGAAGCTTTCTGACATGGAACAAGCAGACCTTGTTTTGTCAGAGAGAATAACTTATGAAAGATTTTTGTTTTTACAGACAGTAAATTCCTGTAAATTTCTTACATCGAGTTACATTATGCCAATATCCTCTGAAGATGAGACACTTTATCTGAATTTACAGTACACATGCATGAATAAAAGTTAATAAATCTACAATGGTAAAATTGTCAAAAATCACCCAGAATAGATGGGTTCTTCATGTACTGTCACAGCAGTTTTTCTTACTATTCCTAATTTTTCTTACCCTGAAATGCACTTACTACAGTTGAATTATTATAGTTGCACACAAACCCACGTGGAGCATCAATCTGACCCATTGCAACAGATCCTGTATTTACTTGGAAATGTAGTAATTAGAAGGTTCATTCTCAGGTTACAATCCAGCAGAGCACTTAAGGTAACACTTAATTGTCCCATTTAAACCATCAGCTTATTTGGGCATTTACATCTTAACATGAGTTAAAGAGCTAAGCACGTTCTGTGTTGGAGGAAGGCCTTCTGATGGTAGATGGTATAGTGTTAGTCAATTTAGCTTCAAACAGTCATATCAGCAGCACATATTTATTCTCTTTTATTGGCACTTGGCTGCCATCTAATTTCTTTGTAGCTTAGCAAAACAATGAAATCAAATATTATAATACTTCATGCATTGCTGGATCAAATGGTATTTTACAGTTGAATAGAGGGCTAAGTTTTGTCATGTCTGCATTAATAGCATAATTATAATTGTTTTTATTATTATTGTCCATTGTATTATTTTGCAAATGAGATAATAAAGGCACAAGTAGATTAGGTTTGGGATTCATTCACCCTAGTTAGATATCTCAAAGTTGGAGCTCTTAGCCTGCAGTACTCACCATAGGCTTCTTTTCTAATCAGCAGAGGAAAGCAGACACATCTTGAAAGCAACTTGAGTCTCTCTTCCTAGAAGAGAGACTTTGAAGACGTCTCTTTTTCTCTGCTGATCATAAAGAGCTTATGGAGTCACTAATTAAAATTCAGATAGTCAATTAATAGGGCAACATTTTTTCTGAGTTAATTGTGGTCACAAAAGTGTCACTGGCAAATGTGAAAACTGAATTAAAATTTTGCTTTCTTATGATCTTTAGATCAATCCTTTGGTACCCCCTCTGATCACTGGGTTTCAGGACCCTGAGTTGGTAATTTTTTGCTAATTCCAATTGGACATGAATGTCCAATAATTCAAAAGACCACAAACTGTTATGAGGTTTCAGTGACCAGTACTTTACTATGAGCAGGTTTAGAGGTATTTGTAAGACATTGACGATAAATACTGTTGGGGAATCTTTCACTGTTTGGTGCACATCCACTCTGAATGACTCCAGTTTGGTATATCAGTATCAAATATTTGTGAATTTTGTAATCCCCACTAAAAACTTCATTCTGCAAACTAATATGAGAGAAGGTTTGACATGTGTCTTGTCTTTGTTAAACTTAATTTTTCTGATGCATAGAATCACAAAGCAATCTTTTAGTTCCTCCCTTGTTTCCAGTGAAGGAGACTGTGGAGTTGCCAAAATGGGTTTTCCTATGTGGCAAAGTGATGGTGAAGAATCATAGAATCATAGTTGTAAAATCATAGAATCATAGTCGTAGAATCATAGAATCAGCCAGGTTGGAATGGACCTCCGAGATCATCAAGTCTAGCCCTTGATCCAACACTACCGTGGTTATTAGACCATGGCACTAAGTGCCACATCCAGTCTCATCTTAAAAACCTCCAGGGACAGTGAATCCACCACCTCCCTGGGCAGTCCATTCCAATGGCATGTCTTTTCTCTCCTTTTCTTCTTCCCTGTCCTGCTTCCAGGATCATAGGAAAATGCTCCTGTTAGAGGTAATAGATGCTAAGAGCAAAGAAGGTCTCTGTGTATTTTCACAGAATCACAGAATCATCAAGGTTGGAAGAAGCCTTCAGGATCACCTTGTCCAACCATTAACCCAGCACCACCATCATTACCCCTAAACCATATTCTCAGGTGCCACATCCAGATGCTTCTTGAACACTTACAGAGCTGGTGACTCCACCAGAACCCTGGGCAACTTATTCCAATGCCTAACTACTCTTCCAGTGTACTTTTTTTTTCCTAATATCTAAACCTAACCTCCCCTGGCACAGCTTAAGGCCATTTCCTCTTGTCTTTTCACTTGAGACATGTCAGAAGAGAGCGATCTCCACCTCACTACATCCTCCTTTCAGGTAGTTGTGAATTTGCTCAGATCCTCCTGAGATGTGGGACGAGTGAAGGGAAATGTCACCTGGCCACTGACCTGTGCAGAGGCAAGGACAGCAATGAGGCAGTTATGGATTTATGGAGCAAGAAAAGGTCCAGCATCCTTATCACAGCCTTACTCCAGGCATTGCTACCCTTCCCACCAACTACATTATAGGTCACATTTGTATTTTATAGTGTCACCACATATGTTGTTGTTCTAGTCTAAGGCTTTGATGATTGTGAAGCAGTGGAATAAAACATGTAGCTTCTTGACAGTATTGATTTTCAAAAATAAAAGCCAGTCACTGACCTGTGGCAACATACTTTTTCCTTCACTGCAGTGTGCTGCACTGGGCTGTGGTCTCAGCTCCCACAGGAGCATTTCTTGCTGGAATACTGGGAAGTAGCTCTGAGCAAATGAGCAAAGCTGGGACAATATTGTGGTTTAACTCCAGCCAGCAACTAAGCTCTGTGCAGCTGCTCACTTACTCCGCCACTAGCAGGATAGGGGGGAAAATTGGAAGGGTAAAAGTGAGAAAACTCGTCGGTTGAGATACAGACAGTTTAATAGGGAAAACAAGACCCATGCAAACAAGCAAAGCAGAACAAGGAACTCATTCACCACCCTCCATGGGTAGGCAGGTGTTTAGCCATGTCCAGGAGAGCAGGGCCACATCATACTTAACAGTGACTTGGGAAGTCAAACGCCATCACTTCAAACATATTCTTCCTTCTCCCCCCAGCTTTATATACTGAGCATGATGACATATGGTCTGGGTTACCCCTTTGGTCAGTTGGTGTCACCTGTCCTGGCTCTGTCACCTCCCAGCTCCTGTGTGCTCACTGGCATGGTGATACAAGAAGCAGAAAAGGCCTTGACACAGTGTAAGTGCTGCTCAGCAACAACTAAAGCATCCCTGTGTTATCTACACCATTTCCAGCATAAATCCAAAACACAGCCTCACATTAGCTATTATGAAGAAAATTAACTTCACCCCAGCCAAAACCAGCACTGTCAGGCTGACTATTTCCTGAATCACTGGATAGATGAATGTGTTTTGGTTTATTTCCAGAGAAATTATTTTCTTTTAACCATTTTGTTCATATCCAAAAGTTGATATCAATCAGTTCATTGAGTGACTCCTGTTTTCTTTGCAAAATTATAAATTTACAGTGTACCTTGTAACTAAAGAACCATTTTTGACATGCTTGCAGAACTCTTCCCAGAAAACAGTTCATACTGTAGCATTTTGGCCTTGTTTGTTTATTCTTTTCCTATTCCATTACCTAGGTAAGCAAACTGGATAATCTGAATTTTCATCTAAGTGCTTTCCCAATATTATCAGTAATTAATTTAACAGAATTACAAATACACTGAAGAAAGTAGTAAAGCCTGGATTTGACTACCCAGTGGGAAAACAAATATTCCCTTGTTTGTTCCTCCACCTCAGATAAACTAAGATCTCAAGGCTTCCCTTGGGCTTGACTTGCTGTGTCGGAAACAGCATTCCCGGAGGATGCACCACGGGTTTTGCTCGTCCCCTGGGCTGAGTTGTCAGGATCGGGGCTGCCCTCCCGTGGCCATAGCAGTAAATCGCCAACGGATTGCGCAGCGTCCATCTGGGAGCTAGCGGTTTGGAAACGCAGAGTGCACGTTGGAAAGTGAAAATCAATTAATGTAGTGAAAAATCGTTTTAAAAAGGAGTACAAGGCTGAGGCTGAATTCAATTGCCTTTACAAACTATTTTTTTTTCCTAAGCATCGGCTTGCAATAAAACTCTCAGAATCAATTGCTTATGAGCATTGATGTCTGTGAGTCAGTAAGGAACTTGAGACCTCAAGAAAAACATTTCTCTGCGATGGGCTCTGTGTATCCAGATGATTTGTGTGGTTTTGCTTAGGCTGGTTGGTTCCCAGGCCATTTCCAATGCAGAGGTCTGTTGTTCTTCACTATGACTGAAGTCTGTATGTAACAGGGCTCAGAGGAAAGCAAATGACTCATCCCATACACCCAGCACCCCTCCACAGCACACATATGCCTTCACACCAAGAGAGCTGAAGAAGAGAAAGGAAAGAAGAAAGTCAGGGGAGACCACCCACCCTCTCTCTATCAAAAGACTTTGCTGGTCTTTCTTGGAGAAGAAAGAGTGCAAGGGGATCAAAATATAAGTAGGGGCTGACTGTATAAATCAAATACTTCTGCATCATGTGCACTTTGGCAGAGATTTTTGAAAATGCCTAGATGCTGTTTAGCTACTCATTTAGGATATTGCTCAGTGATTTGCTTTCCAAAGATGTCTTACCACTTGCTGAGGAACCAGCCCTAACACGTGCTCCAAACTGAGGCATTTGTACTAACCTCAAAGTCAGGAAAGTACATCCCCTGCTGAAAGATAGGAAGTAGGAAGGTGGGGAGGCAGCAAGGCCAGGGAAGGGCAAGCTCTGGGGCTGGGCAGCAGTAGGCAGGGTGGCAGGTAAAATACACCATGCTCCTCATGCAGCTGACAGCCAGGACAGAGTGCGGTGGCACCAGCAGCTGAGCTGCCTGGGTGAAGGCAGCTTGTGCAGGTGCCAGCCTGCCCCCGTTTTTGGCAATCTTCTGTTGAACCCAGTCACCTGCGTTTGCCTCAACAGAGGCATGCTGATGTGGGTATAGAGCAAAAAAAGGAGAGACTAAAGTGTAGCACTTCTGTGGTGGGTGCTAAGAGGTTACATGGGCACAAGTAAAGATCGGAGAAGCCTATAGAATTGAAAGACACAGAGGGCTGCTTTGCACACAGAAAGTACCTTGAGCAGAGGGACCCCAAACCACCACACTTTTGAGGCTGGAAAAACCATGGGAGGAGGGGAGGTTTCACTATCTTTTTCTCTATTTCTGGGCCTTTTTTTTCTCAGCCTCTGCTGCTGATAACCAGTGAAAACAGAAAACTGGGTTAGCTGGATGTGTCGTCTGCCAATAGGGCTGATGTTTTCTTCTTACATGAAAAAGCAGCACAACCATTTTCAGCCTCATTGTGTTAAGGGCTGTACAAACTGAAGAGTTCTCACAGTTCTGCTTTGTTTCTTCTTAAAGTGTTTGCTACCTTTGAGTGCTCCTATTTAAAACTATGTCATAGATACACCTACACAAAGTTTTCAAAGAATTGTTGTTGTCATAGTTGTTGCTAGATATCTGATATCTTTGTAATTGTGACTCTTTTCTATCTCTGATTTATACTGTGCCTCTGAATTGTTTCCCAGCCCTGCTAGAGGAGGCCCTGTCTAGGTACTTAAAAGAGCTAATATAGGCTGTTGTATTTTCAAAACAGTTTAAATGTTTACAGAAAGAGAAGCAATAAATAAAGAGAACTTTAAAAGGTTAGTAGCAGTTGTCAGATATTGACTCTGTATTAAAAAAGTCTGGTAGCACTTATTAATATAATTTTATGTATATATATATATAAATAAATAGATATAAAAATAATTAATACTGTTTTATCTGATCCAGGCAGATAGTGATTGTCAACCAGCAAGTCTTTGCCTGTTATATTGCTAGTCTAAGATGTGGCCATGGTGCACTCCACAGTAACCAGCTTGTAGCTTTAACCCTTGCCAGTTGACAAGTGTCCTGTTGGGATTACCTACCCCCTGGGGCAGCCCTGTAAGACTTTGTGCTGTAGATGTCCACCTAAAGCCATGCAGGCTGCAGGCAGCTGGGATATTAGCTTGCTACGCTGTAAACCCAGTTGTGATTTCCCCAATAGCAGGGGACTTGGATGCTCTCCATCCACTTGGCACTTTGGAAGTACCTATGAAGGAGAACCTGTCAGCAGATCTTCCTCATCTCTTACTGGACATTTTTATGCTTCTGGGAAGCAAATGAAAAACATAACCCTGTATGAATTCTTGTATAATCTGGGATGTTTGGTGGTCCTGGATATCCAGGCCTCAAGGCTCAAGTAATTGTACTAGGAGACTTGTATTTACCTTCTGGAAAAGAGTCAGGCTTTCAGAAGTGAATGTTCCACCACATAAAGAGTCTTACAACAACTTTTACAGATAAAATGGAGGTTGACTTTGGGTCATAATCATACTGAAGGCAATCATAAGGCTTTAAATTAATAAGATGTGTATTAAGCATAGCCTGAAAGCACTCCCACTCCACTAATCGACTCAGAGTCATAGCTTTTGAAGGATTCATGTAGCATTTAAGTTAATAATACATCACTTAAAAATAGTTAATTTAGTAACAAATGCATGACAGCTGAATTTTTGCCAAGCCTCTTAATTTAGGATTGTACTCCTGCTTAAATTGGAATGTCTTCATAGCATTAGAGAGGCTTCCCACAGCTCACCAGTTGGAAAGCCCAAACCCATGCTTTCTTTGCAGTATCAATGCAGTCATTTTGATAGAGATAAGGGAAGGCTTTTCCTCCCTATCATGGGCCCCAAAAGCCATCCTTGTTGTCCCAGGAGATGTTTAATTTTTAAATGTGATGATAATGCCTCAAATGTTTGGGGTTTTTCAAATTTGTTTCATAATTTGCCAAGTAAACAAAATTTGTGTTATTTAGTGGGATTAGACCTGTATTAATAAACTAAAATTTCTCCATCTCTCCTGCATTTTGAACTGCTCTGAGGGAAAGAGCCAATACAGATTCTACGGGTTTCATTGAAGTAGCAGCTTGATAAAGGCCAAAGATCCAAATTAGTGCTTTCCACTGACAAAAATCCTATCTTGTGAGCTCAGTGGTGTGAAACCTGTCTGGCCTTCTGGCACAAAACCTGCCATAAAATCAGAGCCTGTATAGCAGTTAGAGGCTTTGGAAGAGGAAAGAATTTTCTCTGTGTCATTTCTGAAGCCTTTCCAGGGGAGAAACACTGAAGCTGCAAACACAAGGAGGATCTGCGGGTACCATGGTAGAGGCTCATGCTGTGTCTGATGGAGAGCTGGAAGCATTGTTCTGGGAATAACTGGGTGTGCTGTCATCATCACTGCAGTGGAGATGTATAAAGCACACAGCACATATTCAAAGGACACCAGATTTCATTAGTCCTCCTATTCACAAAACAGCTTCCTGAAAAAATAAATAGATGGGCAGAAGTTGGCAATGATACTGGCATTGTTACACAGAAATGGTGTTCCAGATCACCCGAAGCACAAAAAGTTTTTTTTATTTATTGCCACTCCCTGCATTCTGCTAACAAGAACCAGGTGAAATCCTGTTGAAGGACCACCACCACCGCCCCAATTAATCTAATTTAGAGGTTTTTCAGCTGAATATGTTACATTTCCAAACTCACAGGAAACCTTTGTTAAACTAAATTTCAGAGAATACAAAGAGGATAAAAACCCTGTCTGGGGTGTAGCAGTTAAAATTTCATTATGAATTTGAAGAAAACCACAAATCTTCCAGAGAAACCAGCAGTATCTGGTGTGTTGACTAATCTGAAAAAGTCAGTATGTTTTTCAAGCTTTCCATTGTCTTTTCATTGCATAAACAAGAAAACAAAACCAAAAACAAACTCCAGAGGAAGTTCATGATACCCTGTCATGTAAACCAGAAGAAAAATTTGTTACCACTTACAAAAGTTGAAACGGTTTGCTTTTTTCTAGCTACTGAGAAGCCACTGACTATTTTTGAGGTTGGGATTCTGGTGGAGTGCATCCTAATTTTGAATGCTGGTTGTACTTTGCTTAGGAGACATATGGTCCATAATACAAAATATTTTCTGTATGTATGTTCTATGGGGCTAATAGTGTTTTTTGCTCTCAGACAACATTTGAAATTTGCAGTCACAGAGAAAAATTAAGTATCAGAAGTTCTGTTGCTGACCACTAAGTATTGAATCTCTAAATGCTTGTTCATGGCATTAAACACAGAATATCTCAGTTTGGTGTGATGATCCATGCACTGTAGTATGCCTTCTCCATCTTGGGTTTTCCAGGTGTTTGGTGAATTCAGGTCACACCGAAGGAGCTGGCAGAGCCCAACAAGGCCACTGTGCTGCCCACAACTTTTGTTAGAATGAACCATTTGAAGGGTGTTGGATCATTAAATTAGTTATCACACAACTAGGAACAACATCATTTGAGAGGTTTAAGCAACAGGGAATAAAATGGTTAAGGTTGGAAAAGACCTCTAAGATCATTGAATCCAATCATTAATCCAGCACCACCATGTTAATTGCTAAGCCATTTCCCCAGGTGCCATATCCACACATTTTTTTAGCACTTTTAGGGATGGTGACTCAACCACTTCCCTGGGTAGCCTGTTCCAATGCCTGATTACAATGACAACACTTTTCCTAATATTCAATCTAAGCCTTCCCTGGAACAACTTGAGGCCATTTCCTCTTGACCTGTCACTTGTTACCTGGGAGAAGACACTGACCCCCACCTGACTACAATCTCCTTTCAGGTAGTTGTAGAGAGCAATAAGGTCCCCCCCAGCCTCCTTCCCTCCAGGCTAAACAACCCAAATTCCCTCAAACCACTCCTCTTGTACTCTAGTCCTTTCATGAACAGATACCATCTGCCTGTACATGCTGTGAAACACGAGTGTTCAGGCACAGTTCAGCCTGAAACCTACACTGCCAACAAAATCTGTCCTTTGGCAGCAGCCTGGACAGTTGACAGTGAGTGACATTAGCCCACCTCATGTTTGGACAAGAGGAGTTTCTTATGATTTCAGGTCTGTAATCACAGTCCTTTTATCCTGCAAAATTTCTAAGAGGATATAAGCCCAAATGAGTTTTGCTTTTAAAGAAAAGAGAGTGAACTCTCCAAATACCAGTACTAGCAGACTCACTAGCCACAGTTCAGCTCAGCCCTGGCAGAAGAGGGTTGCTCTTAGTTACTTTCACGCCCAGCCTTCTGCAAGGAACTGCTGTGCTGCAGAATTTTTGTGCTTACTGTATCGAAGGTCATTTGTATGTCAAGCATCTGCTTTTTGTAATGTGAAAAATATTCTGTATGCAGTGTAAATGCTCCTCCCACACACTCTCGGAACCCATTAGCAGCTTTATTTTTAGGGAAACCGCATGTGATTTGGGAAATACAAGTTAGAAAGTGGGGATTTCATAGCTTAGGCTCTAGATGGATCGCTCAAAAGAAGCTGAGCTTTCACTGTTGCACTGCCAGGTGTCTCAGGCCTCAAATTCCACCTGAAAACCACCTCTGACCACTCTCATCTCATCTATCTTAATATCTTTCTCTATATTTTTACTGGAATATGCTCAGAATTGCTTATTAGAGGAGTAAGTGTACAGAGCAGTACTGCTGCCAGATTTGGGACTCTTGTTCTGTGTCAAATATTTCTTCTTATAGCCCCTATGTTAACAGTTTCAATTTTCAAAATTTCCCATTGTTTTAAAAATGAAGCGTGTGTGCATTATATATGTGTGTGTGTATATATATATATATATAAAATAGAAATTATTTTTCCACTGTCAGTGTGAGTGCAAATTGCTAGGTGTTTTGCTCTGGAAATTAATAATTGATCCCTAATAGCATTTTATAAATATTTTAAAGCACAATTATTTCCCTTCAAATTTACATCCACAAATTACTCATTATTTTGCACATCATTCCTCCTGTAGGCAAACAGCAGTGGTTGCCACGCTATTTTAAAATGAAAGCTGTCAAGATAAAGGTGGGTTTCATTAGAGAACGACTGCTGTGATATTGCACTGCAGGCACTAGCAGCTTGGTTGGATGTGGCTTTTAACAAAGATTTCTCACATTTACCAGAATTTCATGGGTGCAAATGAAAGCAGATAAACTTCATCTCACCTGCAGATAAGCTTTTTTTTCTTTACAGTATCTAATATTTACCTTTCATCCCAAGCAATTTGCAATTGATTCATCTTCATAGCTCTCTCACTAAAATAAGAGCATTGACAAAATGATGCTGAGGAGCTAGGTTGATTCTCCAGGATTTGCCTCTAACACAGATAAAGTGATGACTTACTAATCATCACATACTTTATTCCATTTTTCAGTATAAAGAAAAAGTCTTGATAACAAATAAACTGTAGTCTGAATATCTGCAGAAGATCCTTGTAACAATGACAGCAGGACACTGACTGCAGGATCATACTTCAGGATCTCTGCTTCCTTTGCTGGGAAAGAAACTGAATAAGAGTCACCATCTGAAACTTGTAGCATCTTCAGTTACGTCAAATGCATTATCTGCTGTCACTTAGGTCGCAATGAAAAGATGATGAAGATGACAAAAGATGAGTAAAGGAGCTGTGAGTTCACCTTATTTTTGGCCAGTAGTTGTAGTTCACTCTTCCAGTGAGTCCTTGTCATGAACCTGCGTCCTACGCTAACTTCCAGGCAGGACTGGAAATATGGAGTATAGGACTGGGACAGCCCGGATCATCCCTCCTTGAGGGCTGTTCGGATAATTCAAGTAGCGGACAACAACTCTTTCTCTCCCCCTTTTCTCCACCAGCATGTAAAACACTTGTGCTGACTTGTGTGACTGTCTTACTGGCTATCAAAATTACAACAGGTAAAATTAAAAGTGCCTGTATTATAGAATCACAGAATGGTTTGGTTTGGAAGAGACCTTAAAGATCATCTAGTTCCAATACCCTGCCATTGGCAGAGATGCTATCTCCTACATCAGGTTTCCCAGGGCCCCATCCAACTTAGCCTTAAGCACTTCCAGGGATGGAGCATCCACAACTTTTCTAGGCAACCTGTTCCAGTGCCTCACCACCCTCAAAGTGAAGAATTTCTATATAATATCTAATTTAAATCTGCTCTCTTTCAGTTTAATGCCATTCCCCTTTGTTCTATTGCTTCATGCCTTTGTAAAAAGTCCTTCTCCAGCTTTCTTGTAGGTCCTCTTTAGGTACTGGAAGGCTGCTCTAAGATCTTCAGGAAGCCTTCTTTTCTCCAAGAAGTTGTTCTCCAGCTTCTTCTGGGATGCAGGTGCACACTTCTCGCTCATGTCCAGCTTTTCATCCACCAGAACCTCCAAGTCTTTCTCCCCAGGGCTGCTTCCATAAGTTCTTGCCCTGTTTTCTATTTTTGATGCAGAAAAGAGTAATGTTCTTTCTTCAGAGAGCCTCATCAATATCTTCCACTCTCTCCTTCATCTGTGGGATTCAGGAAATTTGGATGGAGACAGTCCTGGGATATGGTCTTGTCTCACAGTCCTAAGGAGTTTACAAATAAGATGCACACAGTTTTAACCAGTGTTGGCCTTTTTGCAGTTGTAAAACTGTTCTGTCTCCTCTAAGAGCCTCCTTGTCTTCAGTATCAGTGCTCTAAAGCTGTGCTAATACTCGTGTGTTTAAATGTCAAGGACTAAGACTCAAATGACCTGAGATATTTGTTCATGTTTGACTGAGAGATGGAGGAGCTTTCTAAGCACTCCTTAGAGCAAAGGCACCTTTAACCTGCATGCCGTCGCAGCAGTGTAATGTGATATACTGTTCATGCCCTTTCGTAAAAACCCCAGGATATTTCTTTAAAAGGAAGATTTTGGAAATGCTCTCAGGCTACATTTAAGGTACCTGAAGGAGGTTAAAAAAAAATTACAAGTTTCTTTTACAGTAGTAGCAACAGAGATTTTTACATTACCATCTGCCTTCAGGGCCCAGGAATATAAGAGAAACACCAAGGGCATGTGATGTCCTGTCAGATTGTGCCATCATGGAGGAGGATGAAACTCTGCAGAGCCAGCAAAACAACACAGGACAGTCTCAAAGGCAGATCTGCTACTTAGACTCTCCTGAGGCCTCTGCCATTCAATAGCAGGGCTAAGAACTATCCGGCTCCTCCTCAAGAGCACGGGGGCTTTGGAGAGCTTTTCCTGCAACTCAAGTACTATGGAATCACTTGAATTACAATTTTCTGGTAGATAACAATTTGGTTGAGTATTTCTGCACTTGTACTATACATACACAGTTAATTAAATGTGCCTAAAATACAAAAGGACATTATTTGTGTTGGTATAAAACACTACAGATCATGCTTCTAACTGTACTTTGTGCCTCTTCAAAATAATTTGCACATATTCACGCCCTCACCCCACTCCCACATACACAAACCCATTAGTAACACCTGTTAATAATTTCAGGTGTCTAAAAAAAAATACTGAGATTAAAAATTGTGCAAAATGAGAAGCTGTGCTTCAATAACCCATTTACTAAATGTATGATCAAAAAGCTTTCATTTAAGTAGTGTCTTATGATTCATACCGAGGTGAAATTAATAGGATATTTCTTGTTAATCCTGCATTTCAGGTTTTCACACACCAGAAATGGGTAAGTGAATTTATCTTCAAAGGTGCTATTTAAGAAAAAGAGAAATGGCAAGGGTGCAAGTAATTATGCCTCTTTGTAACATCAGAACCTTGCTTTTTAAAAGCAATGGATTTAGAAGCATGACCTTGTCCAACAGAGCGGTGTTATCAGGTGTCCCAGCTAGGCCAGGTGCAATCCACACAATCATTTTTTCCTCTAATCCTTTCAGAGAGTTACCCACTGCTTATGGGGCTTTTAGCAGATATCACAAGCAGAGAGGCTGTTTGAAAGAATGTCGAAAGGAGATCTACCCTTGCTTCAGTTATGGCCCTCGGGGGTATCAGGGTGGTACTTTCTCATCCTTTCCCTCTCTTCCTGACTGGACACACAGCTGTGGTATGGCAGGGACAAATACATAGTGGCAGAATGTGTCTTTTGAACTATCAAATGTTTTTCCTGGGCACCTGCAATGAATCAAACTTCATATTACCTATAGGTCATTTGCAGCTTTTAAGCCATACACAGCTCATATAGTTTTGTTTGCCACATAAAGACTAGGTGGGATATACATCTCCCACTGGCATCACTGGAAGGTCTTGCTTGAGGGCAGTTTGGTGTATCCAGTGAAATACCATTCTGTTGTGCTTCTTTACACTGGTTTCCTGAGTGCTGTTGGAAAGTACAACTCCATTTCTCTTCTTCCCTCTCTATCTTTACGAAAGAGTTTGTAGCCATCCATTGTGGTCTTCTAGTCATGTGAATTTTCCCACCAAGTTTCTGTAATTCCTCTGGCATCATAACTCTCAGACTGGTCACTGAGTTCCAGTTCCTCCTGTTTGTTGCGCAGACTGTGTGTGTACTTGCCTTTGAAAATGGTTGGGGAGCATTTCTCATGTCTTTGGTAGGTGCACTCAACCAGCCTGTCTCTTATGGATATACAGGTGTTGCAGTTGTGGACCCTACTCCCCAAGTTTAAAACACAATTCATGAAGTAAGCCAATATGCTACCAAAATCCTCCTGCGTCTTCTAGGCAGGTGGATCCCTTCTCTCCTGAATAGTCTGTATTTGTTGATAAACATATTGTAATCATAGAAACCAAAGCCCTGCTGTCAATACCAGCCACAAAAACAGATATTGACCTACATGATGCATGAGCTTCTGCCTTCACCCCTATCCCAGACTGGCAGCACAGAGGACATCGCTTGGGCCGGGCCCCCTGTCCCTTCCACTTGGGCCCCCAGGGCCCTGAAGTCCTGCATGATCTTGTGCAGGTTTTGCTTAACAGTGTCTTGGGTGCCCACACGGAGAAGAAGTAGGGGACTTTTAACCAGTTGTGGCAGTCTCCCTGTGACATGCCAGATCTCGGCTCCTGGCAAGCAGCAAACTTCCCTTCACTATCTATGAGGCCAGCAGATGGGCACCTCAGTGCCTCTCAGCAGAGAGTCACCCTCTGCCAGCACTCACTGCTTCCTTCTGGCAGCTTTTAGCATGTGCTGCTCGTGCAGTTTCTCTGTGTGAATCTTGCTCATGGGTTTTGTCTGATGCCAGCCACTTGAGAGGTGTTTGCATGTCCTGCTCACGGTGCTCCTGTGGTGGCTGAACTCCCTAGGGGCCAATTCTATGTGCAGCTTCTCTGTTCCATTCTGGCTGTGCCATTATAACCCTGTGGAAATCATTTCGGCATCCTCCAGTTAAATGGCCTTACAATTTAATACCTATCAGTAGCATTTATTGTAATGAAGAGAAGCTGCTCAGTTTAATACTGCTACTGCCAGTCAGATAAATTCCAATACACAGGAGGAAATAATTTGTTCTATAAAGGCACTGTCATTTTTTAAGAAACTACATTCTCTATTTAACCTTTGTGGGTTTCAACAGAATTTTGTTTTTATATTTCATTTTGTGAAATAAATGCAGTTAAACATCTGTTTCCTGCAAAATATTATATGTCAATCTGTATAGATTACTTCAGTTCATAGAAATGTAATCATAGCTAAAACATTTTGCAAAACCTATTTAGCTGTATCACTAGGTTAAAGCATTTAGTGTTGCTAATCGTTAGATTAGTTTATTGTAAAATAATTGATTTTTGCCCAAAATAATATACTAAAGGCACTGTTTGTAGTAAGCATGAGATAAGGAAAATTTTCAACAAGTCACATAACTGAAAATTTATGCCTACTCTCTGTGGATAATGCCATTTATAATATAAGCCTGTTTTGCTCTCTCTGTGTTTCTCTCCCAGGTGTTTTTGAATAGCAGTTTTATATCCAGGCTCCTCATAACTGACAATATTTGTTAAAAAAACCTAGTTTGATCAAACAGGTTAAGATGCTTTGTGAGGAAAACACTTAATCAGCAGAATTCTATGAGCCAAGCTTATTTTTGGAGCCCTAAAATACAGTATAGCCAGCACAAGGGGAAAAAATAAAACTTTACACTGAAAGATGTTTCCTGAATGTTGAAACTCTAGACTACATGAAAGTTTCTGTCAGATTTTTATTTTGCTATAGATTTTTTTTTCTGTATGACACCTAAAATAGCCACAAAACACAGATCTAGACAGCAGTCAGTCCAGAGCAGAACTGTACATGTTGTGCATTACTTACACAGGAGTTTGTGAAAGTAAAGTGGGACTAGCAGGTTCTCAAGTGCATTTTCTCTTGAACAATATGTTGTCCAAGAGGAGGAACATGATCTGAGCACAGCAAATAGCTGCTTTGAACAGCTTAGAAGACTCTCTGCCTGTATCCAAAACACATCTTTGGTGCATATCACCACCTTTCTCCTCCAGCCAAAGCACTGTTCAGCATTCATTACAGGCTCTACTCAGGTGCTTGCATCCTTCGTACTCTGAAATAGAGGCATCTGTGGGTTTGAAACTCCTTCAGGGCTGAGATGACGATTAAGAATAAGTAGTGTGAGTTAAATTTGAATGTGAAATGAAATAAGATTCAAGTTTCTAAGCAGCTTCAGGAATCTGTACCTCATATAAAGGGCACTTAACTAGTGGCTAACTGGGAACTTCCTAAGGCTCTTCCATTCCGTGAGGTTTCAGTATGACACTTGCCCTCGTTAACACATACTGCATGTTCTGGAGCCATTGTTATGCCAAGGAAGGAGTGAGACACAGTTACTAGCTCTTTGATCTAGCACAATTCCATGTACCCTGTAGCACCCATGTTGTTGTGGTTTGGCAGAGAAGGAGAAAGACTGAATGCTACCAGACCTTAAGCATTGATAATTGTTAGGGTATTAGTTAACCTCTCCTAGTCTGGTGAGCTGTGGCAACCAGTGTGGATTGCTAAAGGTGATGGAAATTCATTACCACAATTGGAATGTCATAACATATACCTTTAAGTGTAAAAAATATAGCACTCCAAGCCAGCATTCAAGCAAATTAAAAGCAACAATTCCAGGAAAGAGGCATTTACTGATGATAAAATGCTGTAAGTGTCAACAGATGTCATTCCTTATAATAAGGCATGTGGCTCTAATTTGGCACTTCTTGACATCGGGAGGAACCTCTTGCAGAGCAGATGTCTCTTCTAATCCTATCTTTCATGAGTACCTGTTGCCCTCTATGCCAGTTCAGAAGCAGGCTCAGTGCCATTAGAGCAGATGGTCATGAGCACAAGTCATGTTGCAAAGCTGGTGCTTCAGGAAGTGTGGGTGCTGGGACTGAAGGACTACCCAGGAATATCAAAACCTTCCTACCCAGGAAAATTCCCCCCTAGGTATGTTGATACATGCCATTAATGCTTTAGTGGTAGTAGAAAAATGATGTTATCCATATCTTCTTTCTGGTTATTTTAGCTTTTGGCCAACCTCTTGTAATCCCAGGGGTCATTCTGACAGCTGAGGACATTGGGTCATATATTTGTCTTTGGTAAAAATGCCATCAGTGCTCAGTGTTACTTTGAGAGCATTACAGTGCCTGGGAATGATTGTGGTGTGGAAGAGTACCCTGCTGGGCAACAAGGGGGAGAAGTGGCCCTTGGACCTGTATTCATTCGTCTCCTGTGTAAGACAGTGCATGACCGTGCCAAATACCTCAAGTAAATCTGCTCCTGTTTTACTTCTTTGTTTAGTACAGAGTATTTTGCCTAGAACACTCATCGTAAATCTGGCTTTTCTTGCATTGAAGGCAACATCTTAGTTACCCTCACTGGGAATAAAATATAGTTTTTCTTACAAATTCAGCCTTCAGTAACAGTTCCTTTCAGTAAATTTACTGAACATGGGATTTAAAAAAATCTGTTGCTTGGATATAGCTACTCATTTTCTCTCCCAAAATGAACTTACTGAGGGGAGGTTATGTTCTTCTTAACTTGTGTCAGCAAGTAGAGCTTCCAAAACACTATGAGGACTTTCTTGCCTTCAAGTGTACCTCAGGCTTTAAGAACCAACCCTTGCTACAACTAAGTGATAGACTTCAGTAATTAAACAGTAAGATCAGCTTATTCTGATCTGATCTGTTAGAAATGTTGATTCATATGTCAAGGAGAAGCTTACAGCAGGTATGTTTCTCTCTTCTACATTAGAGAAGCAAGTATTTCTCCAGTATGGCATCCTACTGCCTCGGCTCCTCAGAGTACCACAAGACACTTCAGTGGAGTATTCATGACATGAGATGTTTCTTGTCATTGTGACCAGAGTCATACACTGAATGAAGAAAGCTTGTAGGGGAGATTTGGTCATGAATGACCTTTGATGATTCAGCTCCAACTAGTGCCAGGAGATTGCCCTTTCGGAAGGTGGATACACAGTGATGTCTGAGGCCCATTTTAAAATGTCTGTGCAATCCAGGTACCTTTGGAAAAGTTTCAACAACCTTATGTTATCCTTTCTGACAAATACTACAAATGATCAGCAAAATACTGTGCTGTCTTCACTTTATGCCCTAAGGGACTTTGATTAGCCAGCTATGCAAAAGCGCTCAGATAGCCAAGCAGCTGTACAGTCCACCAGTGGTAGGCAAAGCTACCACCAACATATGGTGCAATTTCATTACATAATAAAATGCTCATCTTTCCCAATAAAGATGTAAATTTCACCAGAAACCCAAATAAAACAGGTTATGTGATTCAAAAGTCTAGCATAGTCAGCAAGTTGTCTGCAACTCCCAATAACACATACAGAAATTTTACTTTGTGGTGAAATTTTCACCTCGCACAATGAGGCTTGTAACAATTCAGTAAGGAGCAGCATGTAACTCCACTCAAGTAAGAAATGCATTTAGCCAGATCCAAAAATCTTTATTGTAGTTGGTGATATGAAATGTAGTTGGTGATATGAAATGAATTAGTTAGTATTGATACAAGCAGGATTATCAGCAGAAGGCTGCGTTTCTACTATCTGTCATGTATGAAAGACACTGAAGATGGTGTCTGTGCCACAAAAATTAATTGAGGTTTCAAAAACTCAATGTCATCAAAAACAGTCAAACATATAGGAAGGAGCTTTACTTCCACTTCACAGAGACAAAACATCTCCACTTTTCTTAAACCCACTCCACTGTAGGTCAGGCTAGACTGAATGACCTCCTTTGCCAGTGGTTGAGAGCATACATGGCCCAGCTCAGTGGATGCTTCTTGGCTGCAAGTCCAGCTGTGCTGGTGAGCAAGGGAGAGCCTGGAAGCCAGGCTAAGCCCAGTCTCCTGGTCCCTCACCCAATTCTTCTCAGTGTGGCTGTAGTTTGGGCTGCTCTAATCCTCTCAAGAGAAGCTGTTATGATTAGACTGGGTGGTGGCAGGGTGAGCCAGTCCACACCACTTGGCCAGCTTTTATTTACCAGCACAGATACAGCCTGGTGAAGCCTCAAATAAAAGCCATATCTGCAAGGGCATCCTGCTGTGGGTAGGGTTACTGGTGCTGCCCTGGCAGCACAACTGCCACCTGAGTTAGGAAAGCACAGCCTGAAGAAGTGATGCTTCCCTCTGTCCTGACAGAAATACCACCTCTGTGTTTTGCTTGCCTGGATCAGCTGCAAGCGCAGGATACAGCCTCTGGCTGCAGAAGCAGTCGTGGATAGCTGGAGGTGAAGGAGGAGCCTGCCAGTGGATTTGCACAGACATGCTTTTGCAGCTTTTCTGGTGATGGTCAGTTTTGCATAGTTCCCACCCTTCAGGTGCCCAACAGCTTTCTGCATGGCCAGATCCGGGGGGCCAAAACCATCTGACAGCAGGTGTCATAGGAGAAAGGTGCTTGCATTTAGGATTGGAGGCCATGGGGAGAAGTATGGACATGCAGCGATCTCTTACAAATGTAAGTGATAGTGTACAAAAGCCATTACTGATCACACAGCTGTCATTAATCATCAGTAATGGCTTCAAACTCTCTCCCTAGCAACAAAGGGGCTGTCTCAGAGGTAGTCATGGGCAGCGCAGAGAACCGAAGCTATCTAAAACCCTGAGAGTTGGCTCCTGTGCTGATAGGCACTGCAGATTTGGCTCCTTATTTTGGGTGAAATTATTAACCCAAAAATTCAAAATTCAGTTTTCATTTTTGAATGTTTAGACTTCTGAAAAATCAGCTTTTATAAAGCTGTGTGATCAGGCAAAACCTCCTCTAAATAAGCATTTTACAGGGGATTATTGCTCAAACACTTTTTGTCTGACCCAAAAAAAATGCAATGGGAAAAAATACTTTGAGCTAAGTAAGTTAGGCACAAGTATTGTGTGGACATCAGTCCTCAAGCCTCTTCTTGTTCTGGATTGGAAAGAAATCTGTCATCAGCTGGTCCCTGATCTCTTGCACATTTGGCCTATCGTATTAAGAAATACAAGACATTGGCTCTCTGCAAAGGAAAAAAATCTGATCAGCCAGCTAGTAATCTTATGTACCATCATAACATCTTAATAGCATGGTAAGCCCTCAGGACTAATGATCACACTGTACCACTTGGTCAACAGCTTTGTTTCTGCTTGAGCTACAGAGCTGTATGTTCAAGTGTGTCTCTTGAAAATTACACTCTGAAGTGTTATATTGAAATAAGCTGTGTTGAACTTCAAAGCAGTAACCCCTAAAACAGTGAAATAAAAATCTCAGTTGACAGCTTGCATATCTTGCAATCATTCTATAAAAATTACTTACCATTTCACAAATAATAATCAGAAATAAAGAATAGACATTAATTGAAAGATGGGCAAACGTTCCAACTTAGTGAAAAGTGTGTCTTTCTGGTTTTGTTTTTAAACGTCACCTTATTATTCACAGTGGTTTAGTTATTTTCCTTATCAGATCATTCCCCATGGCAGTGATTTTAAATTTCACTTTGTCCTTGTACTTGTGCTTGAAAACTGGGGCACAAAAGTGCAACCTAGTAAAACCCAGGGGAATAATACATCCCAGTGTTTTGCAGATAGAAAAAAAGTCCTCATTCATTATCAAGTTTTCCTGCTCGCTTCTCTGTCTCTGCTTTTTCCTTGCTGCGTGAGTTTGGAAAGTGGCTCAACTCCTTTTGTAAAGCATCTTGACTTCTGTGACTGGAAAATTCTTTAGAAATGCCAAGTGGGATCACTGATGCAACAGCTTCATGCAATACCTTCATTGTCATTAACTTGGCATCAAGAAGTGTCCAAGGATCTGTTACATGGAAAGGCCTTCCTATAACCCTGGCTAAGTGTTTGTCCTTCAGTGAACATACACGATGCCAGGATGTTCCCAGGGTCTTGGGTATGATTACAGCTGTGTGATTACAGCTACCACCAGCACAGTGAATGCTTGACCTGCTGTGCAGAGCTGGAAACTCACTCTGTGTCGATAGGCTTCACACAGCAGCCCACAAGACAGGGAACTGCAGAAGCTACAATACTCTTCTGCGGTTTGTCAGCAAAACAGCAGCACCCATAGGTGTTGTCAAACAAGCTACTTTTCTAGAAAGGATCTAGTTCTCCAGCAAAAGGAGACTTTATTGCCCTTGACTGCAGACAGAGGAATCTGTAGCTGTGCAGCTCCAGAACACAGCTCTTTCTGTCGCTGTCTCCTCTCAGATCTGCCACAAACATGGCCTAATTAGTTTCTCATCGAATGCAGAATTCTTCCCACCCATGTTCCTGATGGGAATTATTTGTAAATAATTTCGGAAAGGTATCACATACAAGAGACATCAACTCCTAGTGACATATACAAGAGAGCCTTCCTTTTCTGAGGGTGAGGAACCCCCGATGCAAGCTGTGGTAGGGCAGGGCCAGAAGGTGAAGAGAACAGTGGCAGATATGCAGAGAGGGTGATTCAAAGCCATCTGGGAGCCAGTGGAATTTTGGTCACGGTTTCCTTTGAACACACAGCCTACAATGAGTTCCCAGCCCTGAATTCTGCATGTCTACTGGCATAAGAGTGTAGGGGAAGAGTGGCTGCAGCTGGGACTCTACAAAGTAACTGCAACTCTTCAAACAACTATTCTTCTTTTCTGTATTTTTTTTCACAAGCAGAAAAGTAGGATTCCTTGGGGCTCATAGTGAGGAGATGATAAAAGTGAGGCTGAAGGCCTTTAGCTCCAGCAGATTGTTGATAGTCTATTAAACACTGCTGCAAAGTCAGCAGTGCTGCTTCTTATAGAGCACAGAGTCTGCAAAAATACAGGGACTTTTTATGTAGAAGCCCCCAGATGATTTGCCAGGTGCTTCAAAGGCAAGCAAGGAGTCTCCCCTGGTTTAGATAGAATGCCAGAGTAGAGGAGTAGGAGGGAAGAGGTGCTATACAACCAAGGATGTGATCACCTGGAAACTGTTCACCCACTGCACATCTGGTGTTTCTGTACAGACTTTTACTGAAAAGTAAGAGCTGGGATTATGGGAGGGCAAATGCTACTGACTCACCTGCTGTGGGTAATAGTGGAAGGCATTATCCCCTGACAGACTGACAAATACCATCAGATGAAAAATTGTTCTGATTTTCCTACAAATTGAGTCGTTGAAATAAGGGAAAAACTTTATTTTCTTCTTAGATCATGAGGAATATGTATTCTTCTAGAACTTTAGTTATTCTTTAAATGCAATTTGAAAAGAAATATGTAATCTAGCACCATATGTAGCGAGGTGGAACTTGCCTTCCCCTGCTCCTGGGGAACTAGAAGCTGTCCCAGTGATATCCATGTAATCGGCAACCATTTGGTTTTGTGACATATTATGCACACATACGTTGTTTTATCCCACTGTCTCTTTCCAAACTCCATCTTTGAGTGAAGAGCAAAATGGGAGATACTATATTGACCTTATCTCAGCAAATCCTGGTTATAGGGATATTGCTGTTGTGATGAGTTGCCCTTGTTTGGCTGCCAGACAACTCACCCTGTCAGTCTCACTATCTCACCTCCTCTACAAGACAAGAAAGAAAATAAAGTGAATATGTTCATGGGTAAAGACAGGGAGATCACTTAACAACTGCTGTCACAGGCAAAACAGACTTGACTTGGAAAAATTATTTAGTATATTTCCAATTGAAATAGAACTGAATTGTGAGGGGGAAAAAAAAAAAAAAAGACAAAAGCCCCCCCAAACCCTAAGATAGGTTTCCCACACCCCTTTTTCCCAGTCTTGGCTTTACTTCTTCCTTCTCTACTTCCCCATCCCACATTCCCATCAAACAATGGGAGGAGAACAGGGGTTGCAGTCAGTCCGCAAAAGTTCCTCTCTGCCATTTCTTCCATCTCACACTTCTCCCTACTTCTGCATGGGTCTTTACCCAGGGCTTCAATCCTTCAGGATAAACCTGCTCCAGTGTGGTTCTCATCTCCTAAGGCCACAGCCTCTGCCAGGAACTTGCTCCTGTGAGGGCTCTCCACAGATGTAGCTTCCTTTGGGCCATGTCCACCTGTTCCAGTGTGGGGTCCTTCATGGACTGCCGTGTGGATATCTACTCCACCGTGGTCCTTTCCAGCAGCATTTTACTCTTTCTTAAGCACATTCTCCCAGCAGTGCCTCCTTTCTGGCTGATGGGCCAGGCTCCACCCTGTGATGGGTCCATTGCTGGAAGCATCCACGCCTGATCTAGGACTGCCCTGTCCTCCCCTGATGCAGGCTGCCCCTGCGGCCTCAGGACACCCAGTACAGCAATGCAGCTTGTCTCCCTGAGTCCATTTCTTAATAAAGATCAAAAGCTGTATCACTTTTTTTCTTTGCTTTGTTTCCCCAGAGGTGTGTGTCCAGCCACAGCACAAGCTGTGTGACCTGCTCTCTCCAGGCACTGGCACTTCTGATCCAGGCATGCGATGAGGCCATGTTTGTCAACTTTCTCACTCACTCATTTATATAATTAGGAGACCTCTTATGCCATGTTTCAGACAGAGAAAATGTTTGTAGCTGGCAGCACTTCAGCTTCAATACCTAGAAAAGATTTTTAATTTTTTTTTTAATAAAATATTATGTAACTCACCTGGCCATTGTTCTTCAATGCAGGAATCGCTTCTGTTCAGTCAGATTTGTGAGTTTAAACTTCTCCATATAATACATTTCACAATTGAGAATAAAGGGCTTACATTAAGGAGGACTTGAACAGCATTGCTCTGCAAATAAAAAGAAAAATTTCCTCTTCGAGGTTAGTGCTTCTACAGCTGAAACTTTTAAACAAATCACTGAAGAATGAAAAAAAATTTATATGAGTGGTGCTACCCAAAGTTACTGGGTGAGCATATATATGAGACCACTTCAGGAATAATTTCAGGAGTGTGATGCAAACAGCCTGAGGTAGCCACACATACTGCAGCATCCTCCTGACACCTGGTAGAAGAGATGTCCTCGTGCACAGCTGCAGAGGAGACTGAGTTAGGCTGGGCCAGATTTTCTGCTGATGTGACTACTGAAGTCAGCAGTGTTTTGTTAGTGGATAATTCAGCACATGATCTTAAAAGTTTGTTACACAGGTTAAAAATCCATATAGTTTGGATATAAAACAATGATCTGATGTGCTGAGGGGTGATTATGTGCACAGCAGTGTGAAGGTGACAAATGCTTCAGGTCTTTCTGTTCCTGCGTAGAGTACACTACACTGTTTTGTTTGAATTTTTATTGTAGCTTGACAAAGGTCAAATATATTTGTAGAAGTCCATTTATACTTCAGATACACACTTTAAATTAAGATTACATGCAATAGCCTTAAAGACACAGCAAAACTTACAGCTGTTTTTTCAGATCCAAAAGGTATATTCTTTCTTGTCAGAAAAGAGGATTTTCTTTTACAACCTGAATTTTTTTTTTCTAGTAAATTTTCAGTAAGAAAGCAAAAAATGGAATCCCTCCCATACTTGCACACATTCAGGAAGCCTTTATCTTAAAAATACTGGAGACTTGGACTTGCCAATTATTAAAATCATACTATCATTTTCCTGCAGGCAGTACCTAAGCAATATCATATTGCATCTTAATAAAACAATTGAAATAAGAATTATACCCTTTTCTAAAAACCTTGTATTTTTTTTCTCGCTATTTCCACTCGTTTTTTCAAACAAAATGTTTATCTGCAAATGTTCAAGTCCAGATCTGCTGTAATCTTCTGCTCCTCTTAGATCTTGTAGACAGATAGATAAAGAAGACATTCTAACTTCACCTTTCTCAAATGTTAAGAAAAGATTGTTTTCCTTATGTCTACAAAGTACCTAGGATGCCATTATTCCCTAGATTGCAAATCCTGGAGGAAACCAAACCTATTAAAAGTTTTGAAAGAGGTCAATATAAGGTGGAAACCTTGGCAATCTAAGATTTGTTATGAGAATATGATTGAGGCAGATGTGAGAGTTAAGGCAGAATTTTTCATTTGTTTTTCATCTTATTATTCAAACGTCTGAATGTGATCTGAGGGACTCTTAATGGGAAATCCTACCTGGGCAGAAAATTTGGAGCTTTGCACCACTGAGCACTGATATTCTCCTTTGTTCTGGCAACCAATAGCTCCCAAATGTTAGGGTGAATGTGTAGGTTTGCTCCTCTAGCTGCTCCAAAGCCATAAGCAACTCCTCCACACAGATATATAGAATTTCCTTGTTTTCTTTTTGAGCCTTGTACCCGTATACCTTCATGGAGCTAGACTAAAAGCAGGTCTGAAGTTCCTGTTGGAATCAGACTCCAACAGTTGCCAAGAGTCTAAAGTAAGTTGTTGGGAACTCTTTATTTGTGCCTAAATATTTATATTGGACAAAGTCTGTGTAACTTAGCCCAAGTGGCAGTGAGAATATGTTATTGTAGATTATAATTGCTGGTAGATGTTCCATCTGTATGCCACAGTTCACATACATTTTTTATGGACTTATAATTAGTGCACTTTTGGTCTCCTGCAGGTTCCAGCTGTGGAAATGAAGATCAAGCCACCCCTAAGGCATCTGCACCTTCTAAAGATGCTCCCAAGGGGAGCAGCAAGAGCACGACCCAGGCGTCAAGCAGCACAGCGACTCCCCGCAGGAGCTTACTTCAAGCACCAAAAACTGCCACAGCACCTGCTGGTAAGCGCTCCAAACTTAAAAAACCACCTATGTTAGGTGAAGAAATGCAGAAACCTTATTACGATGCTATTTTACTGCTTGCTCAGTTAATTTTCTTGCCATTCTTGGGCACATTGCCAGTGTGCTGATTTGAACTCTGTTTACTGTGGTCTCTTTGAAACACAGCTGCAATCTCATTTTGTGAACTGTGTCTGGAGCTGAAGGCATATAATGTCCCTAACTACACATGCCAGAGATTTAGTGTATATTTTATTGTATATATTTTTGGAAACATTGCATTGCTTTAGAGACCAAACCATAGTTTATTGCTAGGTATGTTTGCAAGGATGAGAATACTCTCTGACCTCTAGGCTTTAGCAATCTCCGGTATGTTCACTCAGAGAGGCAGAAGGAGGCAAGCAAATAAAGCAAAAAAAGCCCTAGTCTTGATTCCAAATTGTTTCCTTACCTAAAACTTCCTTCTGATCAATCCAGTTATGTCTCAAATACCAGTTCCATCAAGTTCAAATTAGATCTAACAGTTTAGACTCCATAATAAATAATTTTGTGTAAGTCACGAGCCCTATCCAGTCTGGCTCTTATTCAAAAGTCTTTCATCTCTATATAAGTTCCATTGGACTTGATAACACACTGCAAATGGAGCTGGGAAGAAAATATCAGTACAAAATATGACTTAAAGAAGACTTTATGAATTACTTTTTCTGGTCACCCAGTTTCAAGTTTGTTGTGGTGGTTTGACCTTGTCTGGATACCAGGTGCTCACCAAACCAGCTCTATCACTCTCCCTCCTCAACTGGACAGGGAGAAATAAGTACAATAGAAGGCTTCTGGATCAAGATAAGGGCAGAGAGATAACTCAGCAAATACCATGTCATAAACTTGTCTGTTTTATTCTGTAAGGAAACTAAACATAAAAGTAGTGTTACCTGTCTGTGTTATGCAAACAGTCAGACAGAGTTCCTGCAAAGGGACAGCTGGCAAGTTTAGAATGTTGTTATTATACATGACAGACAGAAACAAAAGAAACTATATTAGTCCAATGCCCTGGTTTAATTTTTTATTAAACCTATCTAGCCAAGGTAGCAGCAGATGTGTCAGGGGCATGTCATGATTTATTTTTTTATTACAACAGTGTAATGGTTCCTCACAATGCTAAGGATCTAATGGGAATAAAGGTTAAAATAAATCAAAGCAATGATAAAGACAAGGGTCTTCTAGCAGTCTAATCTTGCCTATATTGCAATAGTATATGAACACCGGGTGTAGATCCCAGTGTGATAGAGAGCCCTACAGAATGTAAAATCTTCTGGTTAAGTATCCTTTGGACAGTTTTGCACATCCTTTAAATGATGAAGCACAAAACCATCCTTTTAAAATTGAACTCTTCATTAAATTGTTAGGAAGATGCTACAGATCAAATGAAGCAAGTAGAGAAAGGTCAGTGTGATGGTTTTAGTCTAGGCCTTCCTTGGTGACCAGTTTGTAACCAAGGAA